>NC_066363.1:115301613-115636300 GCF_013377495.2 Cygnus atratus | reverse complement strand
AGAAGTGCTAAGGAAAAGCTGTCCTCTGCCTCTGCTGTCTTACTCTGTTTACCACTGCAGCTGCTTAGTAGAGTAGCAAAAGAAAATGCTTATCATTTTTCACACAACTGCCGAGTCAACACAAGTGAGAGGAACGTTCTCTTCCTTCTCTGCCTAAATATTCATCTGTGTATAAATATAAAAATGTAGAACTTTTATTCTTAACTGAGTTTTTGTAACCTTAGTTTGTTGACCCACCAGCGAGGAAAAAAAACATGACAAAAACATGACTTTTTCTGCTAACGTACACAGTCATCAAATCCCCAGTGAATAACTACTTCTGCCATGCAACTTTTGCAGAGCATGCTATTCTCTAATTTTCATTTAAAATGTTAAAGATGTTCTTGAAATAAATATTTTGGAGAGAACATTGGACAAGGCTCTCTATGCAATGCTTTCTTAAAAAAAAAAAAAAAAAAAAGAGTATTGCATTTTCTAGAGACAGCTAATACATTTTGGCCTGAATTTCTTTCCTTCACAAAAGCAAATCTCAATCCTGGTGCATAATTTATGATCTTGGCATCCAGCCCAAACATATGTACACGTTGAAATCAGTTTTGCATCTGTTTAACTATATGCACATGAGTAGTCTAATTGGATTTAGTCTGATGAAATGACTCATATGAAATCAAGTGTTTGCAGAACAAGGGTTTCAGACAGTAGGGTTCTTCAGGGCAGTAGCTTCTGCTTGCTATAACTTTATGTGATGCCTAGCACAGGAAATGGATTTTAAATTATCTAGGAGATCTCTGCATGCTGTATAGCTGTAGTAAGTGGTGAAATTAAAAAGTACCAAAGAACAAGTCTCAGTCTGAAGTCAGATCTTCTACTGCATAGCATTTGTATATAATTACAATGTGTTTTTTTTAAATTATTATTATTATTTTTTTAAATCAATCTTCTCATTCCTTCATAACAGGCTACCAGGCTGCTGCTGTTGGCCTTCTGGTAGCCAACAGCAAAGTTAAATACTGTTGCTCATATATGCTAGATTCCCTGATATGTTATAAGCATCATCTCCTATCAGGATGGAACTGTATTCTTCTTGAGCCTAATTATTCAATGAATTCAACACCTCCTGCAAGGAACAGTGATCTGAATGGGCAACAGTGTAGATACTCATCATCTTCTGAAAACAAAACATCAGTGTGCTAAAGAAGAAAATGAACATTTTTTTTTTTTCTGGCTCTCCAAGGTCATCTTCCCACACCACCTCATGTCTGTCATCCTGAACATTGGGATCAGTGGTAATTTTTTTGCCTTGTAACTGTGCAGTTGTAGGAAGAGGAGGTGATGCTGAGTTTACTACTTGTTGGAGATATTTCTATCCAGAGGCTGGCTCTTCCGTTTTCTTTTGATGTTTTTTCATTCTCACTTTGTCTATTATAGGGGTTTAGGGAGTGAAGAGACTCTTAAGAAGGGGTATGAGAGAGAAGCTGCAAGATCTGATGTTAGAAGCATTAGAAATTAAAAAGTGGAACTCAAGGGGATTTGTTCTGTGAGAATATAGTCTGGGGAGGATAGATAAGGAAGGCTTGGAGCATGAGTGCTGGAAAGGCAAGGCAAGGAAATGAATGGGAGTGACTGCAAAACCAGTGGTGTACAGAGGACCAAGATGAGATGGAAATGAAAATAGAAAAGAAGAAAATAGTTGGAGTAATAATATAAAGCAAGAAATATACCTTAAAGATGAATGCAGTTTTGTAGGCCTTTCCCTCCTACCTCACTGCCCAGCCACATTCTGTGGTTGATGAAAACAACACTGAATAAAAGACAGTTTTAGTCTCAGAATGTAGATCAAGATATCATTTTAACCATGTGTATTTGAAATCTATTCTTGCTTGACACATTATGCTCTTTATATATACATATATATGTTGGTTGCATTTAGACAAGAGGCACCAAAAATAGAGATACATGTGAAATTCATCGTGTAGCACCTGATACAGGACTCTCTGAAGTTAATAGACTACAGTACACTTTGAAGCAAGAGAGGAATATCTTGAAATATTACAGGATTAAGATATTATAGAAGTAAAATAGAGCTCTGAATTAGCTAAATGTGAATCTGATGGCTCTGGTGAAAATACTGTGATACTTTTGTGTGGCTGGTGCAAAGCTTTGATCTTAAAGTGTTATGTTGTAGAAAGCTTTTCATTACTGATGTCATTTTGTGGTTTTTCAGTCTGAAGCGTATGCTGAGGAAACAGGTAAATGAGGTCTTGATATTTCAAAGAGAAATGCACAGTATTTGACTCTTTTGGTAACTGAAAACTTTTTGGTCTCGGAAGTGGATAGCACTTTAATGAGATGGTCATCTGATTTATACAATAAGCTGACTATTCTGCTCAGGGGAAAAATCTGAATGCTGATATGAGGAAAGAAAATGGTTTTGCTACATATTTCTCATCAGAGCATTCATAATATTAACCAACATACACATCTCTAATTCGGTTTGGGGTTTTCCAAGTGAAAACTAGAACATGATCATCTGCACATTTTGAATGTTTTGAACATATAGCGGCTCTTGAAAATATGTCATACTGATTGAATAAATATCAGTGTTTCCTACTTATATCTGCTTTGCCTTAAAATGTGTAATTTTTAACACTTTGGAGTTTTGTGGAAAATCTATTGCCCCTTATTTGCATCTTGGCTAGTATTTCCTAGAAGCTTCTGTATGTAGTATTTGAGTCTGTATGGCAAGTACCTCAACTGTAATTATCATAGGTAATTTGCTAATTGATTTACTGAATTTGCATCTGGTCACATTTTTTATTTTTTTTAAGTATTGAAATGAATATTATTGTGATTTGTTTACTCTTACAAGGATCGTGAGCACACAATGTTGAACAAAGAATAAAAAGAAATCATGGAATTATTTAAATGTTTATAAAGCATTTTTGATGAGCAGACCTTATTTCTATGGTGAATTTTTGCAGATATATACATATCTATTTTTTAAATCTATTTGCAGTCCCCTGCACATAGCTATTCAAGCTATGACTCTGGCAAGAATGAGAGTGTAGGCAGAGGTGCTGAAGATCTGTCTTTGAATCGAGGAGATGAAGATGAGGATGACCATGATGAGCAGGAAGATCCTGAGAAGGTTAATGAGTCGGATGGGGTAGAAGCTGAGCGACTGAAAGCTTTTAATGTAAGTCCTCTTGCACTTGTTGCTTTGTTACCTCTACTACCTCCTTTTACATGGCTATTTATGGTAAGTTTGACAATATGAAAGGCACATTAATTTAATTTGTTGGAACTTTTTCAGTTATTATATTAATGCACATTAAACTCTTGCCAACAGATAACAGATTTACTGTGTTTTATTTAGAATTTAAGGCACAGTGCCATCTTTACCAGTGGAGAAAACAAAGCTTTGTTTTGTGTGTGTATATGTGCCTGTGTGTGTGGATGTGTGGATGTGCATGTTCAGTCAGTGAATGGAAAGGGGCTGTAGCTAGTTTATCAGAAGACCATTCCAGTGGTCAGCTGTTCGCTATTGCTTTCCCAGTGTATGTAATTATGCATGAAAATGCAAGCAATTGTTCAAACAAAGAAAAGTGAGATTCACTTCAATAAAATGATGTAGCAATCACAGCTTATTGTTAATGATGAAACTTAAGTGGTGCCTATTTTCACAATCTGTTCTGGTTTATCTCACAAGTTCTGTATCCTATAGACTATTCTTTTCTTGTTCTTATTTTTTTTTCCTTAAATTAGCTCCTCCCCACACCCCAAATAATCCTTTAAAGAACTGTTTGCTTAATATTTCTGGCTTCCCATTACAAAGCTATTCCGTGGATAGAAAAAAATGTCTTCCTATCAGTAATCAAGACAGAAAGCTAGGAAGAGAAGAGAGCAGCCCTCCAAACCCGTCTCCTCTGTCTCCCTCTTGCCAACAGATGTTTGTCAGGCTGTTTGTAGATGAAAACTTGGACCGAATGGTCCCAATCTCTAAGCAGCCAAAAGAAAAGATCCAAGCTATCATTGACTCATGCAGGCGACAATTCCCTGAGTATCAAGAGCGTGCCAGAAAGCGCATACGTACTTACCTCAAGTCCTGCAGGCGGATGAAAAGAAGTGGTTTTGAGATGGTGAGTTTTGATTTAAAACCCAGCCCTAGTTTCCATCAAAACCCCATATGTAAATCCATGACACTATTTTGTTTTCATCTTAGTGTCTTTTTTTTTTTTTTGGTTTGTTTATTTATTTATTTTTGGTAATACCAGGTCAGAGTTGTTTTTTTCCCTTCTTCATTCTTCCTGAATTTTTTCCCTTTCTTCACTGGTTTAAAACTTATTTGAGACACTAGAATTCACAAGATGAACTAGTATGGATCTGTAAGAAATGAAAAACAAAACAAGGTATAAGGAGAGAAATCAAACGCTGGCTTATATAGTGACTTATTTCCTTTGCAGGACTACACTTAGAGATTTTTTCCTGGCAAAGTCTTGAAGTAAGATGGATTTTTCTTTAAAATGCCTCTGCTAACTGCATTTGTGTGAACTCTATAAAAAATAGATTTTGCTAGAAAAATGCTATATCTAAGCAAATGCCCAGTGTAGTAACATTGCATTGGCAATGGTTTGTTTTTTCTTTCTTGCACATTTTATCCTACCAGCTATCAGTAATGGTTACTCCTTTGAAATCTTTCAGTTGATATATAGATATACAATACACATTCAGTGATTTTAAAACACAGGTATCAAGTTTACATTTTGATCTGTTTTAGTAATTGTAAGTGAACCAAAGACCATGAAAACAGTATACAAATGGCAGTGTTTTCAGACGTCAGTATTTTGATATTATCCAGTAGCTTAAGAATGGGCAAAGAATAGCTCTTCTCACCAATTGGCAAATTTATTATCTCTAAATAACTTTTATATTTCCAAACCCCAGGAAAACTACAAAAAAAATTAGCATCTACATACCTTATGCTTGATGTGTCTTAGCTATCTCTCTGGCCTTTAGATGACAATGAAATCACCTCATCATTACAAATAGATATCATTTAGTGATCAAACATACCATTTTTATTTCAATGAATCATCTGCAAACCCATTGATTACATAAAAATACTGGGCATGACTGAATTTTACTGTTTCTCTCTTTCTCTCTGTCTTTCTCTTTCCTGCAGTCTATGCAGAATACTTATGTCCATATGTTGTTTTAAAATGGTAGCTGACAGTTTAAAGAACAAAATATCAAGTTTATTGTAGGGTAAGACCATTATTGGATATCACAAACAGCAGAGACAGGAACTAAAATTTTGTATGTGTTTGTGACTGTGTGGCTTTATTATTTGAAACATTGGGATAATGTTGTTTCTGAACAATGGAAACAGATGAAAATAGACAGTTAGAATAAAGGGCATCTGTACTGATAAAAGTGCCAAAGATTGACTGGTGATATACATGTCAAATTGTATAGCCTTCCAAAATAAAAGAAGGAAAAACAGAAAGTAAATATTTTCCGTGATATAGTAAGTAGAATCAAATTATATCCATTCACTCTGGCTGAGAATAATTCAGCAACATCAAGTTCAGCTTTCATAGTGCCAAATATTTTTGCTTTGCTGTATTTTAAAATAAAAATACTTATAAAATTAGCTGATGCTAGCAAGTCTCCTCACTGTTCCAATTTATGGCCTCATTACTGTCATTACTCATGCTGATGAGCAGTTATGTAAACTGACTTTTTTTTTTTAAATCATCTGAAAGATTTGCACAACTGCTTTTCAGTATGAATAAGGGGTTTACAATCTGACCCATAAAAGCTAGGTTGGTTTGACTTTAGTGGATTATGCATATTTGCAAAGGTTATTTTCGTATGAATAAGGGTTGCAGGGTCAAATTTATTCCTGGAAGGGGAAAAGGCGCGGAGATTACCAGGAACGTGATTCAAACAGGCAACCTTTATAGTTCAGAAATATTCCCTATATTTATAATATTACATTTTATGATGGGTTTTATTTCTTTTCAAACAAACAAATTACCCTCTAAAATATTGACTTTGCTGCCCATGAATAGAAGTGACAAGGCACAGGTGTTCATGCCAAAGATTGCAGCTTTCATGGGCCAGATGGGAAATCTGTCCTGCTTCCCTGTTTGCAGGTAGGAACAGGAGACAAAGTCTTTGGAGCAGCTCCCTTTTAACTTCCTAAGAGAAATACTAGTGTTTTATGTTTGTCTTGAATAATTCTGAAATGTAACACATATCCATTTTTTGTTTTTAATTATTTTCTAATTTCTAAATTACTCTATTGGTAGCTCATAACTATAAGCCATTTGAAAAAAAAATACTATCATGGACTGAGGCACTTGACTGTATGATTATTTTGAATGTACTCACCATTTTGACAGTGGAAAAGAATCACTTTGTGTCTGGATAACAACATTTGTTCAAAGCAATCGTGAAAGGACATGTCGATGTTGATTTGAATCAGGTGCTACACACAGCTATGGCAAAACAGGATAACGATCTCCTCAGGAGCAATAGTGCTACCGTTGTTATATAAAATAGGATATCAGATAATAATCTCCACAGGTGGTTCCTTTTACTATAGAGATATTAAACACAAGTTTTTCATTTTGTTCAGAGCCAGAATGCCATGTTTTGAGCATCTAGTTGCAGGAGAAAAAGAGAATTAATTTCATAGATGGCATGTGACAGTTCAGACTATGCGGAGTGGTGCAGCTATCTACAGCATCATATTGCAAAGTGAAGAGAAAATGTAAACACTAAGTTTAATTAGTGTAAGACTGCATGGTAAAGATGAAAAAGCATGCCTGAAGCCTGCTTCTGTCAGTTATTTGCCATCTGTAGTCCAAATGACAGTTCTCACTGCATAACAGGCTAGTTCTAGCTCTGAGGCAATAGGAAAGGTTCTGTCTCATGAATGTTTGTGTTGTTAGTTAATATTTCTTCTTATTAATATTTTTAAGAGATGCTTACAGTTATTCTCCTACTTATGACAGCTTGGAGTCTGTGGAATCCAAGACAGCCTTAATAGATTCTTGTTACAAATATTCTTTTGAGGAATCCCCTTTCTGCATTGAAAATGCTTTCCTCATTTGATCTTCAGCTTGTAATTGTGCCACTTGCATTTTCATTCTGGCACAACCATATCCCTCAACAAGGCATTGTCAAAGTTTTTCTCATGAATTGCAAGATCACTTTTCTCCTCCTATTCTCTCTTGCTTATGGTCTATTGAGAACGTTCTCTTACTATATTTTGTGATCTTGCTCATAATTTTCCATTGGGAAGGAAGTTTGTTTAGTCCTGAAATCACTGGATTTTGGATGGGATCTCTGGGTTATGCTTCCACTTTAAGAATTTAGAATCATAGAATAGAATCATAGAATATCCCGAGTTGGAAGGAACCCATAAGGATCATCTAGTCCAACTCTTGGCACCGCACAGGTCTGCCCAAAGTTTAGACCATGTGACTAAGTGCACAGTCCAATCACTTTTTAAATTCAGACAGGGTTGGTGCAGTGACTACGACCCTGGGGAGCCTGTTCCAGTGTGCGACCACCCTCTTGGTGAAGTACCTCTTCCTGATGTCCAGCCTAAACTTCTTAAAGAAATTTCTAAATTTTCTAAATTTCTTAAAGAAAATGTTTGTTTTCCTCATCCTTTGACCATAAACAAAAGAAAAAATGAATTATTGCCCCTCTCTTAAGGACTGATGTTAATGAGAATTCCTTTCTATACATTAAGTGGTTGTGATCTGTGTATGCTAAACAAGAGTTTTCTCCCTGAAATAGTCAAATGACTTATTTCACTAATCTTTTAAAAATATGTACTTTAGACTTTTCCCTGCCTATGTATCTGTGAAAAAATGCCAATTGGCAAAATCAAAAAGGTAATAGACAGCTGCTGAGTACACATGATATTTACTTACTTAGTTACAGTCCAGAAAATTGTAATGTTTGAAAATTGTAATGTTTGAAATGATCAAATGGAGTTGAATTAACTTCTTAATCCAATTTTCTTTCTACTATCTGCTCCTTTCCATCTTCAGGATCTCCTATCATCAGACTGAGTTTATACATTTCATTTGAAACCACACCTTAAAGTTCCTTTTGCACAGATATGCACTTTTTCCCATGTGTGTATCAAGGCTTAAACTCTCAAACATAAAAAGTTTTGTTTAAGCAAGAGTAAACCCTCCTTGCTGGGCACTACTGTCATACAAAGAAATACTATCAAAGAACCAAGTGTTACTGCTGTTATATATTGGAGAGAAAAGGCTAGTTACAAATGTCTTTCATTGTCTGAAGATGTTTGGATATGTCAGCGATGAGGAAAGGATTCACACCATGACTAAAGACCGTTCCTAAGTAAGAAGGAGCTGAGAAGAACAATAACAGGATCTATCCTATTGATTGCTATCTATCAATAACAAATAAGCAAGCTTGATGTCTTTTGCTGCTTCTGTGTTTTGTTTGTTCTAGTTGGCTGTAAGAGGTGATTTAACAATTTGCAACTGTGCACATTCTGACCAAGATGTTTTAAATGCATCTAGTGAGTTGGAGTGCTTTTTTATTGTGATTGAGTGACTTCTGTGGGGACTGGTTTTCAAAGGGTGGTATGTCTTCTGAAATCTGCCTCTTGGAAGTGTCTCTCTTTGTAGGTTTTAGCTTTACAGAGAGGAAGTTTTCATTTCAGTTATTTAGTTTTGAGTAGTCCAGCTGCCGTTGCAGTCACTTGGCTTTTCAGTCCTCCAGGCCTCTGTTGACCGTAAAGGTCATAAGCATTTTCAGGAAGATGAAGGTCTGTGGGTCCAGGTATGCAAACCTAATCCTGATTGATTAAGCAGAGAAGCATTAAGAAAATTATCACAAGAACAGTTGCATGAGTATCTAAAAATAGTAACAGAATTGTTATTTTGTACTGTATCCCAAACTGTCCTGATTTGTCACTTCGCTTTCTAAGCATTTCTCCCTTGTGAAACAGTGGTTAGCATATGCAAGTTCGACAAGTAAGCTGTTTAAAAAGGGGGAAACTATTCTCTGGCAAACCGTGACTTTTTGCAGTTGGTCTCACATATCCTGAAAATTTTCAAGAAACAGTTTCTTTAAAGTTTATAATCCTCTTCCCCCTCCCCTCTCCCCACAACTTTTAAATGAATACTGAAGTAATTTTTCAGAACTACATTTTAAGGTTATCTCAAATAACTTTTGCTTTTTAGTAACTGATGCAAATATAAGCAATTTTCAGAATGGCTAGCAGAAGAATTTACGCTGTTTCCTGTAACTTTGGTATATATGAAGAAGATAGCTTTGGGAAAAGGCATGATATGCGGAAAAAAAAAAAAGGATGAAAACTAAAAAGTGAAAAATACTTTGCAACCTGATATTAATTGGTATTATACATTCTGTGAGAGGAAAAGGTAGGAACGTAACTTTGCCATTTGTTTCACTCTCTTTCCGGAAAAATTGCAATAAGTTATGAAATAGGAACCACCACCACCACTGCCTCTCCCCAACAACTATTTTAGGGAAAGATTAAAATCTGAGATAAAAAGAATGTTCAGCCTTACTGAAATTGAAGATTGAAAGAATGAATTCAGGAAGAAAAAAAAAAAGTACTAAGTATATCAGTTTTCTCTTGTACTGTGATTCTGACATATTATGACCCCTGCTACAGTATTACTTGATGAGCTGGCTTCTGTCAATGTTCACTGTTTTGAATTAGGAAATAATGTTAAATCAGACTCAGTTGTTTCTGGTCCTCTGGAATTTTATGACCAAACTGTTCGCTGCTAGAGAGCGCCCAGTTCAATCTATTGAATCCAAACCTATCTCGGACAGAGTTAGTTCAGCCCAATGATTTCTATGGTTTTCTTTCACTCTGAAATACCATACATATTTAGGATAGAGGTAATCTCACCTATGTTTACTAGCTAAGAGTTAAGGTGCTAGAAAAATTAGTTGAAGGGCTCCCTCAGCAATCAGTGAAGCCCATAGATGACACTCTCCTGAGAGATTATCCCCAGCTGTCTTGAGAGTAAACTTCTGGAGATACCTGTCTTTTAAAAGAAATGAAAAAGGAGCCTAGATAACTAGTATGGATGAAAATACCCAGGTTTTATGCAGATTAAGTTAGATGTATCTTATTTCTGTTATTAACAAAAAATAATTAACATTTCCAGTAGCCCAACTGAAAATGCTTTCTTAAGTAAGTGGACCAGGACTTGGCTCCATATGTAGGGGCGGCAGCAACAAGAGAAAAGTAGTTGGCTGAAAAATATCAGTTGCTTAACGTATGGGAATTCCTTAACACAGGAATATGGATATGTTGGTTTATATATATGTTAGGTATTTAGGTGCTGTCAAATCAATGTGCAATATGCAGTGTTTCAATTAAATGTGCTTTAAAGCTGAAAACTTTAAAAACGTGGTATGATTATAACTGAACATTTCAAAAAGCCTCCTCTACCTCTTAGGAAAAAAATACTTCTAGTTGTTTCTTTGAATTCCTTAGAAGGTGTTACAATTGAGTATTTATCGCAGCTTCACTGCAGGCTGCAAGACTGAGCAAAATACATCAAAACTCAGTCAGAAACAGTTGCTGCAAGTGTTAAAATGCCACTCCGGTTGTTCATATTTCATAGTTCTCTAAATAATTATAAAATTACATCCAACAGACTGCAGTACCAAACTTTACTGTGTAAATTTAAAAATACTCTGCAGAATTTTTTCAGAATCCTTTTAACTGTGCAGTGTAGGATGGTTCTGTGCCATACAACTGCATTACACTGAGTAAAAAAATCTCATTGAAGATAACCCATACCCTTTCTTAGAAGGTATTGTGGAAATTTTCTGTGAAAACTGCTAATTAAGGATTGCATACTGTTATTAGATATATGTTAGGGATTTTCACACATTGTCTTAGATCTTAATACGTTATTATGAAAGGTTTGTGGCATAATATTTCATTTTGGCAATGAGCTGGTTTATGATGGATAAGGAAAATCTGACATGCAGGAAAGCAGTAGGGAGCTTTGCAGTGTGGGGAACACAGACTGCTTGGGTGCCTCTGGAAAAACTCAGTAACTGCCAGCAAGACATCTTAGGCATTCATCTTCACCTTTGGATGGCCAATTGCTTTGGAAAATTTGTTTTCATGTTTGAGTAATAGTTAAAATATGTTCTCATTCACACATTTATATTAGTTGTTAGAGTCTCTATGAACAAAAGAAAGTAGCTTGCATGTTTACGTGCTTGCAACTGTCTTATACCCCAAGACTCTCCATTCTGGTGTTAATTGACCTAAACTACAAGGGAGTATTTATGCACAAATGCCAGGATATAAAGTTTTGTGTTTTACCAGGTGTGCATGTGTGCCCATTATTTGACATAATTGATAGCTGATTTTTTTCAGAACCGTGTCAGACCTGTGTAAAGTGTGTCAGAGTACCTAGACCAAGCTCCTGTATGAAAAGTTTGGCTTTTATTTAGAAGGAAATACTAGACCTAACAGAAAATGCTAATGCAGTAACTTTACAGGCAACAGTTTTGTAACCACAGGACAGCACACACAGCAGGTTAGAAATGTCTTTCTGGTGAATACACTGCTCCTAATGGTTTAGACTGAAAATAGTCCCTGTATTATATCTGTAATTGGTAGACTTGTACTACAAATGCACATTTGAAATTAGAAAATGACTTTTTTAATATTTTTTTTTTAGATTCCATATAGAAACAAATTATGTGAACATTGAAAAAAGGGCATTTTATGTTTCCCATAACATTACTGAAAAGGCACATCACTTCAAACAGCAGACCTGGTGATATTGCATATAGTTGATGTGTGCTGCAAAATGGGTATTTTTCAGCATATTAAAAGTACTAGCCTCTGTTATGTTAGGGAACCACAGATTATATTAATAGAGTTATTTTTTAGAGGATCTTTGCCAAAGATTCCTGATTTCAAGTATGGAAAAAATCAACAAGTTTGCAGAACTATTCCATCACTCCAGAAAGCTTGTTGTAAGAGCTTTAATTATTGAGAGCCAGATCTAACCACCACCACCACCTCCTCTGAAATATTTTGATTAGTTTTAATGTTCTTGAAAGCAGACCAATGGTTATTTGACTTCAAAGGAAAATCAGCTAATTTGGTTTTTCTTGAAGAAATTTGCTAAAATATATTTGCCAATAGTTAGTTTTTTTTTTTCTCTTCAGAATGACATAAGGGGTTAATTGTGTGAAGTTTTCATATTAATTTGCACAAAAATTATTTATTTTAAAACCATGCAGAATGTCCCGTCCAGTATGGTGGTTAAGTGTGCTTGTTTCTTTGTCGTCATCATCATCATCATTATCTTAAGGCTCTGTGGTGGTCTCAAGAATCAGATTTAAACTGCCTTGAAAGGCAGTTTCAAATATGAGAGGACTGGAGGTGGTTGGTCATCTCCTTTGGGTTACTGAGGGAATTTCAACCAGCTCCTGAATGTCAGTCTTTTCAAAAGGTGTTAGAAACAGAGGCATCCACATGTACATGAAAGTTAGCAGACTTTCCTTACATCTTTTGTTAAAATGCTCTTCACCTACATTGTGTTAGGGGTTGAACATGAGTTGGGTGCCAGCCGAAAAGAAGTACAAAAACAAAGAACTATGTGTTCAAAATGTGGCTGCTGTTTTAGTGCAGACACAAGCATTGTTTCATTTCCAAATACAGAAGAGTTTTGTATACTGCTGCTGTGTGATGGACCAAAGTATATAGTCTTCTCCAAAGGTCTGTGTTAAGATGTTTTTTAAGATTCCATCCAAGTTTTATTCATCTCTTCACCTGAAAATTACTATAAAATTGCCACTTGCCTCTTTTCTATCCGTCATTGTTTCAAAATGACAAAAATGATATCCTGCCTTCCAATTTTGCCATGTGAGTTGTTTGTTTTGATGATAGACTAAAGATTAGAGGCTTGGTTGGTATTTTTTTTTTTCTACACATGGGTAGTTCCAGTACAGCTATGTCCTGATTTACATCACTGTGAGGTGACAGAAATACAAGTCTGGGGCTGGGGCTGTGAATGTTATGTATCAAGCAACAGTAGGTATGTTCTGCCAGTTAGAGCTGGTCAGGAATTTTTTGTAATTTTTTTCCCCTCCCCTTTAAGAAATATGAATTTGTCCAGTAAAATGAAACCTGGTTTCCTGCTAGACCAGGGGGCAGGTTGTGGATCCAGGGATTGTTTGTGGAGCCTGTGAGCTCTTGGAAATAAGGACTCCATGGCTCCCACATTTCCTGATGTACTCTCAAACATGCAGGAACCAAAGCTCTGCTATCAGCAGAAAGAACCCTGGCAGCCTAAAAAATACTGGTTTGCCTGAGACCTGCAGGCTCCCTTCTGCAGAATTGAATGATGTTGCTTTTGTCACATTTCCCTAGGTTTTTCTGTCTCACCCTTGGATAGGGAGTTTAGAAATGTGCAGAACCCCACAGGGACTGGGTTGGCTTTATAGCTGGTAGTCATGACAGGGGTCATGAATAATCAGAAATATAGAAAATGAGGAAGTTAAGCTAAGCCAGAAGGGGCCTTTGAGCTTAGAAGATCGGGCAGTGACTTCAATTTATTTAGAAATACATAATAATAATAATAAAAAGATTATTTCAAAGTGTTTTTTTCCCTCTTAGGCAAGGCTTTTCAAAATTGATCTTTTTGACGTATCACAGATATGGCATTTCATGGACCAGAAAATCTTCTTTTTAACAGCTCTACTATTAGTGACAGAAGACTGTTCATCTTCTCAATCAATGCCAGACTAGGGCTCTGCCTGAGCTGAGTTGATAGAGCATGAACCTTAATCAGATGATTTTCCTCCTGTGCATTGTTACAGTATTTTAATCCCCAGGTGACTCAACCATGCATTCATTACATTCTCCCTAGGGTTCATTCTAGATAATTCTTGACATGCACATATCAACAGCCGGCTGCAGTGATGTGTGAGAAATTACAGGTTAACACATATTTCAAGAGGAGTATACTCCATTACTTGGAGTTTAATTCATTTTTGCAGGTATTATTTTTTGAGTTCAATGTTTCAATGGCGAACATAACCGCTACAGTCTTTTTGAGAGAAACGAGTGTTTGGTTATAATGGTGACTCATTTTTAATGTTAATAAACACTTCAATAAACTCATTCTCTCCCATAAGCAAATAATCTAGGGAATTGAGTTCATTTTACCTTTTTGTCATTACATTATTTTCTGGGCCCATACCATGCCTTCTTTGTGTCTGGTATGTATGTATGGTTGTAGCTCTGAGCTGTAACTGTAGCTGGAGAAATTAGCCAGGTGTTTACTCACCATTTTTCTGGACCATTGTTGTGTGGCCACTGTTAGAGGAACACACTGAGACTTCCATGCTGCTAACATAGTTGATGTACCTGAAACATATATAAAATGGTGGCATTTATAGTGATGCTTGGCCACCAAATATAGAGAGGAATCTAGCGTGGCTAAGTGATGCAATAACATATTCAGATCATCATCACCAGAACATCACCATTCTAGGGAAGTAAAATAATTTTGTCAGTGAAAGCCTCCCTAAAAGGCTTACTCCCTCCTCTGGAGATCTGAGAAAGGTGTCTGCATGTACTGTAATGTTAACTTTTGTAATGACACCAGGGTTTAACATCTGTGTCCTTCACCTTTTGAATGATTTATTTTCAAAAGTGCGTGGAAATGCATTGCTGTGCGAACTGTAAACAAGTTCAATAGGTTTTGTTCTGTCAAATCAATCCAAATGTCATGTTTTATTGCAGTATTGCTGGTGACTGTCTTTCTTACACAGCTGTTGCTGATGCTAGAGAGCTTGTTTTGAGTGGGGAGAATTAAGCCAAGAGCACTAGAGATGGAGACCATAAATCCATGTCTATTTCTAAAAGCTAGTTCAGCCTCTGGTCCCAGACTGCTGTCCCACGCATTAGAGAAGGTACAGCACGAGATAATCAATTGCCATTCTGCAGAGGACATTCAAAGTCCATAAATGGATTTTAATTTTTAAAGGTAAAAATGTAGTATTAGTAATGGTCTCCTAACAGTTTCTGGAATATTATGAAAATCATAAAATCAGTTGAGCCAATATAATGAATCTGTTCTAAGGTTGTATAAGAGCTGAACAGAATACTTCAAAATCTGCTTCCAAAACTCAATGACATTTCTCAGCAGGTTCACAACTATGTTTTGGGGAACAAGAAAAGGAAATCAAATAAACAAATACTAAATAACCACACACACACACACACAGCCCCACTCAGTCAAAAACAAAACAACACAAGAAAAAAAAAAAAACTCCACATATGGCCAGTTCCTCAGTAGCTGTAAAGTCACGCAGTTCTTTTGAGTCAATGAAGCTTTGAAAAATATACGGAAGTTCAGAACGTGGTCTAATAAATTGCAGTCTCTGGAGTGCACTATTATATGTGTACATAACTGTATCTGTGATGTTGTTCTGATTTTCTTTATTTTCTGGATAGTTCTAATATATCTTTTTATACGAAAGAATAAGACTAGTTTTATATTGTGAACTTCATCTCCCAGATTGTTTGGTATGTAATTAGGAAAAAAGATGTGTAAATAGTCTTCTCAATGAATGGGCGGGGAAGATCATATTGGAATTCATAACTGACAGCAGATCAAAAAATATATCATATTATATATAAAATATCATTCTTTTTATTTTGCTTTGTTTTTGTGATTCGTTGCACCTTTAACCAAAAGCATGTAAATGCTGTGAAATTCGTAATGAAAGGTTTTGTATGGGAAAAATGAACCATATCTAGCTGAACCTCAGAATATCTACATTGTTGGAAGGCTGGCATTATCAAGAGAAAAACAGATATTTTAAAAGTCATTTTAATCACATCAGTCATTTTGCAGCAAGAAATGCAAATGTTCATATACTACAGATTGAGACTCCTCTGAAATGTTCTGACAATCTGTTATGTTGTGAGTGATGTTTCAGTCCTATCACTCGTTTTTTTTTGTTGTTGTTGTTTTGGTTTGTTTTTTATGACTATAAAAAACCAATAGTCATCTCTGTCACATGCTGTACGGGATAAAAAGCCTCTCAGTTTTCTTAACAAGAATCAGACGGCCAGGGTGCTGCTGGAACGCAGAGAATATGCCACTGTCTGTTCAAAGTACAGCGTAATGAGCCAGACTAAACACACTGGACAATAGAGCTGTGGGGGGAAAGGGCTTCTCATGGATCCGCGGATCAGCTGCAGATTTAACATCTAACTAGTTTCATTTTTCATCTTTACAAGTTCCATTTCCCTGTTTTGTTGCTATAAGCTACATTTCAATGAGCAGACTTTCCTGCCTAGGTGATGGTATTTGTATGCTTTTGATAAGGATATTGTGGATTATGCTAGAAATAATTTCTGTTTCTTTTTTCTTTCATAGTCACGACCTATTCCCTCACACCTTACTTCAGCAGTTGCAGAGAGTATCCTGGCTTCCGCCTGTGAGAGTGAAAGCAGAAATGCTGCAAAAAGGATGCGGTTGGATAGACAACAGGTACTGTTTTGCTTGGGGGTCTTCCACATCCATATTTATAAATGCACTGGACTCGTTTACATTGGATACCATGCAGAAAGGTGGTGCAATCCCTTATACATTTCTTGCGAGCATGGGTAATGAAAATACAAAAGCTGTAGTTCTTTAAATGATACGCCAGCATGTCTTTGTCTACATATATTTACATAAGATGTATGAGGGTGCCTAGTGTATTTATAAAGTCCAGCTGGATAATGCTACATATTTGCTTTTTAATGGTTGTAGATTTTGAGGACATAGTGTGCAATCTGCCTACTAGACTTACAGGTAACAGAACATGCAGTATATATGTTACATAGATATCAGAAAATGTGCATGTATACATGAGTCAGAATGTTTAGCTGTGCACATAATCTCTTTCAAATATTTGTATGTATTTGTAAATGTAAGGTGAAATTGTGTATGTTTCTGAAAATACCTATTTGCCTAAAAAAGAAAAGTTATTATGATATAGATGTATATATACATAAATGCTGTCAAGTAACTTACTAGTGAGATTTTTTAACCTCGTATAAATATTTATTTATTTATTTTTTTATGTAATTGTGCACCTGTTACATTGTGTGTTAGGATTTCATTGTTTTTAAATTGCTAAGAATCACATGTTTTCTTTCATTATTTTAAAGCCAAACTGGTAACTCATTTTACACTTTGATTATTTAGTTACTCTGAGGATACAGTCAATGTTTAACATTTTTATTGCAAAAAACATTTACGCTTTATTTCCCTTTGTGATTATCACAAAGCCCAATTCTAGTAATATCTCAGTTGTTCCTGAGATATGCCTCAGTCATGGTAGATGAACTTTTTTTTTTTTTTTTTTTTTTTTTTTTGTGGAATGCAGTGTTTAAAAGAACATTTTCTTTTTATACATAGTCCATTGACTTCTTTCAGGTCTTTCCCTAACTAAAGAAAGGATACTTAATACCATACTTGGATTATTGTTAATTAGGATCTGAGAGGGAATACTGCTATATTTTTTCTGCTTTTATACTTTTTAAAAAATATTTTCATCAATGCTGTACATTTGCATTAAGATTTAAAAATAACATGTCAAAGCATTGTAATGTTAAGTATGGCTTAGTATTCATTCAGGTTGTGCAGGTTTTACATGCTGTCAATTTTTCTCTGATTTGTCAAGTAACAATTAAAAAAGAAAACTACAAACTCAACGTGCTTGCCTTAGTCAGGGAGACTAAGAAAAGACTTGTCCAAACAGCAGTTACTTTCATTGCACTGTCTGGAAACTAACCTGACCTCAGTAATTACAAAAATAGTGGCTCCTTAGTGCAGACAGGGTAAAGCAGAATTTTTGAGTGATTTGAACAAGAAACCCATAATACTCTCCAAGGAGTCAGAGAGCTGTTGCAACGAGCACATTGAAAAGGCTGTAGACAGAAGTCAGAAAGCATATTAATAGGATTTTTCTTACTTTTATTTGTGGTGCTACTATCACTGAAGGATTTGGTAATGATTTTCATTGAGGGGTGAGGTGTTTCTTTACTTTTACGTACAGAATTCAAAACTTATCAGTAGCATGGCTTCAAACTGATCATCTTTCTTTCAAAGGTGATGTTAATGTAGCAAAGTTGCCTGCCAAGAAGAGGCATTGGAGTCTGCTTCCTTCAGCTCCCTCCTCTTTTTGTCAGTGAGTTCCAGGCACACTGTGGAGACAGTTGCAAATAGCCCCAGCTATTTGGTTCAATAAACAGTAAATTAGCTCAGTTGATGTAGATTTGGTACTTGCAAAACTATTTGTGAATTCGGGATAAATTTGCTGAATAGTTTTGTCTGGAAAAAAATGTGAATGTGTTAGCTAGCTCCATAAAACCTACAGTAAGAAACTTACCCTAAAGGGGGGAGTAGTTAAGACAGTCATTAAAGAAGTAGAAAACCTTGGTTCTAGCCCCAATTCCATTGAAATGTAATTATTTATTCCAAGTACATAATATTAACAAAGTAGATTGAGAACAAAGTATTCCAGAATATATCTGACTGGGGTATTTAAAACAAACTACTGTGTTCAGTTCTCATGCTGAGATGGGAGGTAGACCTGTATCCAGGGGCAGTCCGTTACAGGTAAAAGGACTCTATCCATCTTTTATTATTTTTATCTTTTATTTAATTTTAAATTTCATTCACTTTTCTTACATATAACTCAAATGAAACTTTTTCAATGATTTATTTCTTAAATAGACCAAGTTCCTGCACTTTGGTTACAACAAGGCCGTGCAATGCTACAGGCTTGGGCAGAGTGGCTGGAAAGCTGTGCAGAGGAAAAGGATCTGGGGGTGCTGATTGATGCTTGCCTGAACGTGAGCCAGCAGTGTGCCCAGGTGGCCAAGAAGGCCAACGGCATCCTGGCTTGGATCAGGAATAGTGTAGCCAGCAGGACCAGGGAGGTGATCATCCCCCGGTACTCTGCTCTGGTGAGGCCTCACCTCGAGTACTGTGGTCAGTTTAGGGCCCCTCAGTGCAAGAAGGACATCAAGGCCCTGGAGCATGTCCAGAGAAGGGCTACGAAGCTGGTGAAGGGCCTGGAACACAAGCCTTCAAGAGGAGTGGCTGAGGGCATTGGGGTTGTTTAGTCTGGAGAAGAGGAGGCTCAGGGGAGACCTGATTGCTCTCTACAACTACCTGAAAGGAAGGTGAGGGGAGCTGGGGGTCAGCCTCTTCTCGCAGGTAACTAACGATAGAGCCAGAGGGAATGGCCTCAAGTTGTGCCAGGGGAGGTTTATGTTGGAAATTAGGAGACATTTCTTCTCAGAAAGAGCAGTCAGGCATTGGAACAGGTTGCCCAGGGAAGAGGTGGACTCACCACCATCCCTGGAGATGTTTAAGGAAAGGGTAGATGAGGTACTTAGGGACATGGTTTAGTGGTGGGTGACATCGGTGATAGGCGGATGGTTGGACCAGATGATCTTGGAGGTCTTTTCCAACATTAATGATTCCATGATTCTTTGATTCTAAGGTCGAGAAGGTTCAATTCACCCTGCTTTTTTTTTTTTTTTTTTAACTGTTCCATAGCTTTGAAAACAAAAACAAATTTAAAAACCAAACCATACCAACACAAAACTTTTCTTCTTAATATAGCTCTACTTTTGCTTTGTAAGTGTAAATTTTCAATATTGAGCATTAAACAAATGGGGTGGACTCAGGCTTTAAGGACCCTTCAGTGGAAGTTTGGGAGGAGAAAAGGGGAAAAAAGATGTAGATAATGAGAATTACCACTTCATAAATTTTATCAAGAGAGTTTCTAACAGAGGACAAACATTTGATGGTTCTGGAAAGTAGATTGTTAAGAGGATATGGTAAGAGCACTCATTCAGCACTTCCCCTCAGACATGAATGGAAGCGTTGCATTAAAGATGTTTTATTGCATGCAGCAGAGTGAAGGATTGCCTTTTATTTTTCCTCTAGAGGGGTAGATCTGTCTTAGATCAAGATGTAATTTGAAACCTCATCACCATCTTTCGGAAGATATACAAACATACATACATATTTTATGGATAATATTCTGAAATATATTTTTCAGAATATGGCATATGTACATTTACAGATATAGATAGAAAACCTAATGCATATGTATGGGGGACTTTTCAAGGAAACTCAGTAATTCAGTCAGTCAGATCCTTTAAAAACCAGGGTGAATATCAGAAGGTCCTGGCCACACTGCCTTGTGTGTTCACTCTCTTGTTTTCACACTTGTTCGTTCTCTAATTCTCTGTCCCTGCCTGCAGCTATGCAGAAAATATCTATGTATTTATGCTGCTGAAAAGTGTCTGCCGCAGGTATATTGTCTCTGGCTTGTAGGTTCTCTGGAGTGAATGGTATGTGTTTTAAAGAGCTGCAGTGCCCTCACTGAATAGAGCCACCTCCACTGACAAATGTGGTTGGTGTCAGCCCACTTTCGTGTTCCTTGCCTCACTCAGATAGCTCAGGGACACCTAGCCAGTGCTAGATTAGAGTCTCTAGACGCTAGATTAGAGCTAGATTAGAGTCTCTGTGTTATGAGCACGAGTCGTATGTCCAGTCCTGAAATTAAGATAAAACTTCATCAGTTTCTTGAAATCCCTTTCTTTCTTTATTATTATTTCTTTTATTCTTTCTTCTTATTATTATTTCTTCTCCTCTGTTTCTTCCCCTCTCCCTGGCACAACATGGTACCATAGCAGGAAGTTCTGAGCATGCTGTGTGTAGGTCTCTAAGGCAAGTCTGTACATCAGTAAAATAATGTGACTTTCCAAACTAAATATGGCTTTGCCTATAGTAATAGTGATTTGATTAAAAAAAAATCCTCAATTATTGCTCAGCAAAAATAACCAGCTTAAAAGTCAAAATAATGGAAAATTTTAAGGGCTTAAAAATTCTGCCTGCAAAAATCCAATTTTGAAAATAAGTTATGGAAGCTGGTCTCACTGGCATCAGTTACTTATTGTCAAAATTATTTTTTTTCATAACAACCATTTATTTCATAATTGGAAACAATGTAATTTTGTCTGTAAGGAAATTAGTAGCTTTCCACAGTTTTTGAAACTAAGAGTAAAAACATTGTCAGTTTCTGAGACTTCTAGGTAAGGAATATAAATGTGTTTACCAGCTTGGACGATAGTGTTTTGGCTGTCTGTGTTAGATATTACTCAAGTGATCTCTTCAGCTTCAGTGCATTTTCATTATCTTGAAATCAAGCTCTGTTGATTGGCCTGTAGCTTAAGTGCTGGAAGTTATATATTTGAAATATGTTACCTGACTGAAGAGTTCTGTTGCTTCCACTTTTTAATTCTGCCTAATATTAAAAATACGTTATTCCATTGCACAAATTTTATAGGTTTATATATTGAAATTTGTATAGGTTTACTCATACTACTGCCAAAATGTGAAATGCCTACAGACACTGGCCTGGGTTTGGTTGATTTTCCACAGTGCATATGAAGAATGAGGGTGCGAAGGCAACAGGGAGCTTTTGTGTTGTTCTCCATACCATCTCTGTGGAGTCCAGATTCTAAAACGGAGTAACTCCAGTCTTGAATTTTGAGGACTCTTTTTTTTTTTTTTTAATCACAATTGATCAAAAATGTAGAAACAATAAGTGGATTGACCTTTTGTTACATGCTTCAATCAGAAATAGAAGACGCATTATCTGAGTCCTTTCTTGTGCTTCTGAGTGATGTCTTGGGTTGCTCCCTTGGGGTAATCCTTCAAGATCCTCATTACAACTCTAGCAATTTTCAGTATGTACCAGTTGCTTTGAAGTGAAGATTCTGGTCTGCAGTGAAGGTTCTAGAACAATATCAACAAGGGAGTCTTGAAATAAATTAAGTAGAAGTAAAGTACAGACCTCCCTTTACATACATTCATTACATATCATGAAGAGGATGACTTCTTTTATTGTATCCCTCACTTTACAAACCATATTGTCTTGGTTGGGCAAAAGGAGAGTGGTTCCAGAAAAATCTGGAAAAAGTCATCCTGACATTGCTGTCCTGGACAGTGAATTGAGATTGGGATGCCTCTTCTATGTGCTGCTGCTGCTGCAGCAGAGGCCTCAGCTCTGTGGCTATGTTTCATGACACAGAAATGAAAGTTTTGTTTTAAGAGTTTAACCTTTGTCAGTCTCTGCTTCTTCAGAAAAGTTATTTCCATGATGTAGTTGTTATAAAACCTCATCATAAGACAGTGTGCAGCAGCGCTGGGCTAGGGTACTATGGTGGTTTTATCTTGCTGGGCAGCTGAGCTCCGACACAACTGCAGCTGAGCTCCGACACAACTGCTCTCTTAATTGCCCTTCTCAAAGGGAAAGCGGGAGAAAATACAATGGAAGGGGCCCAAGTGTTGAGATAAAGACAGGGAGATCACTCAACAATTATAGTCTCAGGCAAAACAGACTCAGCACAGGGAGATTAATAAAATCAATTACCTAGTTCTAACAGTTTAGAGCAGTGAGAAACTAAAAGCAAACTAAAACTACCATCCCCACCCCTCCTCCCCCATCCACCCTCTTCTACATCCTCCCCCCCCGAGCAGCGCAGGAGAACAGGGAATGGGGGCTGGGGTCAGTCCCTGACACTTCATCTCCTCTGCTCCTTCACAGTCACTCTCTGCCCCTGCTCCCCGTGGGGTCCCTCCCACGGGATGCCGTCCTTCCTGAACTGAGCCTGCGGGGGCTGCCCACAGGCAGCAGCTCTTCAAGAACTGCTCCCACATGGCTCCGTACCACGGGGTCCATCCCCCGGGAGCAAACTGCTCCAGCACGGGTCCCCCACGGGCGGCAGCTGCCCCCAGACCCCCTGCTCCTGCGTGGGCTCCTCTCCACGGGCTGCAGCTCCGGCCCGGGGCCTGCTCCTGCGGGGGCTCTCCATGGGCCGCAGCCTCCTCCAGGCCACATCCACCTGCTCCACCGGGGGCTCCTCCACAGGCTGCAGCGTGGAGATCTGCTCCGTGTGGGACCCATGGGCTGCAGGGGGACAGCCTGCTTCACCAGGGTCCTCTGCACAGGCCGCAGGGGAACTGCTGCTGTGTGCCTGGAGCATCTTCTGGGTTCTGCAGGGCTGGCTCTCACCCCTCTCTCTCCCAGCTGCTGTTGCACAGCATTTTTTTTTCCCTTTCTTAAATCCCAGAGGCCCACCCAGCGTAGCTCCCTGGCTCAGCTCTGGCCAGTGTCGGGTCCCTTTGGAGCCGGCTGGAGCTGGCTCTGGTCTGTCATGGGGCAACTGCATGGCTCTGGTCACAGAGGCCACTTCTTCAGCACCCTGCTACTAAGCCTTTGCCATGTAAACACAGTTCAGATACCCTGTGGAAAAAAAAAAAGTGCAGGTGGATTAGCCTTGTTACCATTCTTTCTGAAATTAAAAAGACCAAGGGAAATTCTTTAAGGGAAGATCTACGAGCAAATAGGAGTTTATGAACATTAATATGTGCATGTGAGAAGAACCTGCACTTTTAATTTTCCTAGGGATGATGAGAAGTTGAAATCCTCCTTTGGAAAAGCAAGTAGAACAATACAAGGAAGAAAATGTCTTTACTTTTATGAGACACAAGTGGTTGGTTGGTGTTTTTGTTTTTATTTTTTATTACAAGCGCCTTATGTTTCATTGTTTTGTCCCTTAGAACTGATTCTTTTCACATGCTGTCATGATGCAAAATTTATGAATGAGCATTTTCCTTCTAACTGAAATAAGGTTTGGGGGATCAAGACAAAATTTGAGCATCTGGGAGAAAGGAGGGAAGATAAATAGCAGAAAGTAGAACAACTGAATCATATAATATTATGTCTCTAGAAGTGTATGAGCCTTTTTGTAGACTTTATAGATAGATAGCCAGATCATTTAGAAAATTGATGTAGCTTCATTGGTGATTTGTACTAGTTAGGAATGTGGACCCTTAAGAATTCATTATTATATTTGTAGGTAGAATAGTGGTCTCATTTGACTGCAAAACCAATGGATTGGGTTCTTTCCTCAACGAGGAGAGTCCATGTTATTCTAGCAGTTTTGACCTCCATTTCAGTGAATAGTGTCATGGAAAGGTTACCATAGCATGCAGAGTTTTTTGGATATCTAAAGGAGTGAGCTACACACACTTCTTCTGTCCTTACGCCCTAAGTAATAGGATATGCAATGCATGATTCTTTTATAGTTACGTAGCAAATTACAAGTTGAGACGAAAGAGAGTTTAAGCTCAGAGGAAAATGAAAGTTATCTTACATATCTCCCATCCTAACAAAGGCATTTCTCAGCTGAAGCTTGTGCTTTTTGAAATAGTAGGCTCTCCACAGAATGCTTGACAGTCATTACTTTATAGAACATACATGATAAGAAAAAAATTACTGCATTTTAATTTTTAAAAAGCTAAATGTAAAGAGTATGGTTTCCTTTCATTCCAGACACTAGCTGAAAATAACAAGTCAGACAACTTTATAGGCTATGAAAGGTGATGTCCTCATACCTTTGCTGCACAGAGCAAATGGAATAATACTTTTCTTGTAAAACACACAAGTGGTTTAGTTTGATTTAATTTAACAATTCTTTATCACTACCTACAAGGCAAATGAGAGGTAATACAATGAGGCTATTAAGCTATGTGTACATCTCCATGTGCACATGGGAAACAATTTCCCTTCCACTGAACAAACCAGTTATATGCAGACTTTAATTCTTCATATCAGACCATATTTGGAGATAGCTGCAAGACAACTTTGCAATATTACTTTCTTCATCTCCGCTTTCATTATTTCCCTCCCTATGAGGTATCTCAAAAAGTTCCCTCAATATAAACATTATATATATATATATATATATATGTTAAAAGATATTTAAAATTAGGATAAGTAAGATTAGAATAAATGTGAGGTGATATTTCTGAGCCCTATGAAAGCTACCTGTTTAATTATAAAAGGTAAACTCAGTAAAAGAATCTTTGATTATTTGAGCTTTTCAAGTTGGTAAGAGCAAGTCACTGTGATGCACTATGATGTTATGAAGCAATTCTTTAGAACTTAGCTAATAACATGATAAACATTGAATATGTTTTGAAGAAACTTCTCAGCAAGGTGGCAGCTATGATCCCCCCCACTGTGATTTATAGTCAGGCAAATTAAATATCAATAATCTATAATGGTCATGGTGGAGCAAAAGATAATACCTAGTCCTCAAGGAAGAGAAATTGTAACGATCCCAGGTTTACACTGAAATGTAAACAAGCATAAATTTGCAAATAGGCCCTTTAAACACATTCTTCTCCCCTGTTCTAGTCTGGGGGACAAAAGGAAGGCAAATCTAAAATTTTCAATGCTTTAGTAACATATGAATAAGGGGTTAAGACTATTGCAACATTTAGTAATTTTAACAACGTTGCTTTTAGCTGTTAGAGGAGTAAGAGTAGGTGGCTATTAGGTTTCTGACAATGCAATTATGGCCTAGACACATATGCTGGGAGCTGACCTGACATTTGCCTCTGGATAGTTGTCATAGCAGCAACCTGAATAGAGCAGCTTGATACAAGTGCCAGTTGCAGACTGGATGCAGGTTCTGTGCTAATACAATACATCTGAGTATTTATATATGCACACGCATACTGCCACTTGGAGATCACAGCTACTGTGTTTCCTTCCATTTATATCTAATTCCTGAATGTTCATTTTTAAAGAAACTAAGGTTTGTAAGGAGATGTTAATGATCTGCCTCCATACATTTTCCGGTGTTGTTTCTCTGTATGTAACAAGGGGGTTGACCTAACAAAAGACTCTTCAAGCACAGTTTTATTAACAACAACAAAAAAGCCTGGCTATTGCAGACCAGGAATAGTTTGTGTCTCTATTAAGAGGGAAGGAAGTTATTGGTAGACAAATTGCAGGTAATTGTAAAACTGTTTTGGAAGAAACTAATTAAAAATCTGAATTGCAGGGAGGGCATGGACCTCCATTTCAGGATTACTCTATCTGGTTTTTGGCAGTGAGGGGAAAAAAGACCTTTAAACCTTTATATTTGAGGACAGAATTTCTGTTTCAGCTGTGCCACTAATTCACGGCTTTTAAATCTTGATGCTGAGCAGTTATTTCCTGTATTACAATTCAGACAGCAGGAAAGAAGGAAGAAGGATATACATTTGTGTCACTATGTGTTGTTTTCCTTCCTGATCAATGAATACTGCAGCTCGTAAGAGGAAGGAAGAAACAAATAGTAGGACTCTTAAATGCTCTCTTTATTCTGTTATTTTTGTTGTCTGTTTTCATATCCAGGGCAAATTTGGACAATACTGGTTACAGAAAAGGGAGTTATGCAGAAATGTCTCCTAGTGGAGAGCTGGAGAATGCCCTTTGAGGCAGCACTTCTATGACAGAAAGCCATGAATTCAGCAAGCATGAGGAAGTGGTCTTGTTTCAGGGAGACTGAGTCCTTGCCACAGCTCTTCAGTATGCAGGAAGAGCACGTCAGCTATACATCCTTTTAAGAGGTGGAGTAGGGTGCTCTTCCTCTTGGGTTTCATGGAGCATAATTTGCTCTGGAGGATGGGAAAGAAAAGATGCTTCATCCATGCTGACCACAAATGTCAGCACTGCAGAGGGATGAGGGATGGGGCCACGTCCTTTCTCTGCTGTGTATTTCCATAAGACCTGAAAAATTCCAACTCAAAGTGATTTTTGCTTCAGAATGGGAGGCTTGTGGAGTCTTAGATACTAGAAAAGAGCAAAGGGAAACAGACGGTTCACTTAATATAAAACAGCCAAATAGGAACTGGAGTCCTAAAAACCGCACAAGACAAGTCACTTTAACTTGCAGAGTTCAATGACTCTTACCATATGAAGTCTTTATTAATAATAGTTTTTTGTGTGTGTGTTCAGGTATCTCCTTGCGATTTGGTATTTAATAGGGACTGGACCAATTTCTGTACTTCAATACTTATTTTATCTGTGTTCAAAATGATCAGTAAGAAGACTTTACTGTCCTTGGATACTCACATGCCAGTCTGCATTTCAGGCCTGGTGCACTTCCATCATTTCCCCACCTAATGATTATTTTACTTCTGAGTTGGTCTATGGTTTGCTTTTGTGGTTGCAAATGATATGCTTTAACCACTGAGGCACAAAATGTTATGCAGGCACCATTTAGCTGCATGTGAATTATTGTCAAGAGATCAAATTATGTACCAGTATTGGGAAACTCGGCTTCCTACCCACAATGCACTGGCCATATTGTCAAGGGGAAGAAAATAAGCAGTATGCATTGTAATTTTAAATTCTGCTGCCTTTCAAGTCAGTGGCAAAATTCCTGATTTCAGCAGTGCTGGATAGGGTTGTGCTATTAGCAGATGCAGCTGGAAGGGACTGCTGAGTATCACAGGGCAACCCCCTCCTGCCACACTCCAGCACAACCTACGTTAAATTTGCTACATGTATTGGAAAGGAATAATGTGCAAGGCATGCAATTGCAAATAATTTCATGCCTTGGATTTACACTGAGGACTTAAGGTGAGCATGTAATTTTTCACCTCGATACAGAGATCATTAAATTAGAAAAAGCTTTATTTTTCCAGGCTCTTCGTGCTTAGCATATATGGTTGAATTTCAGGCTGCTGACTTCAGAGAACATTTTAAACACCCAGAGCTGCTATATGAATTAAACTTGATGCCAATGTAAGTTTACTGTTTTGGAGGCTGGTAAATCTGAAGGCTCAGAAATGGAGTGTCAGGTTGTTTTTTGGACAATGACTTTAAAACAACCTTATCCCCTTTTCTACTGCAGGTGGAATGCAAATGAACAGGGACCAAAACAGTTGTCTTCCCTGTGTCTTCTATATTTGTCTCCTGTCAAGGAGACAGAAGAGGAAAAGCCAGTGGAAATGTAGATATGTTTTCTCTTCAGGCCCAAAGATGCAGGGTTTGGAATCAGGCCTTTTGTTCTTCCTGTTCCCATGTTGAAAGCCAGGAATATAGAGATTTTTAATTATCCCTCCCTTTCACATGAAAAGATGACATTAAATGTGAAGCTTTTTCTAGTCTGTCTGATGTTTCTAGGATAAATACATAATAAAAAAAAAATCCTTTTTTTTTCTTTTTTTTTTTTTCTTTCCTTTCCCATGTTTAGCTAATGAATTCACTGCACACACCCTCCTGTTTATAGCAGAGGGAGAAGATGATGTTTCTGGAAGTAAATCCTTGTTATCATACAGAATTTGATCCAGTTTAATGAAATCAGGGCAAACCCAGTGTGCATGTGCAAGCACTTATTTTTCAAGGGAAGAGTAGTGTGTTTTGGTTTTGCTTAATGAATTAGTAGATTTAGAAGACTTTAAACAATGACAAATTACTCCTAAATTCAAAGCATCAGTTGCATAATAGATTCAGTTGTATGCCTCAGAACACTGCAATTCCTCACACAGAAAATGTATGTGGAAATGTATGCACAGACTGCTTCTGTTTGGTAGCAGGAACTTGTTTGTAATTCAACAATGGGCTTGATGTCCCTAAACTATATTTAGAAACATATTTTTCCAAGAAAAAAAAAAAAAAAGCTGTGAGAGCAGGAACTGAGTGCATTGCCTGGGAGCAGCACCAGATGCTAAAGAGGCTAGGCACAGGGCAAGGCAGCCAGGCAGGCTGTGGCCAGCAGCCTAGGCATCGTGCCAGATGAATCTTCCCTTGAAATGAGAATATTTGGGGAACAGATTTGTACTGCAGTGCACAAATTTCATGCTTATTACTCATGGTATTTCATATTAAGCTTCAGTTTTAGTGTCTCTATTAATGAAGCAAATCAGACAGTGCATCCTCCAAAGACCGGTCAAAGTTCATTTCTTTGTTTCTTCCTACTGCTTATGTGACTGTGGTTTGATGACTGTGGAATCAAAGGCCATACCCCAAAGCATCATTTCTTATCTACTGAATTTTCTTTTAAAATACAGAACTAAAGTCAAAGGATATGCACCGAGTTCAGTCAAAAATTTAGAGTAGGTCTTCTTCAGTAGCAAAACATTTTCCTGCTACTAAATAGTTCGAGACAGGGTGGGGCGGTTGTTTTTTGGTAGTGATGGCGTTTTTTGTTGTTGTTTTTTAAGATACCTTTGATTTTTAATATATATTTTCTATTTTCTTATTTGTTGTTGTTTAACTGTAAAAGTCAAGATGTACCTGAGGCAGTGTTTAAAAACAGGCATCATGTATTCAATTAATAGAAAGAATTCTGGTTTTCAAAAGCATATGGTACAGGTTTTAAGGAAGATTTGAAATGGAGTAGTTACCAATCAAATGTGTGAACCACAGGGCACAGCACTTCAAAATATCTGAGCCTACTGTTGAAAACAAGAACCGGTCATTAAATGTGTACAGGAAAACAATTGTTCACTCCCTATTTTAAGACAACAAAAAAATGTTTTGGTAAGATGACTATCTTTAACTTCCGTGAGAATTTACCTGTGGAAGAGACACCGTACTGTAAATATGGCAATATGCGGGAATCTCCAGGGCTTTTTGTTTTTTTTTTGGTTGGTGGGTTGATTTTTGTTGGTGGCGGTGATTTTGTTTGTTGTTTTTCTTTTCAAGGCAGAACACAGAGATATTTTTAATTAGGTGAAACTGAGGAACTTAATTTAATGTTGACTTCAAGCTCTTCATGTCTAGGCTATCATCTTCTGTTTCTAAATGAAGAAGAATTTCATTTAGGATTTAATAGAAAGTGCTTTGGTCCATTCCCCCTGTCACAAAGACTAATATATGTAATATTAAAAGAAAGTGTAGGACAGAAGAGAAATAGGAAAAAGCTCTAAAAGTCCAAATCATACTCCATAATTTTCCAATAAAACCTTTTTGAGAAGTTGCATTTCCATACCCTAGAGCTAGCAGGTGTATGGAAAGCTGTTTTGTGTCAAGAAAATATGCTGTCAGTGGTGGGAGTGATATCAGTTGTAATGCACCAGACAAGGAGACCTATAGTGGGAGGTTTAATTATGTTGACCGTGATGATATTGTAGTAATAAATCTGCAAAGCTGGCACTAGCATTGCTCCACTACTCCCACACACTTTTCCCTGTTCCCCCTCCCTCAACATTTGATTCACGAGTTTTAAAATTTTCTCTGTTGGTGCTCTGGTGCCACAGTCCTCCTGCACTCAGTGAAGTAATGTTCACCTACCCTGGCTGAACGTGTTGCCCATCATAATCACCATAAAATGGCATGGTAGCAAGGGGGAATGGAAAAGTCTCTTGTTACAGGAGAGTGTCACTGAGGTAATTTCTTGAGGACAACACACACAAGTATGAAAAACACAGGAAAAAAAATCTTGATTGTGATCATAAAAGTGGAGTTGCCTGAGGCATGGCTAGGCTTGTTCTGAATGAGAAGAGTTTGCTGCAAAGGAGGGATTTCTCTCAGTTTGCATCCTTCTGGGTCTGCAGCAAGTACCGCTACATCTTTGTCATCATACATCAGTTTCAGTAGTACATTGATTCCTTCAACACCATTACCTGCAGGCAAAACTGCTCATGGGATAGCAAAAGATAACATTGTTTTCATGTGGTTTATGTTGTTTCTATTTTGAAGAAAGGTCAGGTATTCCGGCTTCTGTGTTTGTACTGCTCGTCAATGAGAATAAGCAAAAATGATCCATAGCCATTTTCTTCAAGGTGCTAGCTGCTCCAAAGAAGTTGGCTTTGAAAGGACTCTAAGAGATACACAGACACATAGATATATTTATTTTTATTTTTTTCCCCATGGTCAGAAACCTGTGCTTCACTTCCACTGAAGTTTTACCTGTATTTTCTTCAGACTTTCAGTTAATCTCATTTTAGCAGGGGCATCCTAGACCATGGTGCTTCACATTTGGGATCAGGCACTTACCAGATGAGGTCTCTTAGGAGCTTGCTCAGCAAGCCCTGATCCCTTGCTCCCTTGGTCCCATGTTTTGAGCTATCTTAGGATGCAAGATTGAGGGAGATGGCCAAGAAAGGCAAATTTCATATTCTTTCTAATCCTATCCTCTGTGGCAGGCTGAAGGACTTGGTGATGGAGTCTCCTACAGAAAACTGCTTTTACTTTACAGCAAAATGTTGGCTGAGAATTGATGCAGAGATTCATATAAAGGACATGGTGATTCTCAAGGTCAACAGCTAAAACAAAACCTGAATTGGTAATTTATCAAAGGCCTGAGGCAAGATCCATGCTGTGCTGTTCTTCAGGTCAGAGTAAAAATCTGCCTCTGTTTCTGCCTGTCCTAAGAGAAGAAAAAGATCTGTGAGACCTGGGCCCTATCAAATCTCTTCTCTCTGCTGGTACAAGGGAGATAGAGCAAAAGCCCCACATGCCTCCACTTCTCTCATCTTCTTCCACAAAGCAGAAAATTGTAGTTCTGAGGGCTTTCCTGCTCTTTGCATGGTACCTTTGTCTGAATTGAAACGAATGGGACTTCCTCCATGATAAATGTCATATATATTTTGTGAAATATACCACGAACATAAAGGAGTTCTGCCAAAACTCAAAGGCATTAGTACAGTTTACATAATCAAGCTGAGTCTAGTTCCACCTGTTAAGATGCCTGTAAATGTTTATAATCTGGTGCCAGCCACCACTGGACACGTTATTAAACATTACATTGAGGAAGTCAATGCTGTGCATACACTGCAGTGTGCTATGCAGTCTTGCACTACGCCCCTGTTTTATATGTTGAGCCATTTTCGATTAATACTGTTAGCTGAGAAACCATTAGCTAATTTTTTTTTTTTTTTTTCGTACATTAAAACACTAGACAAATAAAAGCATGGCCATGTCCAAGTTTCAGATTTCCCTCTTTAGTAGATAAGGAAATACTCAAATATCTTATGAAGAAAGGTAACTGCAGCCTAAGACAAGAACATCAGGGGCAATAGAGAAATTAAACTTGCATGACAGTTTCCAGGGGAAAGCATATGGAAAAATCAGCTATCTAGATCTTCACTAAAGAACAGTGAGTTTATCTCAAGCACCACAGAAGAAGGTAAAAGCTATTCTTCTGTTTGAACAGGGAGAGACCTGGCCCTTTAGAAGAACCCAGTTTCTCTTTCCCCAGCGGCTTTGCATCACAGTTATCTAAACTATAACAGTAGCTTGTCCGTGCTTCCACGCTCAACCAGCAGCACAGGTGACCTCTGAAAGCTCACGTTGCTCTTCTGCTACCACAGTGGATAATGAACTGGCTAAAGCTGACAGGCCATGAAAAATGATCCCTCTGCTTTGCTATCACTCCAACAAAAGTGATTCTCTGACGATTCCTTGCAACAGTCTGAGCACCTCTTCCAAAAGTTTTCTTTCTGTGGGTGAAGTGGCAGTGGTGGAAAAAAACAGACTCAAATGCTTCTGTGTGAAAACACTAACCTGTTATTTAAGGTTAACATACCCATTCCAGTCTACAAATAATGTGTCATTCAGTCAGAAATAAGAAGACTAAGGTTCATTTTTCCACACAATAGCACCTTTTTATTTTGATCTTCTTTTTCCTTGTCAGTCTCGTGCTTTCATGTCTTGTCAAACACTGTCTTGTGTCAGTTTTGATGCCTGGTGACAGCACTGATGCTGGAAGTTCATTCCAGTGTTAATAACCTAAAAGCAAAAGGAACCTACTGCCCTTCTAATCTGCAACTGTAGCACGGTGTTTTGCTTTCTTTGCACTATAGCCTGTGTCAGGGGGACAGTTTGGAGATCCTTGAACTTTTGGCAGCTAACTCAGCATTTTGATAGATGCTTTTCAAGTTCCCGCATGACTCCATTCCTATTACAAGGAGTTTGGGTACATAACCAGGCTCTGTATTACAGCTGATTTAGCTTAAGTAGACTAATGCAATATTTCCTCGCTATCTGAAAAAAAAGAGTATTTATCATTTTTGTCTCTAAAACACAGAAAATCATTTTGATACCAGACTTCATAGCAAAATCATTAGTAACACTTCTGGCAGTAGTGTTTGATAGTCTTGCATCTGCTTGCTACCAGCACTTTTTCATATGATGTTATGTCTGTGCCAGAATATTTCCTAAGAACAAGCCTTTTCATAAGTTTTTTACATACTTGTCTTAAGTATGTAAAAGTGAAGAAAACGAGTGGTCAGGGAGAATGGTCAGGAAAAATATAGTCTAGATTTGAATACGGAGGATGGAAATAGAAAGATGTTCCTTTCAAGAGAAGAAATAGGGTGTGTGCATGAGAACAGCATTTAGAGTCCTCTTGATTTCACCAGTAAGTCCACTGCTGAATTGTCAAAACATTTTCCAGTGTAAAGAATATCTGGCATGAGTCCTGTGAGATTATTTGAACTTGTCTTTGTGTTTGATTTTAGCCATAAATTTATTCTCACTACTTCTGCGGAAAAACCCAGGAGTCTCTCTCCTGGCTGTGCTTAGACCTCATCCATAATTCTATTGCTTTATCCTCTGACAAAGATCTGGAATGTCTTTTATGAAGGATGACTAGATTTAAAGTGGAAGGAATCTGTCCAGAGGCACAATTATTTTTTGAATCTATTTGTCGTGATGATTTTGGACAACAGGTTACAGGACTCTCAGTGGATTCATTATTTTAAAGAGTACTGTGACCAGCCTGAGAGGTGGAGAAATACTCAGCATAAGTATCTGCCTTGAATAATTTTGCCCCTCAGATAAAACACATGTATGGTGTGTTTTAAATGTTTTCCTAAACAGACTATAAAGATTCTGGCAATTCAATTTTTGGGTTTCAGCTGTAGGTCTGTTATGGTAAGCTGAAATCTCAGGTAGATGTTAATTTTGGATTAATAATACCTAAATATGTGGACTGGAAATTTTGTAGGACTTCATTCAAAATAGTTCTGAGGTATGCAACAAAGTAAACGAATTAACTTTTCTTCGCACAAATTGATTGGGATGCCTGGGGACGGAAACCTGTACCAGCAATTTTCTCATTGTAAATTCTGAAACTGTGCTGTCTTCAACTGAACATCTGGCTTTTTCTTGTTGTGCTCTAAGAGAAATAAGGATTTCTGGGAAAGGTAATATCTTCTAATAGATCATCTTTTGGGCATAGAAGTTCTTCTCCTGGTCTAGGAAAAGGTGTTACCTATTTCTACAAGCGGTACTTTGGCTCCATGCTTAGATCAACGTTGTAAAAGCACCTCCTACATGTTAAAAAAAAAAAAAAAAAGTTGTTTTTCTTTTAAAGGACTATAAGTATTCAGTACCTTAAATATGAAGGTCAGCCAATGAAAAGGACTACCATGAAGCTTCATTTGGATTTTAAACTCAGTGAACTGTGTGTGTCTTAAATTTTGTTTAGGAATCCCTAATCCTGAGCAGGTTTTATTTAGTGGACAGTAATCCCAACACAAACCTTAACAACTTGGGGCGGGGAGAATGTGCAGTGGAAACCAAAACTAAAAGAAACACTCACATCCATCATTTATGGAAATGCCATTTCCATCATTGCTAAGCACAGTGAGTCAACAGCCTTATTGCCATGTTAAAGGAAAATTTACTCTACTGTGATGTGCCAAAATAGTATTTAGGTGTCTGGGCTTCCAGGATATTGGTCATAAAATTAAAAGGTGTGTCAAAGACTAGAGAATTAATTTAATGCATTTAAAGCTAATAAAAGGTGCAGTGTTCAGTCAGAACAATGTGTGTCATCAAAGCAGTTGGTAGTATCATCATCTGTTAAGATTACCTGACACTTTCCATTATAGTACCAAGTATGCAGTTTGATAATAACTTCATGACCTTCAGCCCCCAGGGGTTACTTTTACTGTTCTGTATGTGTCCCATCTATTAAACTCTTTCAGAGAAAACTGCATGTTTTCAAGAATGAGGAAAAATTTATCCTTTAAGGGTAGTTTTATTCTTAAATATGTTTACCATTTCATAAAAAGGCACTCTCTGTTTGGTCTTGACACTACAGAGGATTAGGAGACTGAAATGAGTCCCAGGAAGGAGGGAAAATTTTGGATGGGACCATCGGTGCATGTGACACTGATGAAATACAAACTAGGAAATGAAAGGACTTGAGTACATGAAGCTATTCAGGTATCAGGGAGCAAGAGACTTGTTTGGAAAGGTGTGATTAGGGTTTAATAACACAAGAAGACTAAAACTGAGATGGAGGCTAGAAAATGAAACTGGAGAAGCAAGGAGGATAGGATGATGAGTCAGGCATTTGGAAGACACAGTATGAAACAAGTTTGAAGAGACAGCGTACAAGGTATATGTTATCATGTCGTGAGAAGGGAAAACAAGTGCCGTTTCTGGGTCTCCAAGAAGGGGCCACCCTCCTGACCCTGCATGGGAATCCCATGGCTTACCCTCCTTCAGATGCCCTACTCCATGCAGGTGGATGCTCATGGCCTCTTCACCTGGCAGCTGCTGAGGCATGCAGAAATCTCCCAGCCCCACAGCTCCTGCAGATTCAGCAGGGTGTCCCCATGATTAAACTTTGGAGTTTCTTCACCTTATTAAAAAAAATAAGTAAGTTACACAAAGAGAAGCACTTTATATTGATATGGTTGCAGAACTCAAGCATTTCCATGTTAAGTAATGCTAGCTTAAGGTTGCCTTTGTTGCCAGAATCTCACCATCTGAAAAACAGTGATAAAAGTCCCGTCTAACAAGAGTATTGTGAGGATTAATTGGGTATGCTTTGAAAAGTGCTACACAGTTTTATCACGTATTTCTGTTTATTTAACTTTTGAATCAAAAATCACAGAAGTAAATTGGTGTGGCCCAAATGGGAAAAATATATGAAGCATTATCTACTTTCTTCTAAAGCCACACTACAAGCTATTGAGGCTGAAAAAAAATTAAAGCACATGAAAGCATGTTTTGTTTTTTCACGTGAATAAATTGATTTTCCTATGCTGAAAAAAATGGAGGACTGTATGCAAATACAGGGTCCCTGACTTGCCTATCTGTTTGAAGACTAATCTGCATTTGAGTTTTTCTAGCCTCAAAGTCGTCTTGTAAGAGCAGTATTTATTGAGAAGAACAAAAAGCAATCCACGTTAGGCATTTTAGCATATTCAGAAAGGAAATGTCAGGCAACGTGAGGCAAGAATGTGTTTCCTTGTTTCTCTCTTTTCTAACTGAGTGGGGAAAAAAAATCGCCTTGACATAGGGCAGTTAAAAGCTGGTATTCTGAGAGCTGTTAATCTATTGATCTGGTAGACAGTGCACTTCATGAAAGCAGTAAGTCAAATGCATGTTACCGTCTCTGCCATATTTGGAACATTACCATTTATATTCTTGAAGTTCTGTTAGCTTTTTGGTCAGCCAGCATTGTCCATGTGATTATGTGCTTATTGATAACAGTGGACCAAGAGCCAAAGCAACAGCACTGTTTGTTCTTGATGGGAGTGCACAGAATTTCTGATGTTTCTGTATTTATGGGATCAAAATTCAGAGTAGCATTGATTTGCCAGGGCTTCTTATTTTAACAAGATATTACTTTATTTTATTATTTTGTTGGTGGTGAGGGAGATGGAACAAAAAAAGGAGCTTTGGCATTGTTAGAGTTGCTTCCATAACAAACAGATTTCTTGAAAAGAAATGTCTATACTGTACTTCCTTTGGCATGGAGAGTGGGAGGCTGGGATGCTGCCAGTGAGCTTTGCTCTTTGTAGCACAAATGTGGTGTTCTGCACTAGCATCTGCATTGCTGTGGAGGGTATTTTCCTTTAAACTATTCCTTAGCTGCTCAGAATATGTCAGAGTAGGGTTTCCTTGGTATACAGGTTATGTAATAGTTCATGAAATAGTTTCTGATTATATGCTGTCTTTAGAAGGTTTTTTAATCTCTACCATGATAAATAAATGATTAAATAAATAAATGCATCTATTTTCTTTTTTAAGGAAAAAAAAAAAAAGAATTGTGTTCTCCTGGTACAGACTTGGGCGTAAAAGTAAAATGTAGATATCACTGATATATACCAAGTTGTAGATCACAGTATGTACTTCATGCTGCCACTTTTTCAAGTGAACAGGTAACTTTGTATTTTAGCATGCTTTGGTAGTTAAAAGGTATTTTTGCCTTTCTGTGATTTCCATCATTTTCCAGATGATATGCTCAAGACCTAAATTACCTTTCCTCCAAAATAAAGTCAGAAGAGAAATATTGTTAGAAGGATGACTTATTTCCATTGCCATATACAAAATGAAGATGGTATAAGTCAAATTCTAGATGGACAGATGTTTTATCTGCTTCTTGCTCGTATTCCTTATTAAAGGTAAATTATATACAGTTTTAAAATGGTTAGTTAACACTTGGAAGGTTTTAAAAAATTGTTATGAATTGCAACAATATGTGTTCCAGATAAGTTAAACATATTAATAAAAGGTTAGTTAATTGTTGCTGATTATTATGGAATTAAAATGTTTTTTAAAAATCAAATTTAAAATCAATTATTAAGCCTTTCTAATTCAAATGTAATGTAAGGGGAAAGCATTTGTCAAAAGAAAGTGCTGAACAAGTAACAGAATGATTGAAAAATCTCAGTTCTGGAACAACACTGTGTAATTTCTACAACAGTTTAAAAGCAAAGACAATTAAGATGAAAAGAAAGAAGAGCATTAATCTGTGCAGAATAAATCTTGGGTATATAAAAATGAACACGATATTCATGTTCTCCCTACCCAAGAGAAAGAGAGCTTGACTTCTTTATCCTCAGCATGGCTGCAAGGAGAAAGTATGAACTTTTGCCTTTTAAGTACAAAAGATTCCTGAAAAATGTCTAAATCCCAGAGGAGTGTATGAGAGGTGACAACCAACCCCCCTGTTACCAGGCTAATGGTTCATCATCCTGCTGGTAGGGCTAACACCTGAGCCTGCTCAGAAAAAGGTCGTCCAAAATCCTACCCTGCTTCTACATTTATATGTCCTGAAGCACTGGGCTAAGCACTTAGGAAAGGTCCAGATTTCAGGTCTGAAATGTATGGCGCCCTATTCATCATTTGAGTACAGCTGATTGGCATGCTCTTTAAAAATATATGCAATGTTTAGAGGAAGGCATCTTTTGTAATCAGGCAGGAAATCAGAGCTCATACACAGAACCAAGAGGCCCATGCTCAGCATCCTCCTCAACCCATTTCATGCCCCTAGGGAGCGCCTTCACCAGGATTACACCCCAAGCCCCACCACAGGGCACGCCACGGTGTTTCACAGGTCTGTGACTGGTTTGATACAAAGTCCTGGGCTCCCAGTCTCAGAGCAGCTTGTGAATTTTGTGCTAGGGAGATGCGGAATGAGAGGTATTGACAGGGAAGGGAGCAGGGCTGGAAGCCTCTCCGGGCAGCACGTCTCTGCAAGGGAACTGAGTCATGCTCCCTTTCTGTTTGTTAACTCTCTGCCCATGAATTGTGCATTTCTTTGCACTCGGCAAGTGGCACAGCTTCAGCTACGACTCCCACCGCAATTTCGCTTTTAGCCTGGTTGCTAGGAGATGGTAGCATTGAGTTCAGGTCCCTTCCTTGCCACAGCTAGCAAAGACCTTGCATCCCAAATTTGACTCCTCTTCACTGTGTCTTGCCACAAGAAGCCAGAACTCAGGTCTCCTACCTCAGCCACGTGCTCCAGCAGCCAGGCTGGTACACATCAATGTGCTGCATCCTTGCTGTGCCCTCTGGCCCAACTCTGCTGTGCTCAGCTATGAGCTCAGTGCACCAGCTCTGCAATAAACTCACCGCCGTGTTTTCACTTGAATGGCTAGAGGGCCTCTGGAGCCCAGCAAATCCATGGGTCCCAGAAAGCTGGATAAGGAAACACAACCTGAGATACTCTGCTGAGCCATGGGCTGGCATTACATGGCTGTACAGTGATTCTTCTGGAGACATCAGTACATTTCTTGCTAAAGATGGGTCAGATGGTGTACATGCAGTTAGGTATTTTGGCAGCTTCTGGGAGTTAGTCCTCTTTGCATTGTACCCTTTGAACACAGTCCAGTCCTTGATAAATTTGGTGAAAATCCCTTGCTGGTCTTTATGACAATAAAATGAGGCCCTGAGTGAGTCTACGGCATGAAATGTCATCTAGTTTTAGAAATAAGGGTAGAAGACATCTCAGCCTTGACAGTGTTAAGGATTTGGATGAAGATTTAAGCTTGGTCGTGAAGACAGAACTTTACTGTATAGCTTATAATTTTTTTCTCATAGAAAATAATGCTTTTTCTTTTATAATGGCATTTGGAGATTAAAGGTATATGATATTAAAGTTGAATTCCTGGCCAAAAAAAAAAAAAAAAGGCATTGCAATTTTAGCTCTTTGTTTAAGTCTATTATTGTTTAAGAAAATACAAAGGAGACCAGTTTGGCCAGTTCTCTAAAAAATGCAGAGCTTAGCCTCCGCTCATATTAGTGCTCAATAGACCCCATTCTGATTGTTTATTGAATTAATTATGTGATGGTTCAGTATTCTGTATTAAATATTAAAAGTTTATGTTAATAATATATGTTCCATTTCATGAGTCATCTCACTTGAGCCCAAGTCTTTTTAGCCAATAAAAGAGACAGGGATATCTTCATCTCAGAAAAGTTGGTGGCATCTTATTTGAGAGGTGGGACTGACTAATGGTAATGGGAAAATTACTTCAAAACATGTTTAATTTGACACAATCTGGGCACTGTTTGAACTATTTGATCCTTCTGTGTTGGTATATACATTGTTATTATATATATATATGTATAAAGGTTTATAATATTTTATATCATTTTTAGTAACTTTGGTATATTTAGCAACAATAAAGAGGTAGTACAGAATCTTACAAAAAGGGGGAGATGATACTCACAGATCATTGTTCAGTTGACTACTCTGAAAATGTCTTCAAAAAAATCTTACCTGTGTTTATAAATACTGATGATCTATACAACCATTTTATTCGAAACTACTGACATATATTTTCATCACATAATGAGTAGAGTCAGGCCTATTAAAAAAAGAAAAGTCTACAAGTTAAAAAGAAACAAAGAAGCTCAAATACAATTGCAAGCTAAATCAGAAATTCTGACGCTCAAATCCCTCAGTGGGCTGAGCAGTCATTCACTGATTGTTTTCCTTGTTTCCAACTACTAAAACACATTAAATCTTTTTTTTTAAATGTTTTTCCCTTCCCCCCCCGCCCTCCCACCAGTGTCATAACTAAAGTTGCTACTGGGGCATTCTGTGATCATGAGTGGAGGTGTGGTGCTCCCAGCAGTAGATACAGCAAACATAGATAGAGAAATATACACTTTCTTCTGAAATGGGATTTCCTGTAGGGGAAAGTTGTGGGGCCGTTGTGCTAAATCCTGTTCAATATTTTGCTATCATCTAAGAGGTAAATAGGGAGCATGAGAGGAACTCATAGTGTACAGTCACTGCTTATACACGAGGCTACAAATACTTTCAAACCATGTTTGCAGAGGCATCCTTACCACTTGTGTGGTAAGTACCATCCTTGTGTGGATGGTCGCTCATTCAGCCTTCTGCAAACACAGGAAATGTGGTTGTATTCTGTTCCTCTATTCCTTCTGTCATTTCTGAGGCTGGTACATCAAGAAAAGGAGTTGGTGCATTCTGTATTGGTTTGTTTTACTGAGAAAGAGATGGTTCTTTGACTCAGAAGGGTCACACCCGTAGTCAGAAAACAATGGCTCCTTTCTATTCTTTTCCATGCTATATCTACACAGAGCTGGATTTTGCGGGAGACTGTGAGCTCTTCAGGATGAGAGGATGCCTCTTCCATTTTGAGAAACAGTGTTATTGGCTAGTGGAGCACAAAAAAAAAAAAAAAAAGGTCTCAAATTTATGGGAAACATGTATTCTTGCTTTTTTACTTTGTATTTTTTCAGCTGATATTCTATCACAGACACATATGTGCTTGATTGACATGTATTAAAATTTTATGAAAGCAATGGATGGGAAGTCTTAACAATGGAAAAGACCCTCTCATGCAAGACAAAATGTGACAATAATTCAAAACCTTTCATTGTTTTTGCAGGATGAAGCTGCTCCAGCTGACAAACAGTACAAACAGGAGCCAGCCCAGGTCACTTACTCAACATCAGCTGTTTCCAGCACACAGGAGGTGTTGTACATCAATGGAAATGGGACCTACAGTTACCATAGTTACAGAGGGCTCGGAGGTGGGCTGCTAAATCTCAACGATGCTTCTAGCAGTGGTGAGTTTCCTTCCTTACAAAATATGCCTGTGTGTATATGTGCTCATGTGTACATTTCCCCTGCTGTACAGAAAGCTAGTCCGAAGGGTTTGATATCCATGGGCTATTATCAGATAATGAGCAGGGACACAATCCTGCAAACAGCGGCTGCTGAGCAAAATGCTTGTTCACTGCATGCTAGTCTCATTTCAGTTTCAAGGGACTAATTCACAATAGGGTGAGACTGAACCTGAAGTTCCTAACAAAGCAGAACAAAAAAAAAAAATGCTGGGTTAGATCTTCTGCAGATTTGCATGACTTTATGGGAACATACCCTGTTATTATTGTCCTCTCCTCTACTGATCACAAAAGGAGGCCATTAGTATCTTTGTGACTGGAGTTTGAAAACACTGAGCTCCATATTTTGTGAAGGAAATGAATTGGCCTGAATTTCTCACATGGTTTCTCTGGATACTTTAATTTACTCCAGATAAGGATCTGGCATGACAAGTGTTAAATGAGAAATCAGCACATCTATTTATACCCTGTGCTAAAAATGGTGCAAGTAATTATGTGTCACCATGAGGTTATATGCCCATCTGAAAAACAAAATAAACAAAACAAAAAGCAAAACAAAACATCAACAAAAAAACAATAAACACCTCAGAAACAAACATGTTTAAATAGTATTCCTTTCTTATATTAGCAAACAAACAAATGTATGTGAATTGTATCATTTGTTTGAAATGGTGCCCCTTACTGATTTCATACAAATTCAGAGCAAAGGAAATGGTTTACCCACTCTGATAAGAAGAGTATTGTCTGTCTGTCAGAGAAAAGTGATTCTCTGGAAGACTGAGGGGCTCTTGCCTCCAAGAACAGTATTTAAAAAGTGTCTCAGAGGACAGAGAAATCCCTGGGTTGTTGTCCTGGCTGATTTCTCACTGGTTGAGGAGTGTGATGCTTCAGGTACATGGACTGGCTTTGGCAAGACAATAATTGTTCATCTACAGCCTCAATTTTCAACATGCTAAGCAATTTTCAGAATGTTACCAGGGTTGCAGCCTGCAAAGCGTTAGTGGTGTATGGTGTACTGGTGACCTTCACCTCCGTGAATGACTTACATAAAATTTTCTATAGGCTTAAAAAAAGATAATATTTTAGTTTTCAAAATTCTTTGACTTAAAGAGATGATTACAATTGTTTCTACATGCATGAAAAACACATCTGAGATATTGAATATGATCTCTGATCAAACATTTTTATAAGAGTAAGACAGCCATGGAAATCTGTTTTCCTGGGAAAATGTACAAGAACTTTCAAATTGCCTTTTACACTGTGGTCAGAGAATGTCCTAATCACTTCCTGCTAAAAACAGTTGGTGTTTGCTCTTTCATCCAAGTAAGAGCAGGATTAAGCTTCCCATATGACTTGTTTGTCAGCAGAAGCCATCAGAATTGCCCTATTTCACATAATCCTAAACTGTGAAGGAATCACAACTGTTCTGAATCCTTGTTCTTCCCTTCAAACCTTTTATACAGGACACATTTTTATAACTCCTACTTTTCAGTGGATTGTAGGATTTAGACAAAAGTATTTTGTGTCACTTCAATATGCACTTCAATTTTTGAAAATGAGGTACAAATTTGACATCAAAAATTAGTTTTGCTTTCTGATTAGAAGCAACATTTTCTTCATATCTTTAATGCAGAGGACTCTAGTGCTTTTGTCATGATTAAAGTTCAAGACGGGTTTTGTAGGACAAACAGTGGTTCTCCCAGGACTACCAGATGATGCACAACTAATGCAGCCAGGTAACTGTGCAGTGCACTGTACTCCTCTGCATAGCACTGCTGGGGTGAAGGGACCAGAAGATGCTGATGGTTTGCATACTGATGTATGCCAAAACATTTTTTCTTCCTTGCCTTTCCCTACTTGCACTGGAAAATAATCTTGTCTGTACATTTTTATTTCTTTTTTTTTTTTTTTTACTTTGGGAGACTAGTAAACCACTGCACCTCTTCCACGTGGTTATGCATTGTTGAAGCATTGTGCAAAGGCATCCGTCTTCTCCATAGGGATCTCATAGGATCCAAAGCACATGAGCTGCACAAACCAAAAGTCTATGTGCTAGCATTTGGAAACCAGTTGGTGATGCTTACAATCTAGCTGGCCACTCATTTGTGACCCACCTGCCATTTCACGACGTTCCTTACAGAAGTTGTGGAATAGGAACTCCATCAATTTCTTAGTCTCATTGACACAAAAGCAACCAGTAGCTAAACTGATTATCTCCAGGCTATTGAGTGTAAAGTGCTCTGCCTCCATTAGCTGGTTTCCCTATTGGACAAATGGGAGGATTTGGGGGCCAGTTCCTAGGGACTTGACCATCATCTCTGACATGTCCCTGGATATTTGTTTTTTCATTTGTGGATGGAGTTACAGTTGAGAGGGGTAACAACTTCCCTCCTGACAGACCTCACAGGGTAGTTGTTTGCAGTCATTATTATGTTTCAGGGACTCTTGTCCCAAACATACACAGGATAGTTCTTTGTGAATTGCTTTCAGGACCTAAGAAGTGATTTTAAGAATGCATTTCCTCTTCAGTTTAGTAACTCATCAAATGCTTTTATCACCTTTACAGACATTCACCTAGTGTAAAGATAAATATACACCTCAGTCAGGATGTGTGTATAAACAAATACAGTCTGGTTTTACATATCTGCTAAGACAGGAAAAAGGAAGAGAAGTTGCAAAAGACAGCTAAATCTTGCTGTTTGAATTTTTATTTCTGGAGATTTCCCCACAGTAATATAATGACCATGTCCAATAGTTCTCCTATCTAGTAATCCAACTGATGTGTGTGTTTTAAATGCTGTGACTCATTTACTTTGGTTATTTCCTCCCCTATAAAGTTGATCCCTACTCCGCTCCCATCTGAAATACTTAGCTATATGCTCACCCAACGGTTTTGTAGGTCTGGCTCAGGGACCTCTCTGTGCCTGCTGTTGCAGTGCTTCCCTCCTCAGTCTGTCTTTCCACATGGCTAATTACAGAACCATAATTGTCTCCTTACACAACTGTATGGGGTGAGCCTTCATGCAACTGCTCAATATGAGCAAGCAGAATGCAACAGCTTGTACAGTGACCCTTCCTTTATTGTAGTCAGGGGAAAAACAAAACAAAACAACAAAACAAAACAGACAAAAAAAAAAAGGCAGGAAAAGGCTTGGTTTTTAACCATTAAGGTCCTTTTCCCCCTGCGTTTAAAACATCTAGGCCAAGCCAGCTCAACTTGAAAGCTTCACCCCATCTGCAAGAAATCTATGGGTTGCAAGAGCCTCTGTCAGCCTGTATACAGGCTGAGGAGAGGCCTCTGGGCAAGTAGCCCTTGACGATGTAGATGTTCAAGGAGAACTGCTTATTGAGAAGCGTGGATTTCCATGGCTCTAATTTTTTAAGGCTGAGGCAGTTCCTGCTGCAGAGGTGAAAAGAAAAGCCCAAGGGTGGGGTGAGTGCAAACGACATTTGCTTGCCAGCCCCCAGCCAGCCACAAAGGCTTCAGCTGGCCCCATTCCACCATACCTGGCATGAGCCTGGATGGACGCCCAGCTCAGGGACAGGAGGATGAGTACAGGCAACAGACTGCTCCGCTGGGAGCAAAATCTCTTGTTGCCACCATGAGCTGTCAGAGTCCCTGCATGCTGCTGCCTGAGCCTCTCCTGGCAGAAGTGGAATCACCCCAGGTGTTTCTGTCTAACAGGTCATAGTCCACGCTCTCCTGGTGACTACCAACTGTCAGGGCTGGCTTTGCTGAGCCTGGTTCTCCACAGCTACTTTGTTTCCTGAGGTCCATTTTCTCTAAGAGGATGTGCAGTGTGTTTCTGCTGCCTTTGAAGGGCCTCCTGGAGCTGATCTGTGGGCTGTTCCTTCTGTGTTGTCCTCTGGTTTTCTAGGCAGAAATGTCAGTCATTTCCCTTTGTATATGTAAAAAGAGAGATTGTGTTTCAGACTGAATGGCAGACTGGCCATGCCAGACGCTCCCTTGTATCATGACATGACAAAGCAGCTGTTCTGTCCCCGTTTCTCTACACAGATCTGCAGCCGCCCTCTACCACAGCTGCGAGTCAGCACTGCATCCCAGGCACCACGAACGTCCAGTCCCCTTCCAACTCAGGTGAGTCCTCCCAGCGAGTCCCAATAAATTCACACTGCAAGCAAATCCCGAGCCCCGACAGGCTGTTTCTGTAGCCCCCTTTCCCACAAGCAGGCCTGAAGAGTGTGGCCTGTCCCTGTGGGGACAACATATCCCTGTTGCACAGCCAGTAGCTGCTGGACTCCTGTCACACTGCTCACGTCTCCCTGCTGCACCAGGAGGGCTCTGGTCCCGAGGCCATTCTCCACTCCATCCACGTCCAAATGGGCCTTTCTGGTTCTTCAGGATCCTGCAGAATCTACCACGTCAACCAACTAGCCCAGGCTGCAGGACTTTTGCAAAATGGGAAGCCCCCACTATATCTTGTACACAGTCCAACTTAACCTCTGTCACTGTTTGTTACTAATAAACGGTCGAATTAATTGCAATCCCTGGCACAAATGTTGGTTCACACAGTTAATTTTTCTCACTGATCCCTCGGTTCTTTCTAGAGCATGTTGTGCTCCAAAACTGAAGTTACTGTGGTGTAGCTACTGAACCAGCAGAGGTCTGTATGAGCTGGGCAACTGCGTTTATTCTGGGCAGTGCAGTGCATCCCTAATGAAGATGAAGAATTATAGAGTCATAGAAACACAAGGTCGGAAAGGACCTAGGATGAAGGCTGCTGAGCCTCAATGTTCAGCATGGCTGTGCTGCTCTGGGGCAGGGAGAGGAAGGCTGAGCACTTCAGTCCAGTTCTTCATATGATAGCAGGAAGTAGTTATTTCACTGCTCTTTTGTGCAGTTTAGGTCAGAGATGCATGCGATTGCCACAGGGCTTGTCGGCTCGGTGGGATACAGGTGCATTAGGTGGGCTGAAAGGTTAGATAAAAGTAGAACATACTGTGTGCATGACGAACAGGGCTGTTAAATTTATCAGCTGTAAGGTTATACAGAGCATGTGCCGTTCCAAGCATTGCTCACAGAATGCTGAGGAGTATAAGCCCAACCTGGTTCCTTCCCTTTAACTCACACTACATTTGCACACATGCAAAGAGAGTGTTTTTGACACTAGTATAGGCAACAGAGAAGTCATTTGTAGGAATTGCGGGTACTTATCACAGCTGAAATTGTTATGTAGACTCTCCTTTGTGAGGTTACAGTATCTGGGTGCAGGGTGCAATTTCTGTGTGCCTTGCCAAGCCTGTATGCATTCATGTACTGAAATGCAGGGGATGGTCAAGTGTAACAGTTTTTAGAGGGTGATGTTGCTGGTAACAGTGATGAGAGAATTCACAGGCATCTATGTCTCAAATTTGACAGTTTTATAATGCAACCTTCATGGTAACATGAGGCATGCGAGAGAAAATTGCTGTTACGTCTTTTCTTTTCCAATCTTCCCATTATGCATTCTTATTTTCCTTGTTTATAACTTTGACAAGCTTTAACTACTTGAATTGAAGTTTTCCCTCCAGAAGTCAGCTGCAGGGTGAATATTTTTGAAGTTGTTTCATCAAAAGCAATTTAGCCAAAGGTTATTGGGAATGCATGTCATTTATCCCATGTGTATATGAGGAGCTCCAGCACCTCTGTGAAATGTCCCAGGAACATGCTTGGTAGGGGAAGTTGCCATGCATCTGGGGACTTTTCCTGCTCCGAGAAAATGTGCTCAAATTTGGCGAAGTTGTAACCTTCTGTAAAATCTTGAACATTCAGTAGAGGCTTCTTGGCGATAAAGTAGGAAAAAAATAATAAAGAGTCCAGCACAGCATATCCAGTATGCAGCTAATTCTTTAACTGCTGCATACTCACCACGACATGGGTGGCCTTAATGTAGGGGGTGAACAGTATTTTCCTTGTGGTTTCTTTCTCCAGCTTTTTATACTACTGTATTACTGCACAGTTTTCTGTGTTCTTAGTGCTGTCCTGCAGAAATCAAAGTGGAGATAGAAATAAAAGACAAAACAGCTTATTTCTAGTACAGGTGGAGCCTGGAGCATGAAGAGACAGAACAAGACTGATGGTGTTAGGAACCTGGCAGAGTGTGTTTAGTCCCATTTCAAAAAACAACAAAATGTGCTGTTGGGAGAAATTAAATGATTTGACCTATGTTGTGGCAAAAGTGGTAGTTTCTCTCTGTGAAATACTTGCTGAATTGTTTATTAAGATCATCCCCGCATTTCTGTCCCCCCTTCCTCCTCCTCCTCTTCAAATTATTGGCCACATGGCATACGCAAGTATTATTCTGCTCCCACCATAGGAACTGGGATGAAATATCTGTGGCTTAATTGGACAATATCTTACTTTTCTACCTTAGCACAAAGTTCAGGAGACATTCATTCAAGCCAGACGGGTGTATGCCATGTAATCCTTTCATTGAAAAGCAATGTGTTTGCTGATTGTTGAAAATGCATGATGCTCAGTGGCTATAGGCATTTCTGTGTTTTCACATCTCTTTCCTCAGGCAATATACATATATATATATATATATATATGTACACATATTTCTGCTATTTAAATTAGCTGAAAATGTGTTTCCCAGAGGGAAAGGTGTAGGAGGGAGAAAGAAGCTTAAAAGGTCCAATTCATTACTCTCGGTTTACTTGATCTGAGATCACTTGGCACATAAAACAATAGTTTTAGGCACATCTGTTCTGTTTGGAGGCAGGAGAAGAACAAGAAACATTGACAGATGCATAATATCAAAATAAAACATTCCTGCAATAATAAATACATCTGATTTGGGAAAAGTAACATGCTTTGATAGTTGTTTCTACTTAATTTTATTGGAGTAGATGAGAATCAAGTACAATATTCACTTCTTCTAAAGCCACTCATAGGAAAAAAAAAGGGGGAGAGGAGAATGGATGGCGTAGAAAGACGCATGAGAGATTTCAAAGCACGGGCAAATGTATTTCCATGCAATGCTACAGGCTTGGGGCAGAGTGGCTGGAAAGCTGTGCAGAGGAAAAGGATCTGTGGGTGCTGGTTGATGCTTGCCTGAACGTGAGCCAGCAGTGTGCCCAGGTGGCCAAGAAGGCCAACGGCATCCTGGCTTGGATCAGGAATAATATAGCCAGCAGGACCAGGGAGGTGATTGTCCCCCTGTACTCTGCTCTGGTGAGATCGCACCTCGAGTACTGTGTTCGGTTTTGGGCCCCTCACTACAAGAAGGGCATCAAGGCTCTGGAGCATGCCCAGAGAAGGGCTACGAAGTTGGTGAAGGGCCTCGAACACAATTCCTGTGAGGAGTGGCTGAGGGCACTGGGTTTGTTTAGTCTGGAACCATAGAATCATTGAAACATTAAGGTTGGAAAAGACCTTCAAGATCATCTCGACTGACCATCACCCTAACACCAATGTCACCCACTAAACTATGTCCCTAAGAGAAGAGGAGGCTCAGGGGAGACCTGATTGCTCTCTACAACTAACTGAAAGAAAGGTGTGGGGAGCTGGGTGTTGGCCTCTTCTCGCAGGTAACTAGGGATAGGACTAGAGGGAATGGCCTCAAGTTGTGCCAGGGGAGGTTCATGCTGGAAATTAGGAGACACTTCTCAGAAAGAGCAGTCAGGCATTGGAATGCGTTGCCCAAGGTGGTGGTGGAGTCACCTTCCCTCCAGGTGTTTAAGGAAAGGTTGAACGTGGTGCTTAGGGACATGGTTTAGTGGGTGATATTGGTGGTAGGGGGATGGTTGGACCAGATGATCTTGGAAGTCATTTCCAACCTTAATGATTCTATGCTCCTATTTTGCTATAAATAAGTTTCAATGTTTTTTATATCTTTGCTGAGAGAAAGGTTAGATGCTTAAAAACATACAGCTTAAAAAATATTTTTTCTATTCTCATTTATTGTATGCAGTAACGGTAACCATTCTGAGAGTCATTGGCATATTTCTTATTCATTTATTTCAGTAGTTGTTAATTATAAGACTGGTAGCTATCCAGTGACAACACACAATTCTTAAGGGATTTTTGCTGAGTGAGTTGGTACTGTCTGAACTATCAGTACAGTACATCCAAGTCTGACCCATATTTTGGAATTTGGTATAAATCATGTTGCTAATGAGTAGTGTGTGAGGCTATAACTAGCTCCATTTAAGTCTTGCAATTTACAGGAAAGCCATTTGTCCCACAGTGTATTTAATGGCAGATACTACCAGCAGCTTATTTGATAAATGATTGTCTAGCACACGGAGAGTGGGTTTTTAGAGTTTTCCTGTTCAGCTTGATTTGGTTCCAACAAGAACCATTTCACCTCACAAGGGAAATTAGGTCTTTGTTACTGGACTGAGGTGGTGAATGTGAAATATTCCTGTGCTAAAGCATCAATCAGGTGGCTTCTCCAAGAGGCAGAGGAACAGTACCTCAGTCTTCAGAAATAGTATAAAAGAAAGGATCTGTCTCAGGAATTTGTTTAATCCACAGTTTAAGAGAACATTGTGAAGCTATAAAAACTTGGAAGGTGACACTTAGGAGTTATAACAGTATGCACTAAGAAAAATAAATAAAAATATTCTGTCTTCACCTTTGCAATGTACACTTAATCTTTGCTTGAACACTGTGGAACCTGATAATGTTTGCATTCAGGATTTTTAATTGTTCTGAAGTACTCTAGGATGGGAAACAATGCATTAAATCATGCAGTATCACCTTGGAGGAACCCAACACTGCAAAATTTATTGCCAAAAAATCGGATTAGGCTTTCCTTCTGTTTAAAGATACATTCCCTTGTTCCTGTGAAGATTGGCTGTTCAATAAATACTGATAAACATATGAAGAAAATACTTAAAGTAAGGACAGTCATTAAAAGAAACAGGGTATAAGCTGTTCAGCTTTCTCCAGGTTTAGTCATCTGTAGTGATGACTTCTGGAGACAGAGGTATATGAAGTGTCCACAGTAACCAGTTATTTTAAGAAGCATTCAGAATAGCTGTGATTTATTTGCCTGGATAAAGAAACGTGGTGGATATTTATTAGTATGCTTTAGGTTTGTGTCTTTCAATAGCCGATTTGCACAAAAACAGGGAAATCTATACTAGAAGAATAAGATGCATTTACTCCTTATCTCCTGAAGGACCAGGTATGACTGATGAAGCTACAGATAAGGCTAAAGCATTTTTAGTAGAAAGCAGCCTAAGCAGCCTTTAATAATCAGTAATATTGCCAGTAAGTGTCTATAATAGATATTAAAAGCTGAATTCAGTATAATACATCATGTGGTGAGTCTCTGAGTAAGGTATTGTCCCAGATATAAAGCTTGTCCTGTCATAAACAAGCTTTGGAGGTGAGGTGTAGGGGTCATGTAACAAAATTAAAAAACTGAAATCCTTATCCCCACATCAAGCATGGCTTGTCCTCTTTCTGTTCAGCTTTCTGCCAGCACATGCAGCTTCTCTGCCTGGGAAGGCACTGGCGTATTCACAATCCTAAAGCCATAGCCAAGAACACATTTCTGTATGTCTGGATTTCTTTGCTTTATTGCTCAGGGGGCTTTTCTTTGAGGGGAAGGGGAACAGCACTGTTACTTGTTAAGAACTTAAGGTAGGAGTTGCAGAGTGAATGAAATCCTATTTTCCTACTATATAGAAATAAAAGAAAAAATAAATAGTTTGAAGTATCAGGGCCATGTTAAAATCTGAGATTTCACATTTCTTATGCATACAAGAACTCAGCATACAACAGAAGTGTCCCAGACCAATAGAAGTTTTGGGCCCTGATGTTTTTTTTGTGAATGCAAATTGCACATTTGTCTCAATTCTTAGCTGCACTTGCACAAAACTATTTCCAGTTCCTTCAGAGATTCAAAGATACATATTCCAAAGAGTTGAAAACAAAACAAACACACAAAAAAACACACTTTCTTCATGATAGTTAATCAGCACTTCTAGGAATAGAGGGCCAGTCTTTCAATTTGAGTACATCAGTGTGACTCTATAGCCTTGTGAGGAATCACACAGACTTACGCATGCTGGACATCTGGTCTTCACCTAGTTTTCCTTTCAGAGTGGTGCTTTTACTGTGTGTCTTTTATTTTTATAAGGAAAACCTCACAAGTGTAAGCAAGAATGCTTCTATACATTTTCAAATTATGAGTGAAATAATATTCTGTTCAACCACTTAAAAATCTGGATTACAAAGGAAAAACAAACAGAAAAACCCCTACAGTTTCCTTTCAGAAAAAGATGCACTTTGCCACAGCAGCTCTGTTGTGCCCTATATTGTGTGTGTGTTTTTGGCTCTGACATGAATGAGAATCAAGGAAAGAGCATAAAAGTTAAAGCAGGTTCACCTGGAGCACACTGCCTTCAATATGTGGTAGCTCTTCCACTGCTGCCTCAATAAATATAAAAGTCTTTAATGGCTTATTACAACCATTCAGTCCAGCTGCCTTTATGATGTGTATACCGCTCTTCCCTGTGCCAGGTTAAGGTTTTATTTGGAAGCATCCTCTGAGCTTCTTCACACCGTGATCATTTCCCAGCAGTGTGTGGTCACACTGAAACAAATTCATGTAGGATGATTGTCCTTTTATTTATCCTTTGTACACTGGAAGTCATTTAAAGTCTGTTCATTTACGCCAGTGTAAAACTGGATAATACAGTTGTAAGGCTAAGTGGTGTTCATGCTAGTTGCATAATGGGAAATAGGAAGATCTAAGAGGACCCTTTCTGTTTGAGTAGTTTCTTTTCATAGACCCAGCTCTACTTTCATTCACTCGGGGGGAGATTTTCATTAACTTCAGTGCATGTGGGGACATGGCAGTCTTGACATCCTTTGTGGTCTCAGATGTATAGTTGCATAAACGTAAAAGAAAAATAGGTAATGTTTATGACCAGATTTTCAGCTTCTGGAAATCAGTGCATCTCTTTCCACTAGCACTTAAGCTAGAAATATGTTTTTGTACGTTGTGATTCTGATGGAATTATTTAGGAGGGTCTCTGGAGTATAAATTGGTGTGTTTGGTAGTCGAATATGCTAAATTATAAAATTATCCCAGTCTCTTTAGGAAGTCTATCCACAGTGGTGCCAATCCTGGGAAAACTTTTGGCACTGAAACACATTTTCCAGATGAAACTCAACAGTGAAATTCATCTCATAGGAAAGCAAAATACATTGCTGGAGATAACTTGATCTCAGTTTTCAGGAGAGTATTAAGACTAAGATCAGGCCAGGCTGATCTTCTGCCTGCCAGAAGTATAGATTTGCTACACTGTCAAAATGAATGAACAGTGTTCATCCAGATTTCCACATAATGAACTGCTTCATAGGTATACTTACCATCTGTATCCTTCTATGTTAAAAAAAGTCCTGAATCCAATTCTGCCTGTCCAAATCTCCAGGCAGAAAAAAATGTATTGTGTTAAGTGGAAAATGCAAACACCTCATCAAAGCACCGTATGTTTTAGCTAATAACTGTGGTCATGCTACCAGGGAAATTCCCCACAAAGCTGAACTTCAAGATAGCAGGTGGTTTAGTCAATGACAGTAATCTGCAGATTGCCCTCAGGAGTTCTGTCTTCTGCAGGCAGCATACATGGTCTGGAGAATATTCTTTGATGAGAAGTGCTAGACATAGTGGTACAGCGAGGAAGCTGCCAATGCAACATGGTGATTGCTGCAGATTCTCTTGTCAGTGTTCAGACCTTACAAGATCCTTGCAAAATATTGCCAGCTGTATGCAGCCCACAAAAAAAATGGTAGTGTATTACTTACTATACCAACCAGATTCCCACTGACCTCCTATCATTCACAACTAATGATTTAAATAAAAGATCACAAGGGCTATTTAAAAGATCACATGGCATAAGGACTATTTAAGTGAAAGACCATTTATCTACCTCAGTAAGTGATTCACAATCTGGCCATGTGCTAATTGAAGCACAAAAAGTTGTGAAAATAGATATCTAGAGAGCGTAAGCTCGATACTCTGGGATAAAAACAAAAAAACCACCACCAACAAAAAAAACAAGTGTGCAGATTGCCATGAGGGCTATGACAGCAGCTAGAGCTGGGGGGGTGCACAGGAGATGAGCTTTCTGCATGCTCGCCAGCATCAGATCCCCAGGCAGTTTTGGGGGGCATGCAGATAACACTGTTGGGATACCCCTTAGAGGCTGGCAGTGGACTTGTGTTATGTCAGCTGAATTTTAAGGGCTTCTGTCGTATATAAAAATAAATCACTGTGGTTCCTGTCAAGGGAATGGTAACTGAACAGTTGTTGCGCATATGTGCTGCTTCTTACCGGCACTCAGCTGAGAGCAGGTTTTGCTGCTGTGGTTTTGTATCTACAAACCTGTGGCAGTGAAATGTCTTTGGCAGCGGGATCTGAACCTTCTCTTCTTTTCCTTTGTTATCTGCAGGTCCAACAGATCTCAGTATGAAGAGGCAGTTAGCAACCAGCTCTGGATCCTCCAGTAGTACAAGCTCTAGACCCCAGCTGAGTCCGACTGAGATAAACGCAGTGAGGCAGCTTGTGGCAGGGTATCGAGAATCAGCTGCATTTTTATTGCGTTCTGCAGATGAACTGGAAAACCTTATTTTGCAGCAGAACTGAGTCATGTGAACTACACTCTGGCCTGGTCTTATCTCAGAGTTTCCACTAATGACATTTTGATTTCGCAGAGCACACACTTCAGTTACTGCACAGTCTTTTAGGAGAGTTAATTACCATAATGCCACACTGTTCTTGATCCATAAAGTGATGTGTTAAGGTGCTTCAAGTGAACTTCGACCTCTAGTATTTCTGAGGTACTTTACTGTGTCCAGCCTATTGCTTTTGTTTTAGTGTGTCAGCATAAATATCGAAAAAGTGGCTAGAAATTAACTCGTTCTAACAAGTGGAGGAAACAGAAGATGCTGTGATGGTTTTTAAAAAAATAGTTCAAGATCCAAGTGCAATATTAGTGGAATGTGATACTGACTCATTGGACTTAAAGCTGCAGTATATGGCAAAACGTTGCCAAATGTCCTGTTGCTACAGGGCACAATTGCAATTAAAAGGATCTTGTATTTTAAAAAAATGTAATTTTTATAAAAAACAAAACAAAAGATTTTTGTTTTCATTCAAGATTTTTCATTTTTACTTTGGTAAACTTTTTCACTGGTCCTGAAAATGTTTTGAGGAGCTATTGTAAGTCCCCCCTTCCTCTCTTGAACCCCTGACTGTGCCCTTCTCCCCAACTTCATATTCTTTCTACAACGAGTAACTCCTGATGCTGGATAATTCTTCCCCCATGTACTGTAAATTGTCATCTATGGAATACCTTCCAAAGGAAGCATGCATTTCCTGCATTCATACCATTCTCAACTCCATTCTGTAATATATTGCAGCTTTATTAGCGATTAATAAAGAGTTGAGGGTTTTTTAAAAAAAGACATATCATTGAGAAAAAAATAAAAAGAGAAATTGATTTCTTACGGTGAGCTCATCTAACTCCATGATCACTGCTGCTGTCCTATACAAGTCCCTCTAGTTGTGATTGGATGTAGATGATGAATGTTAAGAGGTTGCAAGTGACAATCTGAAAATTTGCACTCGTGTGTATTTATTTTGTTTTCCTTAATTTAAACAAAATTCTAATGGAGGAAGGTCACTGACACTTCTGGTATGATTTGTATAATTCCCAGGCCTAGCTAAAAAATGTACAAAAATGTAAATGGATGCAGCTGCAACTATTATAAAACTTTTCTCTCCCCTCCCCCACTCTTCCCAACCCCTCTATTTCTTATTTTATAATATTGATTACACATTAATGGTGTTTTCTTTGTGCGCTACGGCAGGCTTATTTTTAAGTATATAGAAGAGGTACTTTAGTTTATGCTTACTGTACTATCTGTTCTGTTGTTTAGCTTTTGTTGAATAACAAGTTTCTTGTGCATTCCTAAATTTGCCTTATTTCATGTACAAAATTTTATGTAATTCCATTTTTGACAATGAGTTTAAGGCATCAGTGATATTTTATATCTACTTGTTACATATAGTTTTCCAAGTAATGACTGTGATTGTGACCAAGTAATGTGCACTTTTTCTTGTAACTGTGGACATTGCTATGCTTTTTTTTCTCTAGTGTTTCTAGAATTACTGTTGCTTACAGTTATGTAAAAGAAAAAGAACTTTTGTGATACTGTTGGTGAATATTAATGTGAAAAAGCCTATGAAATATGAGTATTTTGGGGGTACATAGATACACAAACATCTCTTAAGTTGTGGACTGATGTTCACATATTTAAATGAGAATTCAAAACCTGAGGGCTGGAATCATTTCCTCTGTTTTGTTTGGGTAAATAAACAGATTTCTGTGTTTAAATACATGATTGTGAAACATTATAACATTCAAATTGACATAGCATTTAAAGCTGTAAATATTACTCTCTTTAAACAGGAAAAAGAGATTTCCAGTCCAATTCATGCAGACAGCCAAAGCTGATTTCTCAAAATTATTGATAAATCCAGTAGGCTTATCTAGCTGAAGCTTTGTTTTAATGAGGAATTTCCTCAATAAGAGCAGAAGCGTGTGGTCCATAAATCATGAGATCTGAGTCACTAACATTTTATAGCAGTAAGTTGGCTGGAGGCAACACCATTTTGCTACTCTGCATTTATTTTTAAATATCTATTGGGTGCCTTTTTAAAGGCACTTATTCTTGGATATGAGAATGCTGTTGCAATTTCTTATTAACTGTTACCCATCATTTGAGAGATGCATTTGCTTCTTAGATCTTCTCACCATGCTTGTGAAATCCTGTAGCTCATCTACACCACAGAAGTGTGGTTCCCTCTACTTCTGTCTCTCCAGGCATTCAGAAGTCTGTTAGGAACCAAGTGCCTTTTTCCTCTCTTCCACGTTCAGATAACTACATCTTATTCTGTCTCTTGCTTGTCAGGAGGGGATGAAGCAGGTATCTTGTGCCATGCTGCTATGTTGTCTTCAGCCAAAGAACAGCTCTGGCACACATTTTCCTCAGAGAAGAAGGGTAAAAACTGTGCTTAGGTTTCCAAGTTTCCTTAGTTCTGTTTTGCAGGGCCAGTATGCCTCAAGCTGCCAGTTAAGCAGCAACCAGCAGTTTTTTCCAAGAGGCTGTTTGCCAGCCAGGAATGCTTCTCAGCTGGGCAGCCTCACTCCTTTTTAAGCCACCCTGCTAAATCCAGATAAGGACAATAGGCTAGAGGAAGAGGAGGTAAGAGATTTAGATCAGTGTTCTACCCTCTGACTCCTCTTTCCTCTCCGCCAATCCTTCCTTCTCTTGAGAGAAAAGTAAGAAAGTTGCAGGTCACCATGTGACCTTCAAGGCCTGTTGCTAGTCTTCCCTTTTTCCTGCTCCACCCTTAACTTACCTTAATAGTTCCCCAAGTGTGACTTCTATACCACATCCTCTTCTGGCTGTCTTCTTTGAAAATTTTAAGGCCTTCCTCAATTACAGGAGCAATTTACACTTGTCTCTAAATGCTCAAAGAGATACTTAGCTTTCAGCCCTCAAGTGGTTTATCTGTGCCATATTCCAGCAAGCTAATGGGATTTTTACTCTATAGCTGCTTCCACCTCTGAGTACGTTTTTTTTTCATCTCCTCTTTAAAGCAATCACAGATTCAGCTATAATTTTAACTTTCTGTTCTATGAGTATACTGAAATTCAATCCCATCCAGTGAGGGAGAGACAATAAATCTCAGTCCACTTCTGTGTGTGCAAATATAGACCAGACATCGCAATTAAGTTTGCCCTCTTGGATCTAATATAGCTCTCAGAGCCATCTACTCTCTGCCTGCCTTGAGCCTCCTAAGGAAGAAAGGGCTCAGGTGGGGAAGATCTCTCTCCAGCCACAGGCTGAGTCAGCTATTCAGAAATAAATTCAGAGTTATTTCTTTTCCCTATCCACATCTTCTGTAACCAATGCCTACTCACCTCAGGCTAAATAAATTTTGCTGTTAGGGTAAGGTCAATCCCTTCCAGCACAGGCACATCCCTGAGTATTCCTGTCTAAGACTGCCTTCACAAAAGCATTATCCTTACATTCAGTATCATTATTGTACCAGTCCTTCAAGTTAATGCATGCCTCAGTACACCTCATCAGTGCAGGCTGTAGGTGTTGGTCTGCCTTGACATGGCCTCACATCTTCCCAGCTATCCTGGAGGTTCCTTGGGAGCAGTCCTGTAAGACCTTCAGTCTTCCAGGGAGTTTCTGGAAAGGGCGGTTTTCATTGACAGGACAAGTAACTGTGGGTAGCAGTTTTAGAAACAACCTTAAGTTGTGGGTAGTAGACAATCCCACCAGCTTGGTAACTTACTGGATTTATTTACTGTATTTGACATTGTCAGCGGAGAAACTGGAGCCAGAATTCATGAAAAGAGATCTGGGGTCAAATGGATTCTTCCAGGTTGGCACCTTGCTCCTTGTCATCAAAGAACACCACTGTAACAGTCACGATGATCATGAGTATCAGAAGCTCCAGAAAACCACTGCATGGGTAAGCAAGTGTTTGAGAGTTCAAAAGCTGTCCATCCCTTATGGAGAATCTTCTGAACGAGGAAAAATAGATGAGCATGTACATGATCATAGCTATAAAAATAATCAGAAAGCAGCTATACTGAAGGAATTAGATATTCTTGTTGTAATGATCTGTGTACCTGTTGACTACCTTTTAAGTGGGGTAAGTTTTGTGAAACACTGAAACACAGAGAAAATTTGTTTTTCTCAAGTTCCTATCCCTGTGTTAAAAACTTACTATAAACTTGTTAAAACACCTCTCAGTTTGACTCTGAGAGGCTCTACAGACATTCGTAAGGAAGATGTATATTTTTTTTCTATCTACAGCCGATCTAAATAGAGGCTGGAGTCAGAATTTAGCCCCGACAGCAGCCACTATTGAAAAACAGTTACCAGCACATGAAAATGAATTGTGAAATAACGGCACAAATCAAGCAATTGATTGGTTACTGGAGTAAGTATGGAAGAATATAAAATGGCTGCACTGGACAAGACTGATCTTTCACTTACCCTTGTATCCTGGCTCTGACGATAAATAAAACATATAAAGATGTAGCAAAAATAGCAATACAGAAGAATAGAGCAATCATATAGAAATGCTTTCTAAATATATGCCCATGACCTTCAACAGTTTGAGGCTATCATAGGTTGTCCCTGGCTGCAGGTATATCCCCACCCTGTTTGTTGCTCTCTCACTCCTTCCAGCAGGATGAGGGAAAGAATCAGAAGGGCAAAAGCAAGAGAGAAGAAAGAAAAAGAAAGAAAGAAAGAGAAAGAAAAAGAAAAAGTGGGTAGTGTTTAATAATTGAAGAATAAAACAAAAAATAAACAAAAAAAAAAGTGATGGAAAGGCAATCACTCACCACCTCTGATCAGCAGACTAGTCCCTGAACAATGACTACTCTGGAAAAGCTTCCTTCTGGTCTTATTGCTGAGATTGACATTATAGGGTATGGAATATCTCTTTGGACACTACAGTTCAGCTGACCCAGTTGTCCTCTCCCAGCCTCTTGCCCACCCCTTGCCCACCTACTTGCTGTGGGTGGGTCACAGTGGGAAACAGAAAGTCTTGATGCTTTGTAGACACTGTTCATCAATAGCTAAAATGTTCATATGCTACATCTGATGCTTTTTTAGCCACAAATCCAAAGCACAGCACCATATGGGCTGCTGCGAAGAACAGAACATCATGGGTTGGAAGGAACCTTAAAGATCATATAATTCCACCCCTCACACCCCACTATGGGCAGGGACATCTCCCACCAGACCAGGTTGCTCAAAGCCCCATTCAGCCTGGCCTTGAACACCTCCAGGGAAGGGGCATCCACAGCTTCTCTGGGCAACCTGTTCAGTGCCTCACCACCCTCATAGTACAGAATTTACTCCTAACCTCTAATCTAAATCTAAATCTCCCCTCTTTTAGTTTAAAACCGTTCCTCCTTGTCCTATTACTAGCTGCCCATGTAAAAAGTTGGTCTCCAAAGAAAGTTAACTCCATCCCAGCCAGACCCAGCACAGAGGCTCATGAACTTCCTGACTTATAGGATGTCTATGTCATTTGGAATATGAGAGTATTGGCCAAAATCAGGACTCCATTGTGCTATACACTTTCCAAACATAGTGAGACATCATGTTGCCCTGAAAGCACTCCTATCTACATGGATACCAATGCGTAGGAGGAAAAAAACAGGCAGAAAAGGCAAGCGAGTTGCTTGAGGCCATGCAATCTGTGAACGCCTGAGCCAGGTCCTTTGACTCCTTTCCAACATGCTGTCCCGATAAGCAGTGTTCCAGATGTGCCAAGTACCGAATGTGAAGTCCAAAGATTGAATTCTGTTTTTCTAGTAAGCTGTCCTCAGGACTGGATCAAATGTTGGGGAAGAGGATGCAGAAATGGTTTTATACTCTAAACCAAATAACCCATTTAAATCTCTTTTACACTGCTGAAAAAAAAAAAAAAGGAGCACAAAGGAGCTGGAAAGACTATAAAATTAACACCTGCTTTATGAATAGAAACTTTATGTTGCACCACCTAATTCAGTTAATTTCCCTGAGTATGAAGAAAGATTTTTTTATGCAAAGTTTTTTGTTCCCTGTTCTAACAACGAATGTCTGGAAACACAATGGAAAAGAGTTCTAATTATTGTGACTACATATATAATTTATTTCGTAAGTATAGCTTTGCTGTGGTAAGCCAACTTTAAAATTATGGTGTAAGGAGAGTTGAGAGAAGGATCTGGTCTACCAATTGTGTGTAGATAGGATTGTCCATGTTTTCCCTGAGAGTCTAAGTAACCACTGACTCAGCGAGGGGGCGGATCACAGTAGCTAATTAAAAAAGAAACAGTGTTAGAGTTTTCAGGGTTTTGTAGAAAATATTTTTAATTGAAGTTCTTTTTTTAAAGCTTCCCTGGAAACTTAAATCGCATAAATTTTTGCTTTTTCCTGCAAGGCTGGTGTTTTATTATTGTAGGGTTGCTAATCAGTTCTTGGTGCTTTTTTTTTTTTTTTTTTTTTTTTTTTTTACACTCAGTCACAACATAGCAAAACACTCAGAGCAGGAAAAGCACTAGGATTTTATTTATTTATCTTTTAATAAAGCATAAGCATTTTTGATATTATTATTATTATTTCCAACATCTCTGTTTAACTTTTTAAAATGAATTTTATTTGTGCTTGCAAATTCAGAGTGTTGTAGCACCACAAGTTTGACCTATTTATTTTCTCTCATCTTCTGTAGGAGGGAGGGAAGGATTTGTTATATGGAGGAATGGCTTCTAGCTGAGAAAAGTTCTTACTGCCCTAGCCAGCAGGCAGCTTTATTGGCTTTCATTTGCTGCCTTGATACTTGAAAATTGCAAGCTACAAAGCAAGCTTCACTTGCAGATCTGTTCTCTAATAGTTAGCACGGGCTAATTTTTAAAACTTTTTTTTTTTCAAACACTTTTGAATAAAAACATTTAACTATTAAAAAATAAACTACAGACTAATATCAGTCTTTAATGTCCTACATATAGTTGTGGTACACATTCAGAAAACCTTAATGATCTCTGTGCTGAAGTACAGAATCATATGATTGCTCCTTTTTAAATTATTATTAGTGGAGTAGGAAGAAACAGTGAAGAAAAAACAAGAGGGAATTTAGGAAAGAAGAAATAGGGGGGAGGGAAGAAACTCTTCAGCAGTTCAGATAAAAGTTTTTATACAGTATATGAAGTCCAGATTTCTACTGCTGTGTGGGAAAATCTGTACAGAGGAAGTCCACCTTTTAATATGGATAAGCGGGTCACAGAAGGTGGTACATGCCTGTCTACTGTCCATGCCAATTGCTTTCTCACTCTGTTACCTTACAAACATTATGCTGATGAAGGGCTTGAAATCAAGCTCGATTCAAAAACTACCACATAGTTATTGACTAAAGTTTAGTGTCTTAAATACCAAATCCTTTAGATCCTAGTATCAATACCTCGACCCATTACTCCAATGTGTCAGAGTATGCTGTTAGGATCACTGTATGCTGCTAAAGAAAAGCTTTCTTTCCTATCTCTTTTTGTCTAGTCATTGCATTTCTAATATTTTTGGGGCTGAAGAGTTTGTGGAAAATTTCCATGAAATGCTGTGGCTAAGGTATTGTGGGAAGTCTGGGGATGTTTCAGTAATATTTTAGAAGATCTTCCAGAGGCAGAGGTCCCTACATCACTGTCAGTGAGACTTCATACTGATATTTTAGGACTTGAAAGAGAATTCCATTTTCAAAAAATTGAGAGAGAAATACGTTTATTAACGGTGGATGCACGTCATTCTAGTTGGTACATTTTTATGATGTAAAGAAGTGAAAATGAGTCTCCTCTGGTTAAAAAAGAGACTGCCCATCCTTGTCACTAATAAAGGTAGCTTTTTTTTTTTTTTTTTCTTTTTAGAGCTGAATAAGGATACTAAGAGGGATATTTTTTATTATTATTTTTTATTATTAACCTTTATTGCTCCCCACCAATATTAAGTTATTGTTATAGTAATACTGTGTGAATGACACAGTACAATGAAAGAAATCAGTAGGTACTAGGTGACCCAAAAAGAGCTAAGCCCTGACAGCACTCTTCAGATCCAGAGCTGTTTGCCTTAAGTTACTTGAGTCACGACTCAGCTTGACACATTTTGGGTGGGCACTACTTAGTCTATTTGTCACTCTTTAGTTTACTGAATTTCTGTTGGTCAACTATTGGAAAGAATTACCTACAGTTCAAATATTCCAGATCCAGTCCCAGGCTATGAATAACATCAATGGATAAGGGCCACTCCTGACTGGTTAAAGAGACAGCACTTGTTGAACAGAGAGCAACTCTAAGCTTAGAATATATTTATAAACATGAGAAGCAGTAACCTACGTCTTCTAGCTTTACCTGATTAAGATTTGGTAAGCCCCATGAACAGGATGCCCTTATGACTTGTTGGAATTCCAGTCATAAAATTAACTAAAATATTAAGAAAATATTGAACTAAGGAAATCACATCATTTATCTGGATGAAATACAGCATTGATTGTTGAATAGTGTAGAGCAGAGTAGAGTAGAGTAGAATAGAGTAGGATAGGATAGGATAGGATAGGATAGGATAGGATAGGATAGGATAGAATAGAATAGAATAGAATAGAATAGAATAGAATAGAATAGAATAGTTCAGTTGGAAGGGACCTACAAAGAACATCTAGTCCAACTGTCTGACCATTTCAGGGCTAAACAAAGGTTAAAGTATATTAACGAGGGCGTTGTCCAAATGCCTCTTGAACACTGACAAGCATGGGGCATCAACCGCCACTCCAGGAAGCCTGTTCCAGTGTTTGACTACCCTCACAATAAGGACATTTTTCCTAATGTCCAGCCTGAACCTCCCCTAGCGCAGCTCTGTGCCATTCCCACACATCCTGACACCAGTCACCATGGAGCATAGGCAGTCATATCCCTCTGCTTCCCCTCCTCAGGAAGCTGCAAGGAGCGGGGGGGTCACCTCTCAGCCTTCTTTCCTCCAGACTACACAACCCAAGTGTCCTCAGCTTCTCCTCACAGGACATGTCTTTCAACCCCTTTACCATCTTTGTTGCCCTCCTCTGGATACTTTCAAGGGCTTGTATATCTTTTTTATATCATGGAGCCCAGAACTGCACACAATATTCAAGACGAAGTCACACCAACACTAAATATAGTGGGAGAATTTCCTCTTTTGACCATCTGGCCATGCTGTGTTTAATACACCCCAAAACATGGTTTGCCCTCTTGGCTGCCAGGGCACACTGCGGTTCATGTTGAGCCTTCAGCCACCAGCATCCGCAGAGCCCTTTCTGCTGAGCTGCTCCGCAGCCACTCAACTCCCAGGCTGTACCTGTGTCTGGCATTGCTCTCCCCCAGGTGCAGAACCTGACATCATTTTCCTTTGTTGAACTTCATGCCATCAATGATTGCCCAGTTCTCCAAGGTATTTAGATCCCTCTGAAAAGCCTCTCATTCCTGCCGGGAGTCAACAGCACCTCCCAGATTAGTATATCAACAAACTTGTTAAAGGTACAGTCAACTCCATTATCCAGATCATTAATAAACATGTTGAACTGAACTAGCACTAGAATTGAGTCCTGGGGAACACTGCTAGTGACTAGCTGTCAGCCAGAAGTAACTCCATTTACCCAGAGGTAGCTCCATTTACTCAAACTTTGAGTCCTACCATTCAGTGGGTTTATCACCCAACGTAGCGTGAACCTGTTCAGTGCACAGTTGGACAATATTTCCAGAAGGATGCTGTGAGGGACAGTATCATGGACCTTACTAAAATCCAGAAAGATTACGTCTACCATCTTCCCTTCATCCACCAAGCAGGTGACCTTATCATAAAAAGACATCAAATTACTAAGGCAGGACTTCCCCTTCATGAACCCATGCTGACTATGCCTGATAATAGCTTTGTTCTTTGAATGCCGTTCAGTAGCACCCAGGATCATTTTCTCCATAACTCTTCCAGGGACTGAGGTTAGACCAACAGGTCTCCAGGTTCCTGGGTCTAGTCTCATGCCCTTCCTGTAGATGGGTATAACGCTGGCTAGCTTCCAGTCAGCTGGGACCTCCCCAGACTCCAGACATTCAGTATATTGTTGAGAGGGATCCAGCTGCTACATCCACTAACTCCTTCAGCACTCTGCGGTGAATCCTGTCAGGCCCCATAGACTTACAAACATTCAACTGATGCAGCTGGTCCCTTACAAATTAGGTGGCCATGAGTGGAAAAATCACTGCTCCCCCAGTCATGGTACTCCAACTCAGAGGAGTGAGCAGCCCAAGATCTATCATTAATATTAAAAACTGAGGCAAAAAAAGACATTTAATGCCTCTGCCTTTTCCTTCTCCTTACTTGTTAGGTGACCATCTGCTCCAAGTATCTGTCCAATTTCTTTCTTTGATCTCCTTTTACTCTTACTCCTCTCCCATGTTATAACAGTTCTTCCAGTGATCACAGATGAGCTCACAGATGAGCTGGGGGCCAGTATCAAATACCCTGATATGTGTTGCTTTCTAGGAAGCTGACAGCTCTAAGATGAAGGGAAAAAGCTCTTTCATTATTCTGATTCTCCTTCAGTACAAAAAAGGATAAACATTTAGTGTGGGAGCCAGAGACCTTATATTCATCCACTGATACCTGTGATCTATTTTGCCAATATTCACTTGCAAAATTTAGTTGCTGAGTAGTAGACTGAGCACAAGCACTAATAAATGGTAAACTGCACTGAAGTGGTTGTTATTTGTGACAAGAAGGTATGCTATGGTAGCTTTTCCTTGTGAATATTTCACTTTTCATTGATGTGAGAATATTGGTTTGAAATTGAGGACACAGTACAGACGTGTAAAAATGTGCCCAGCCTGGCACCGAACAACCACACGTGAGTTTTTGCAAGCTGCTAAGCAGCAGCAGTTTTGAAAATCAGTCCCCTGAAAGGTACTCAGAAGAGAGTAGCTGCTTTCCTCTATCTTTGAGAAACACTTGGGTAGTTAGGACAAGGATTTAAGGTAAGTACTTCCAAGAATGGCTCCTGTCTCTTTTCCCAGAATAAGGACAATTAACCCTTATGGTAGGAATTCAACAGAGACCTGACTTCCCCCCAAAGCAGTATCTGAGATGATACCAGTATAATGTAGCAATCTTGTCTAGCTACTTTTCCTTCAATAATGCCGATGAAACAAAGTGGAGGAGTGCTATGTAAAACCCACGCTTGTCAATCTAGAGAAGTTTTATCTTTAAAGAAGATTAAACAGTTTTGATTCTGTTCTGTAGATGGCAGTGCTTATTGCAGTGCTGTCATATCCAACACTCAAGCAAGTCTTAGGTGCACACTTGCCTCATGTGATCAGCCTCTCCAAGCCAGGAGCAGAAGGGTTTCTGTGTAGGTACTTGGTGAGTTATAGCTAGAGATCTTAGTCAAGTCTTGCTTGACTAGAAGTCTCCTCGTGGTTAACTAGGGCCCTTGACATAGGCTTATGCTTGATATAGGCTCCTAGTGTTTAACTCTTGTGCTCCTCCATGGTGCCTACTTAACCTCATGGCATATTTGCTCTCACACTCTTGTTTGGCTTTGTTACTATATTTGGTAGGGTTTTCAAAAAAAGAAAGGCTTTATATTTTTTTTAAACTGTTCTGAGGAATCCATTTAATAAGACTCCATTTATTTTCTCATACTAAGCCTTTCAATTCAGTTGTAAACACAACTACCTTAAAAACACAGTTGTAGCTTCAGACGATGGGCTGCAAAAATAATCTAAAATACCTAAAAAGGATTCACATACTCCTGGAACTTACAGCAAGAACTTTGCTGAGAACATGAAACAAGGATAGGTGAAGGAGGGCTTATAAATTTCTAATATGTTATGCTCCTGTTTTTTTTCCTTCCCTTGCTGAAGGGTAACAGTCCTTTTCATGTAATGTGTTTGTTATTTTAACCACAATGTTTATGGACTAATAAATGCAAAACAACAACATTTTAACGTGCTTTTATTGGTAGCAAGAGACATAATCAGGAGAAGTCATCAGGTCAGCAATCTGATCAAACACTTTATTACACTGAAAATGCAACATGTCTGCACAGGCAAAGCCTTGAAAACTGAACACCCTATCTGGCATTCCTGCCCTCAGCTCGCTTGGAAGTTTGTGGGAGCTGAGAGTGTCTACTGCTCTTCAGGCCTCATGTGTTGAAGGTGAAAGAAAGCATGTGTCAGACTGTAATTTGTCACAGCTTATCTCAGTGAATGCAGGTGTGTCTATGCTAAAACATTTCTCCCACTTTCTGGTCATTTACCCCACTCTGGAATGTGGATATTAATAAGATCTTCACTTATTTAAAGGTGTGTGTTTGTTTCATCATTCTCTTAGCAGGAGGAAAGAGCAGAGATAAAGTGAGACGTCCACTTACAGTCATACTTTTCTACGATGTTCATACATTTATAACTGCTACTCCATTGGGGCACCGCAATGTTACTGAGTGGGGATGGTTCTAGTTAGCCCAGACACCTTATTGCCCATCTGACACACTACCATTACTTTTAATTATTTTCTCACATCAGACAGGTTTTTCTGTTTGTATGTTTTGTTTTGTTTTGTTTTGTTTTCCTGGAAGGATGAGATGGGGATCATCGCAAAAATGGACAGTGCTGTGAGTGTGGCTTGACATGTGACAAAAATATCTAAACAATTTGCTCTTAGATGTAGCAAAGTGTGTGGCATTCATCTTGAATTTTGTTCTTTAAAGGAGAAGTTATCATGAATTTCTTCAGAGGAGGATACTCCTCAGTTACTTGCCCACCCCATCATTTGTGTGTCCCACCGAATGGCAGGTATGGCTTCTGGAATGAGGGAAAGGGTTATATCACACAGGTGTCAAAAAGAAATTTTTGGGTAATGACAAAGGCTTTAATCCATAGTGCACCCAAAACAAGGGGTCTAATGTCTGTGTCATACCTTCTGACAATATTAACCACCATTTTAACCACCGACATGCAGTAAGTTAAATAAAATTTCACAACAGTTAGTGTTTATTTAACCACTTCATCCCCTACTAAACCGAGAATTTTCACAGGTTGCTGTACCATGACACCTACTGGTAGAGATAACCAAAATATATAGATACAGCTCTTTATGAATGATGAAATAGATGCTTCTGTTTAAACCAGGATTTTGTTTCTCATTGAGGTGATTATAGTACATCCACATAGACAACACAATTACTGTGACTTAGAAATGGGGTTGGGGGAAAGGAATGGTGGTTGATCCAGTGCCACAGTGTTTGCAAGGGGCAGGTACAGCCCAGGTAAGTCTGTCTCAGGTTAGCATTTCACACTCAGCTTCTGTGCCTTGACATCCTTACAAGTCACTTTGTTTTGGGATTTAGCTTCAGTTGAAGCTCTATTTCATTTCTGTTTTGTTCTAGCTAAGAGAGCAGAGCAATCATGTAAGACACCCTCCAAGATCATCTGGTCCAACCATCCCCCTACCACCAGTATCACCCACTAAACCATGTCCCCAAGCACCACGTCCAAATTTTCCTTAAACACCTGGAGGGAAGGTGACTCCACCACCTCCTTGGGCAACGCATTCCAATGCCTGACTGCTCTTTCTGAGAAGTGTCTCCTAATTTCCAACATAAACCTCCCCTGGCACAACTTGAGGCCATTCCCTCTAGTTCTATCCTTAGTTACCTGCGAGAAGAGGCAGACCCCCAGCTCCCTACACCCTCCTTTCAGGTAGCTGTAGAGAGCAATAAGGTCTCCCCTGAGCCTCCTCTTCTCCAGACTAAACAACCCCAGTTCCCTTAGTCACTGCTCTTGAAGGCTCGTGTTCCAGGCCCCTCGCCAGCTTCATAGCCCTTCTCTGAGCATGCTCCAGGGCCTTGATGTCCTTCTTGTACTGAGGGGCCCAAAACTGAACACAGTACTCGAGGTGAGGCCTCACCAGAGCAGAGTACCGGGGGACGATCACCTCCCTGGTCCTGCTGGCTACACTATTCCTGATCCAAGCCAGGATGCCGTTGGCCTTCTTGGCCACCTGGGCACACTGCTGGCTCACGTTCAGGCAAGCATCAATCAGCACCCCCAGATCCTTTTCCTCTCCACAGCTTTCCAGCCACTCTGCCCAAGCCTGTAGCATTGCATGGGGTTGTTGTGGCCAAAGTGCAGGACCCAGCACTTAGCCATGTTGAACCTCCCATTGGCCCAATCCCATTGGCCTCTGCCCATTGACCCAACCTGTCCAGGTCCCTCTGTAGGGCCTTCCTACCCTTTGGCAGATCGACACTTGCCCCCAATTGGTGTCATCTGCAGACTTCCTGAGGGTGCACTCAATTCCTTCATCCAAATCATCAATAAAAATATTAAAGAGAATGGGCTCCAACACCAACCCCTGGGGAACACCACTGGTGACTGGCTGCCAGCTGGATTTCACTCCATTCACCACCACTCTCTGGGCCTGGCCGTCCAGCCAATTTTTAACCCAGCAAGGAGTGTACCTGTTCAAGCCATGGGCTGCCAGCTTCTCCAGGAGAATACTGTGGGAGACCATGTTAAAGGCCTTGCTGAAGTCTAGGTAGACTACGTCAACAGCCTTTCCCTCATCCACCAGCTGGGTCACCTTGTCATAGAAGGAGATGAGGTTGGTCAGGCAGGACTTGCCTTTCATGAACCCATGGGCCTGATCCCCTGGTGGTCCCGTATACATTGTGTGATTGCATTCAAGATGACCTGTTCCATCACCTTTCCTGGCACTGAGGTCAGGCTGACAGGCCTGTAGTTCCCCGGGTCCTCCTTATGACCCTTCTTATAGATAGGCATCACATTAGCAAGTCTCCAGTCATCTAAGACCTCTCCAGATGAATAAGACCACTGATAGATGATGGAAAGCAGCCCAGCAATCACATCCACCAACTCCCTCAGCACCCTCGGGTGGATCCTATCTGGTCCCATGGACTTGTGACAGTCCAGGTGGAGCAGCAGGTCTCTAAGTGTTTCCACCTGAACTGTCATTGAGAAGCAGCTTGAACAGACATTCTACACAGGCCACTGGAGGTAAGCTTGACTTTCTTTTTAATTGAGATAGAAAAACAGCTGGTGGACCATCCAGAAGACACCAGGGATGGGCTGAAGGTGCTGTGAAGAGAAGATGTAGAACTGAACTTTAAGCCCTTTTATATGGTTGTCATCGTCAGGGTTGTTTAGACTTACAGACATTCTCACAATATATCATCTGTCCTTTGTTGGGGCAAAAATACCCATATAAACAAATACAGGAAGCAGACCTGGTGTGAATAATAGGCAGGCACTGGTGGGTTGAACTTAAAAGGCTATATTTTACCACACCACTCCATCAATGGGTGCAGAATTTTCCAAAATGTTTCTAAAACAAACAACTTTTTGGCATAATCTCAAAATATAAAGCCTCTTTCCATTTCTCAGTGCAAACTCCATTGGGCTCTGACCCTTTCAAGCATTTTATTCTAACAGACACACACTCCTATTTCTGTCACCACCTTGAAAGCCATCTGCTTCACTAATGTGTCTTGTTTCATTACTGAATAGAATTTCCCTATCTGACAGCACACTAGCAGCAGTTTTGTTCCTCAGGATATGGTTTACCAGTGAGCTATTATCTATGTCTACTCAAGCTTTTGAGATCTAGTCTAGGTTTTCTCCTCTTATTAAATTACCGTAGCAATGTCAGTTATCAAATTGTCATCCCTGTTAAGTTCCTTCCGCTGTGCATAAATCCATTTTCACACTGCACAAGGCAGAATCAAGCAGCTTTTCCAGCAGTTTACTAGTGGTATGTCTGGCCACTACTTCAGCTGCATAAATCATCTTATGTCACACAGATATGAATGGGAGCTTAGGTATATATATAGAGAGAGGAGAAAAGGATAGTAAGGATGCCAGCATTCATCGCTTATTATTTTATCTCTCTCCTAGTAATAAGGGGCATAACAAAAGGGATGTTTTCCTTCAGCAAGTTCCAAAGCAGTAACACAGATAGCATAGTTTCCCAGCTAGAAAAGTACCTTTGCTTTAACCATTTTTGAGAACTCCAGTTTGAAAGTCAAAATATTTTTTACCACACAACCACCTCTTTAAAACCTGTGATCACAATTTGGCTGCTTTCAGCTGGATTTCACCTACAAGTGTTTGTTTTGTATTAGCTAGAGAGGCTCCTAAGCAAATAACAGTTTTGTCTGAGTTTTGTGGTCCCCTTTTACTGCAGCCAGCTTGCCTCACTGGTTTGTGCATGCCAAAAACAAAGAAACAAACAACAAAGTGCTTTTCCTTCACTTGTATTTTCTTTTTGCAAATGAGGAGTTGCTTTTGGATGTTCCTTTCAGCAGCAAATTGCCCCTCACCTGAGATAAGACAGTGTTAGGAGCCTTCTTGAGAGATCAGACTCTTGTGATACCTTTATCTGATGTATTTGCCATGCATTACAGATGCTGAGCTAGAAAATTTATCTACTAAATCCTTGCAGAAGGTCTTTTTTTTTCCTCATTAATTTACACAAGAGAAGGTGATATCTGAGACATGCTTTTCCTTGAAAAAAAAGCTTAATTGGGTAATTACAGCTGACATGTCACTGTCGTAATCCTGGGTAAAGTTATGTGCCTATTCACACAAACAAGTTACTTAAAATGGAGTTCCCCTACAAGCACCAGCTTTTCAGCTATTTAGCAGTTACAGAAACACTTTCCCAGTGCCATGTCCTGTAGTAGTGCTATAAACAAGCTCAGAGTATTGCTTTCAAGTTCAGTGCAGTGAGTTAGTTCCATACCATCCACTACCCCATGCACTGCCATTGCATCCCCGTATCTTAGCAAAAAAGGTATCTGCCACATTGCACATCCTGTGTGTCCACTGAGCATGGAGCAAAGGACCTGCTGGGGCTTGTGGGGTGGAAATAGAACTTGGTACTTACAGCCTCTATTGAAAACAAGAAAATCATTTCCATTTACACATCTACATTTAACTCTGCATAAAGGCTGCAGGCTGTTCATGCATTTGACCCACCAAATTCTCCCTTCTCTTGACAACATTTTCCCTGTATTACGTTGGTGACTTAGTGTGCTAGATCCGGCCAGATCCAAACTGTGACCACGCTCCCCTGCCCCATGCCTGGGGCCTCAGGAGGGAGGCTCAGCTCTGGGCTCCCAGACCCGTGACAGCTCCCCTGCTTTGGCCAGGTCTGAGGACACTGTGCCTCCTGAGATGTAGCAACCAATTTTTCACCTCTGTTCAGGCAATCAAAATCTGAAGCTTATCCTGAACACACAAAATCTGCTGTTTCTTTTCTTCATGTGCCATTGTGTGTGTAAGAGGAAAGAGTGTGGATCAACATCTGCCTTTAGTCAACACAGTCAATCGGCTTAAGAATGTAATCATCTAGAAAAAGGAAGGGAGGCTAAACTGCTGTCACTTGCTGCTAATAAAAGTTACAGCATTAAGCTGCAGCGGGAGACGAGCTTTTGTTCACTCTGAGTAAGCATTTGGTTCTCTGTGTGCCTTACGCTGGGGCGACATTGTACTTTGAGAAGGGTTCTTACAACAGAGCAAACTTGGAGGAGAGATTTATTCAACGTGCTACTTACGCTGCCATTCATTTCCAGTGTCCCTGCCAGTTCAGTGAACATTAGAGCTTGAATAAAGGTTCCCCATCCTCTACCATCTAATTCTGCATTGTTAGGCACAAGCCACTGGTTTTGTTTCTCGGGTTTGGTTGTTTTTTTTTGTTTTCTTTTTCTTTCCTTTTTTTTTTTTTTTAACATCAGCTGGTTGGGTTTGGCACACTAATTACCATTGTGTCATAAATTCAGTATAATGGCTGCACTGCAGGACCAAGCAGACAGGCTGTGAGGCAGCAAGCCCTTACTTAAGCAAAGGAGAGCTTTGATAAATAGTAATACTAGCCAGAAAAATTATTTTAAAAATATTTGCAACAAAGTATGGGCTCCATTACCTGATAGATATCATACTTTAACATGCCCTTCCCTTTCAATATATTATTTCTCTGAATTTATTTTGGGTTGTGTATTTGGAGAGAGTTTTGCCAGATTTACTTCTCACATAGCAAGCACTAGGAAGGATGCTAGAATAATATTTACACACACAACAGAGGAACATTAATTTGGACTTCTGAATTGCCCAGTCAATGTGCCTAAGGACTGACCTGGAAAATCAGTATCCTTGGAGCCAGTACTTTCCTGATGTTTCAGGTCTTTGTCCTTTCTGAGACTTTCAAGAAGGATACCAGTTTAACGAGTAACCATGATGTCCACTGTAAAGTGCAGGAAGGGAGTCAAATCTCTTTAGCTAGAGACTGAATAGGTACCTCCAAGTTACTCCCTTCTGTAGTGCTGCTAATGTTCTGGGATGAAGCAAGAAAACCAGGGCTAGGGTGGCTGACCAAGTGCGCAGCAAAAGAAAAGTTCAATATCCAACTGCAAGACATAAAAAATTGAAGACAACATAAAAAACGAAAAATATTCTAATTAAAACAACAGCTCTGGTTGACCAACTGGCTACTGCTATTCAGATAAACTGTTTCTATAAGGAATCCCACATTTTAATGAGCTTTCTACATACTGTAGAAATGTAGAAACATTCTAAATGTATAATGTAGGTGAATATGATAGTAATGTTACAGCTGTCTACATTGTAGAAGTGAAGATTAACCGAAGCACTTGAACTGGGTGAAAAAAAGGCTGTCCTTCCTATAAAGAATGTATTAAAAAGTATGTTAGCTTCTCAGTGAACAAAATAAAACTCCTGGACATTAGTTCACCATTTCAAGTTTATTGTTTGTAGCATCATCAATAACTGAGGAGCTTGGGATGACAGTTTTTTTTAAGATTTAGTTAAACATCTGTTTCTCTGTTCCTCTGAACCAAGTCCTGCACTCTCCATTCTCTACACACAGCACTTGGGACTATTAAAAGCATTTAACAGCAAGCATTTAATGTGAATCAGCATTAAGTGTATCCAAGACGCTGAGATCAGCCCTTGAAAGAAAGCTAAGTGTGGTATTTCAAATAATGTCGGATGGTAATAGCGGGTGAGCACTGACTTTAATTGTAACTCGCTGCAGTTTGCTGCCCTGTGTGGTGAGAAGCTATTGTTTGTGCACATCAGAAGCCACAGCATGCCTCAAACACCCAGAGGGTGACTGCAAAAGCAGCAACCAACAGCTTCTCATCTGAGTTATTCCTGATCACTCACTCCTGGCCAGGTTAACACTGCCCACGAAGGGCAGGCAATGCACCCCCCCAGTAACACCATGCTAGTGTCCACCCCATGAGTGACATAAAGCAGGGCTGATGGAAGGGGAAACTGTGCGGCAGCTTCCCTTGAGAGGTTTTGGGTTTCCTCACTTGAGAAGGAAGTTGTTAATTTCTTGCTGGGTATGCAAGTTAAGGCAGACAGAGGCGAGGCATTGTTCAGCCCAGAAGTTTAGTACTTAGCCTGAGATCCTGAACTGGAAGTGACAGTCTGAGCCTGCAGAGCCATTCAGGGAAGAAAAGAAGAGCAGTCTCTAAGCCTGACAGTTATGTGCCTCTCTGGTACTGTAATACCAGAAACATGTCATGGGATGATTTGAATAGAAAGTGTTCCATTTAATGGGATTTTGGTCACAGTACTGTGGATCTCTTTAGCAGCATAAAATGTACATTTGAAGCACTGCCCCTTTGCCTTAAACTCCTGGCTCATTTTTCTTTGCTAGTGCCTTAATGGCAGGCACATTTTTTTCAAAGGGAGAAATGATCTGCAGCACATATAGCACTTGATGGCTTAACATATTGCACTGCCGGCTGCTGAAGGCAAAAAACTAACCACTGCCTCTTCCCTTTATCTGTGTTACATGCTAATTGATGTAACTGCAAGAAAAGATAATTAATTATGGGAATGTACAGTTACTTTCATTGAATGAGAACACTACACTTAAGACAACCAATATGGCACACCTTCAATCTCTGGCTTGCATTTTGCTTCCTCAAACCCCTTGTTTCTTTAATCCCTTTTTACTATTCTGAAGAAGATGAGGCTTCATGTATGAGACCTGCGCTAGGGATAAAAAAGGGGATAAAACAGATGACAGAGTAACCAGCGAAGAGGACAGGGAAGGGAAGGCTGATGAGAGAAGAAGTTGATAGGAAAAGAGTGAAGGTATGTCTCTACATTTCTCATCAGATCATCCTTTGCCATCATATGCCCCAGTTCCGAGTGGGAAATTGAGTGATTCACAGAGGAGCTGCCTAGAACCACCTGAGACATCCATGTTACTTCCATTCTACAACCTGCTTTCTTTTCTGAGGCAGAAAGCAACCCTAAGAACGGATACTGCTTTCAACAATGCTGCAAGAGAAGGAAGGAAGGAGGGAAGGAGGGAAGGAGGGAAGGAAGGAAGGAAGGAAGGAGAGAAAGAGAAAATTAAATTCATACTACCAGAATTCTACAGTCAAGAGTATACAATTCTTGACCGGTTCCCACCTACTGTCTCAAGCTCCACAGAGGCCCTCCCACCCTGCAGCCCAGCGGTGTGCTCCTTTCCCACACAGGAATCTGTGACAACATACTCACTTCCCCTCTTCAGGCTGGTCATCATCCTCATAAATAGAAATAAGCCTTCATAACCCTACTCTACTCCTTGGTTACCCTTCAAGATGCTCATTTTACCTGTGGAAAGCAAATCCTTAAATCCACTTCCTTCTGTGCCTCCTTCCTTCTCCCAGCCAGTAGCTTTTGAAGTGGGGGCCTATCGATATCGTAATTCTCTCCATCAACACCACTTACTGGCTACTATACTCTTTTTGAAGACTAAAACCATCGCCCAGTTTTCGCTCTGAAAACATTACCTGTTGTCTTCTGCTATTTCTGCAGATCCATTAACTATTTGCTAATGTTCTTGCCATTAACAAATACTACGTGGTCCCTTGATTAAATAGAGAAGCCAGTAGTTACTAAATGTTCAATATTTGCTTACAGGGATAACGTCTGAAATTTTGAAATGCAGGAGGAGAAGCTAAGTGGGATTGGTGTGCAAATAAGTAACATAATCCAAATGTGATATGCAAATTACACCATCTTTATAAAAATGATGGAATTGCCCCATAAATGATATTTTACAGAAGTGCACACATTTGGGGTTAAGGGCAGGAGAAGTAATTCCCCAAGAATTACTGGTCTGAGAAGAGGATCTGCATTACTTTTGTTCTTCCTTACTTTCAACATCTTGCTTTTTCTACTTCTCATGCTATATTTGTTTTGCTTTCCCTCCTTTCTCCTAACCCCTCAGCCACATAGGCTGGGCCCCTGCAAATACATCCCTGCCCAATACATCATTGTGCACAGGTGCAGCACAAAGCACTTCTCCAGCCCGTTTCTCGCCAGCAGCAGTGAGACAAGTCACCTGTCCGTCCACATGCAGAAGACATTTAAATTGCAATTCAGCACAGGCCTGCAGGATTCCAGTTGAGCCACGCTTTTGTCCATTGTCCATAGCTAATCTCATCCTTTTGGTCAGTTTTGTTTTGTTCTCTTTTCTTCTCCAGCCCAGTGTCCCCGAACTTGTCTGTCTGTCCAATATGTTTTAACTTTCCCACTGATTGGCTCAAGGGCTAGGTCTCAACTTCCTTGGGAGTCCTGAGCTAATGCTTCCTCCCAACCTCGTAGCCAACCACCCTCCAGCAGAGCAGAAAGGCCATTCTGTAAAGCCAGGGTTATCCTTTGATAGGCATAACAGGCAGAAAAATAAATAATCCTGTAAACAAGGGATCTTCTCCTCATATGAAGGTCCTTTTTCCTTGGTTTCTTGGTTCATCTGTGATTCTTACCACCACATGCCTGAAAACTCTGTTCTCATCAATGTGCTCCCATATCCCAGCCCTCATACTTTGCTCTGACCTCCACATATCATTGAACTGTATTGCTAAATAACTAGAATATGTATATATACTATTTTAGGCTGAAATAAATTTGGTTTCCGTGTGTTCCTGCTCACTAAACAAGTGATCGTGCTTCCAAACTCAGTGCAGGCATATTAGCACCACCTTCCACTTTGATGTGCTGATAAGCCTCCTATCCTCCCACTCTTTTTGATGTCTCTCTCTGCAAGACATCCAGATGTGATTGTACAACAAAGCATTTCACATGTTTGTGATGAGCTGCCCCACATACCTCCTCATCCCCCCATAGGAGTCCCAGCACCCTGTGGTTGGCTACAGGTCCTCTGGTAACAGCATTTCTAAAAAAGGGTATTCCTGGGAGCCACACACAGCTGAGCTGCATGTGTTTTGTGTCGGTAACAGTTTTCCAGCTTGTCTTTGTCATCTGCAGAGCCCCAGCTGGTGACACTTGCCATTTTCAACAGTGATGCTGCTGAGGGTCTTTGTAGGATCAGTTCTGCATCAGTTGAAACCTTTGTACTCACTTCAGTGGGTGCAGTTTTGACCGTCAGAAAAGGCACGACTGCACTTTGAGGTGTATTTAACGATTCAAAGACTTTCCTCTCTGCGCTATGTAGTTCACCCTCCAACAGCTCTCACTTGAGACCTCCTCTGATTGCTTTTCCTATTCTACTTTAATCTTCTTCCTTATCGACCTCTGTTGTTCTTCTCTTTGATACACCATCTACTTCCAAAGTTTCTCTGTCCTGTTACCCATATTGTTTTTGTCTTCTGTCTCATGCCAGCAACTGCATTTTCTTGGCCTTTACACAGAAATTCACCCGGGGGCTCCTTTCCAGAACACTTCTTTGACCTTTGTTTAAAAAAAAAAAAAAAAATCACAATTCACAGCATTTACTAACACTTGCAACTCTGTACTTACTAGCGTGACACAGATATTTCTCTCCTTAGGAAGGGCTACCAGTAAGAAACCTTACCCTCCAACTGAGTTATTGACTTTTTATAGGTCAGCTTTTTTGGCCCATTTTAATTTACATACTGCCTGCCTTGACTTTCAGTTGAAATCTTGTCCCTTTGGCAAGGGGAAATTTCCCTGCCACAGCAAATGAAAAGATTATATATCAGAATGGAATCGTTAGCATGACTTTTCTTAATTAAAACTAAGAATTGATTCAAAAAGTCTTTTTAAATTATTTTAAAGGAAATTAATGTGGTGTTTGATTGTTTGTTATTCTTTATCTGTCAAAAGTTGTATTTCATAGGTGAATGACAGGGCAGTATTTCCGAAGTGTAGTAATCTGCAAATTATCCTGTGATAGTCCTGTGAGTGCTACCTTAATCACAAATGGTGCATATTAATGAAGGTCCTAGACAGATGAAAGAGAATGTTAAGGAGTACATGAAGCTTGATGGAATTAATACAGCCGACACTGAGTTGTGCTCAGACTGAGCCAAACAGCTTCAAGCTACGTTTCTGCAAGAGGGGGAGGGAGAAATCCCAAGATGACAGATGCCGTGCAGAGCAAAGCCCTTTCTAAAGAAAGAAATAAATCATTTATGTACAATATTCACTAAAAACTGCAGGGGGCAAGAGACTGCAGGTTTTACTTTCAATAAGGAAGAAAAATGCATATATAATAACTGCTCTTGCAAACATACACTGCATATGGAAAGCAAGTTCAGGAAAGAGTCATTCCCAGTGACTGTCTCAAACTTCATGAAGCTGACCGCCCATTTATACTTAAGCAGACAGGAAAAATAAACTCTTAAGGCACAATGCACGACAGTGAAGTGAAGAGCCTCCTTGTGGTGTGATTAACGCTGTTATTATTGGTTACATCACTGCAAGCTGAGGGGCATGCAAGTAGCCAGGCCAGTGCCCAGTCCTCCCACCCACTCCTCCAGCATTGCTGCTGGGCTTACAGCACGAATGACCGAGTGCTGCTGTGCTTCAGCTACTTCAGGCTGCTCGATGGTCCCTTGAGGGCTGTTGGTGACAGACACTGTGCAGAGGAGCTCTGGGGGACTACTTCTTCTGATCATTGGCGGAGTGTCCCTCCTTGGAGATCTTCAAAAACCACCTGGATGTGGTCCTGGGCACCCTGCTCTGGGTGGCCCTGCCTGAGCAGGGGGTTGGAGCAGATGGCCTCCAGAGGTCCCTTTCAACCTCAATCTTTCTGTGATGCTGTGAATCACACAAAGAAGGCACAGCCTGTAACTCTTTCTGGCCCCTTTCCTTGAGTTACATTCTAAGAGGACTGCTGCAGCAGAATGTCTGGGTGTCTCATAAAGCGAATGTAACACTAGTCATCATACACATTCTCAGAAGTGTGTTAATCATCATAAGATATGCCTGTGAATATTTCAAAGACCTGATTTTTCCTCTAGTAGCATCTGTTCTTTCCAGGGGGGCATTTGTGACTAATGACACTGATTGTACCAATCTCAGTTAAAAGAACAGAGATCATATAGGCAAATCAATTATGTGCCCAACCTACAAGCATGCCTGCCATGTACATGGAGGCCAGATAGCCCATCCAAAACCCAGATTCCCAGGGAGAAAAACAACACAGCATGGAAAAATTAGGCAGTGTTTGGCAGGCCTGCACCGTGTTGACTGTCTTATGCCTTTCTCCTGATGTCAGCAAGAGCAGCACCAGTCAGCCCACTTACGGACTGGATGCTGTGTGTTTAAAAGGGTGAAGTTTGGAGGGGCTGTTGGTCTTTTTCAAACATCCTGGCCTTGCATCTGCTGGAGTTAAGGAAACGGGGCCATATCTTATCTCTTCGAGCGCTTGCTGCAATAGCTGGTGTGCACATGTTGCTGTCAGCTAAACCCACAAATGGCTTAATGGCAGGTACATAATAGCCCGTTAGTACAGGTTTGCCTGGGATGCTGGCAGGTGTTTACATGAAATTTTGCCCTGCTTGTCACAACATATAGGACAGCCGGCACCTGGCAACCTCCTACTGAACAACACATCCTTTGATTGCTCTGGAGCGGTAGCAGCAGCTGCCGCCAGCCTTGTTAAATAAACAACAGGTTCTGCACCTGCTTGAGCAAAGCCCTGAGCTGGCTCCCAGCTGGGCGGTGGGTGCACAGGTAACCCTGTCTTCCCTGCCCACCCTGGCCACAGGGATTAGCAGGGGGGTGCCAGCACCACTTTGTCCTTTGGCTGGGAAGATTTGCCCTGTCCCTCTCTCCAGAGCATGCTGCTGAGCCAGGAGACGTAGAAATCTCCCTAATTAGATTTCCGATTTATGGATGGTTCTTGTCACATGCACACAGAAACCCCAGACACAAAGGCACAATGGTAATGAGAAAAAATGACTACGGCACAACATCCAACTGCCTGTCCCTTGTAGAGCACTTTGAAATAGTGCAGAACAGTAATGAGTCATTTCTGAGGAGCCAAAGGCATTGTGTAGGACAGGGCTTTTTGTCCTTCAGAGGCTGAAACTGTGCAAAAGCCAGATTTTTGTTAGGTACAGTCAGCAAAGACAAGGGAACTCTGTGTCCTGGATGTAACAGGTGGGGTTCTACTCTCAAAGCTGGAAACGATTATTTTATCATTCCCCTTCCTATCAGGTTTAATTAAATATTGGTGCCTTATTAGATTCTGCACTAAATACACTTGTCTGGATCCGCAAACTTACCAAAAGCAGGAGGATTACCGGGGATGGGGTATCGCTTACCTGCTGCCATGATTCTTCCCCCTCTGGTTTCTTTCCTTCCCCTGCACACAGTTGAGCAAGACGTGCTGGGAGCGACATGGTGGCTGCTCTTCCAGCCTTCAGCTGGTGGCAGGTGCCTGAAGAGGTTGCACAAAAAACACGAGCAAGTAAAAAGGAATAAATGCAAAGGTGCTTATTATTCATGTGTAAGACAAAAGCCAGTGTAAGAACAAAATAATTACAGCAACGAGAGTGGAATTCAAGGTGAATGCTAGGAAAAACAACAAATACAACAAGCAAACAAATGAAAAAAACAGGTGATAAAAGATCAAGACGGTCCATTTAAAAGACGTATGATACTTAGTTTGAGGCAGCACTCCGAGAGCAGAAAGCCATGCTAATTGGGCTCCGTTCTTTTGATCCACAGAGCAAACTTCCTCCATTTAGATGTTTTCTTGAGAATTAAAAGGCAGAAAAAACTTAGAGGCAGCTTTATGCCAGTTTTAACACACAAACACAGAAAGGACCATCTGTTGGGTCTTTCAGCTACAAGAGAGATGAAAGGGAAAAGGTGAAACAGGAGCACTGCATCTATTTTGTAGTCATGTATCCACCCAGACATATGGATATATTAACTGCGCTTTGGCAGCATTAAATTCCTGACAGAGACAAGTTGTTTGTTACTAATCGTCCACGGAAGCAAGCTGGCAGAGCAAATCCCCTTCACACAGTCATATGGAGCTTCAGGTCTAAGAAACCAGTAGCAATTATCAAGAGACTATTATCTGCATTTAACTATTTTCCAACAAATTGTTATCAGCCCAGTTTGCAAACACAGCTGACAAATACAGTAAATGCTGTTGAAGCACAACAACACAGAAATGCCTGAACGCTAGCAGTGGCCACAGCCTCTTCTCATGCTCTGCCTCTCAAACATCATGGTGCCGCAATCACTGCAGTAGTAAACTCCATGTTTTTAATAGAACCCCTACTATTTACAGATATGAGTGACAAAAAGGGATTGCATTGAGCAGAAGTGCAGGCTTCAGCTTAACTAGTTCTGAGGGAGTGTAACATTTGGCTGTTTGTGTGATCACGTTGCCTTCTAGTGGCTGGCCCCAGCACCCTCATACCAGGAAGGTTTCAGGATGCTCTTCCTTCCCTGAAACACAAATGCATCCAGGGTGCGGAATATGTTCTTCATTCTTCCTAGTAAAGAAACAACTCTCTGACAAGTCTCATGTTCTGTGTTGCTTAGGAGGCAAGAAAGTGCCATCACCAGTAATTTTTGTAATGACACACATTACTGCTTATTTTGAGTGTCTTCTAGGAAAAATGTTTTGCATCTGTTTTTAGCTCTCCACAACCAGTAACAAAGCAATGAATTTATCATCTCATGGTGCTGACAGGCCTGCTTCTCCATCTGCATGAGCAGAGAAAAAGAAAGAAAAGACAAATCAAGAGTGAGGAAATTTCTTTCAAAATACTGATCATGCAACACCATGCAGTGAAACGAAGTAGGACTGGAACTGCAGGAGAGCTCAGAGAAGAGGCCAGCTGCCAGGGTAAACTCCATTTTAGCACGTGGGGTGACAATGGGCATCGAATCTATCAGCAGATGAAGGAAAGCAGGAGAGAAGGAGAGATGATGCAGCCAGGTGGGGCAGTCGGCCCAGCCAGATCTGCAGGAGGAAGAGTTCCCTGGGAAGGCAATTAACTGAAAGTGCTCTGCAGGGGTGGATCCTAAAACGCTTATCTGCAAATGCAAGGAAAGTCATTACAAGAAGAGGAATTAGACATAACTGCAAGAAAACACTGACTAAGCTACATCACTGAAAGAGGAAGCCACATGAAAATGGCCAAAGATATGGACTATTTAAAGAAACACAGATACAGAAGACATTTTTTTCCTCCTTTGATGTATAAAACTAAGGCTGGGGTGGGGGGACAGGAACAGAGGTTGGACACAAAGAACAGAGGGAAAGGAAACATAGTTGCAGCAGAAAATTTGAAGCAGAAGCAAAATCTTTAGAGGAACAAAGACTGGATCATCAGCTCAGAGGGTAAAAGAAAATGTGGCAGTGAGTGAAATGTAGGAAGCCTGTTACTAGAGTGCTGAAGAAAATGAAAACAAAATGGCAAGAAATTTGAAGGAAAGACCTACAGCTGTGCAGGCTAGAAGGAGCAAGTGTTCAGTGACAGACTGCTTGGGCCTGGAGAGGAACGCAGCAACTGATGCTGTGGACAACTTCAAAAAAAATCATCCCCCCTCCTCCCCCACTTCAACCAGTTTATTATCTCAGGAGAAACAAGGTCGGTTCCTCAGTGTTGAGGACTGCTGATTAACACAGCTAAGGAAAAAAATGTTCAAGTCAAAATGGGATGTTATCAACCAAATGGGATGTTGTAGGCATGTACTGAACAGCATTATATAAGAGGCTAGATTAGACTCTTGTAGTTCTCCCTCTTGGCTTCAAAATCTATGAATACACTTGTAACACATGGCTGTGTCATTCCCACCTGTTCTCCAAAACTCGGCACATGCACACATTGCATACATAATGGTGGAAAAAAGGAACATATACGTGAGCAGCAACTGCTTTCAGTGCAATCTGCATGAGATAAACATGACAGAGATGAGTTAAGCACACAAATACACCACACAAAATCCGAGACTGTTTCATCTATTCACAGCTCCGAGTGCCGACTCTTGGGGAACTGCCAGTTCAAAGACAGTGTATATATATACATATATTCTCATCTTCCCTGAACATCCAAGCAGCAGAATTGGTGGATATATATTTTTGCCCTTCTCAAAAAGTAGTTATAGAACTACGGATCTGAATCTCATGCAAAGTATGAAAGAATTGATCGGTATACATCTAGCAACCCTTAACCTCTTTTTTTGTAACCCAATCATTAAAAACAAGAGGCTCCTCATAGCTATGAATTTATATATAGTAAGACTGCGTAGCTTATGATCTCTTTCTCAAAGTGATTATTACCCAAGTTATGGACCTTGTAGAATATTCCTTTCTGTCAGTCCAGTGAAGGAACAGATGCATACAAAACTCAATTTAACCTGCTAAATGCCAGATTTTTACACAAAAGGCCATAAGCCACCTTTTATCTGTTTTTACATTCTTGGGCAATGTCACACTGCATAAGTGCAGAATTGCTTGAAATGCACAAATATAGTATTTTGTCACCAGCATATTCAAGTCACCAAGAGAAAGGGAAAAAGGAGTGTTAAAAATATTGCTAGCAACTTCATTTTGGTTTTGATGTTTTGAGAAAGACGTGGCTCAAAGCTTAGTACTGTTTTCTAATGAAATGTCTGGTAAAGTATTGGAAAAAGAAATCACCCCAGACTATTGTAACCACTGTGGGTCTTCTGATGAGATGATCCTGCAGGTAATAGGGAACATGGACATCAAGCCTGTAGGGAGCATTTTGCTGAAGCAGCCAACATCTTTCAAGTGCAGTGACTTCACAGAATCACAGAATCATCTAGGTTGGAAGAGACCTCCAAGATCATCTAGTCCAACCTCTGACCTAACACTAACAAGTCCTTCACTAAACCATATCACTAAGTTCAATATCTAAACATCTTTTAAAGACCTTCAGGGATGGTGACTCAACCACTTCCCTGGGCAGCCCATTCCAATGTCTAACAACCCTTTCAGTAAAGAAGTTCTTCCTAATATCCAACCTAAACCTCCCCTGGCACAACTTTAGCCCATTCCCCCTCGTCCTGTCACCAGGCACGTGGGAGAATAGACCAATCCCCACCTCGCTACAGCCTCCTTTAATGTACCTATAGGGAGCGATAAGGTCACCCCCGAGCCTCCTCTTCTCCAGGCTGAACAAGCCCAGCTCCCTCAGCCGCTCCTCGTAAGACTTGTTCTCCAGACCCCTCACCAGATTTGTTGCCCTTCTCTGGACTCTCTCGAGCACCTCCTTGTCCTTCTTGTAGTGAGAGGGGACTTGAGAAGAAACTATTTTAACATACAGATAAAAAGAGTTAAGCTGTGCTAAACAAGCAAATATGTTTGGTATAGAGTAACTAATCACTACAACAGTGGCTAACTAACTAAAATACCACCTCATTCTAAAAACAATAAACTTATCCCTAAACTTGAGAAAATTATTCAACTTCCAAACAGCAATTCCTTATTCTTCAGGAAAGATCAAAACCTCCTCCTGCACTATTTTGATAAGCCTGATAAGGCAAACATATTTATATTTAATAATTCTACAATACAATCTTTCCAGAAACTCACAGGGTAGGTCAAATTAACTGTATTCATGAGACAGCTTGAAAGTAGAAAAGAAAGCAAAGTTCAGATTTTAAATATAAAAACTCTAGGATTCATTTAGATGAAGTTGTGTCAAAGGAGAATTCAAAATGTCTTTGGTATTCTTCAGGTTCATCATAGCACATTGAATAAAAATCAAAATGCTTTTTCCTTAATCTTCCAAAAAAGATTAATAACCAAATTAGGCAAAGTGGAACAATATTAGCATTTGTGTCTATGAATTCAGATATTCACACCACCATTCTGAATTTCTAACTTAATTTATTTAAAGGAAGACAAGAATAAATGCTGGTTATTTCACATCAGCATCCCCAGCTATGTTACACAGGCGCAGGGTTTCCTCACCTTGTGAACGGAGGAAAAAGCTTTTTGTTCCCAAGCAGGTAGCTCCGTTTTCCAGCATATACACAGGTACAGCCACTATGCAGCTTAGTGTGTATATAACACTTCATTACAATTCTTTGCATACTGGCACCAAAACAAAAATCGGTCTCCTAGTATCCTGCCCCTGGAACCACATTAGCCTGTCTATTTGCAAGCAATGGGAAGTTCATCACAAGAACATAAACTGCCATCTTAGATTCAGAAAAACCATAGCCTGGGGATGACGGATTTTGTATGGGGTTCCCTAATCAAGCAGCCTTTCTGGGAGGACTCCTATTGTGAACAGGGGGAGCCAATTCATCCATTTGCTTGATTTTAACTTAATCACTCACTCTGAATTTGATGTGTTAAAAGCACATCATGTTTTGTTTGGTTTTTATTGTTGTTGTTGTTGTTGTTTTTTAAACAAACAAAAAAAAAAACAACATGAGGAAATCATTGGTTATGTCTACATGGCTTTTTATGTTCTGTCATTACCTTATTCTGCTTGTATTTGGAGTTGGCTAGAAGCAAGCAAGCTCAGAATGAAAGCTAGACATGCTTGCAAATGCTGGGTTTCAAATGGTGGGCCCAAGCTAACAAGCATTGCTGAGAAGCAGATTTTTTGTTGCTTCGGGTTGGCAAGACATTGACACGGCTATGTAGCTTCCAGTAAAATGGCATTAGTGAAGAAAGCTCACGTCTGCTCGGGGCATGTGCAGACATTTTCACAGACTGGGGGAAAAAGAGAAGGAAAACAGAGGGTTTTACTCGTTGCAAACAACAGACTTGGTGCCTGCACTGCAATCACCCATCAGCAGTCTGTCTGCCACTAGTAAGAAAGTACCAACTAATGCTGGTACGCCATGCCTCGGCGAGCACGGCACCCTGTGACAGCTTTCAGAGTCACAGCTCCATCCCTGCTAAGCTCCCAGGCAGCCCAGCAGTTCCCCACGTCTTCTTCAGAGGCCATGTTTACAAAGCTAACAATTGGCTTATGATTAGTCTTAATTTTCTCCTATTAGCCATACATTTGGTCTCTTCTTTTAAAAATACTATAATTAAGGTGAAGTAAATGCTTAGTAATCCTGATTTAGAATAATGACATATTATCCATTCCTAATTGCTGTCCAATCCTAATTATTTCCTTGGAGCATATACCTGTTCACACCAAGTTTTAAAGGCAAGAACTGGAGCAACCGCTTGGGACCTCAGACCACTGAGGACAGGGCAGGAAAACATCCACTGGCGTCAGAGGAGGTGGCAGTGCAAGACAGCTGCAGTACAGCCAGAACAGACACTCCACCATGCCTTTGCTTCTGCCTGGAAATCCCATAAGTGTAACACCAGCTCTGCATCCAACGTTCAAATAAAAAAAAAAAAAAAGAAGAAAATGCCACTTTGGAGTGTGAGACACCGCATGTCAGAAGTGTGACGTTAAGCATATGTTCATGTTTTCCTGTTAAGACAGAGTATTTCACATTTCATTTTTTTATATATACTTTAGATTACAGATGACTCTATTGTACCAAAATATTGGCAGCTGCCTTCCAGCACGGAAGACTGCCTTCCACATTCAGTGAACTCTCCATGCTTCTGACTGTAAAACATTTGAGCAGCCTCCTGGATATTGATGTTCATTACCTGTACGGTTTGCGTAACAGACACGCAAACAGCCCAATCAATAATATCAGTTCATATTGACTAGCTATTCCTACCCTGAAATAGGAATGTCAAGCTTCAATTGATTCACGTTCGTACACTGTGTAAACATAATTTAAAATTAACATGTACAAGATAGAGCACATACTATTATTACCTTGCAGAGTAACCCAGGGGACGTACTGTAGCACAAAGGCGCCGTACTAGACAGAACTAGTCAATAAAGCGTAAGGTATAATTTGCCACCTAAATATCCCATAAACTCCAGCTGCTGCCACAGAGGCTCAGCAATGGTCTGCTCTTGCACTAGCACCAGCAGCTCCCTGTAAGCTACAGGAAGGGCAGGAGGACAGGGCACAAAACACGGCCAGCCAACGCCGGGTGGCCCAGGAGGAGAAACTAGTGCTGCAGCTACAAACAATAGCTACAGGACCGTTATAATGCCAGTATGAATGGTAAAAATAAATAAATAGATAAATAAATCCTCAGATTGAAGAACTAAGAATTAAGAACTAAGAGTAGCAGCTCTCCAGTTCCATGAACAGGTTTCACTGACACTACACTGGTGATGGGAAGGACCATGTTTTATCCATCAGCACCCTGATGCTGCAAGATCTCTGTGCCCTACATTTTTATCTATTGAGGGCTCATGAGATAGTGTTTTCAAGGAAGAAAAAAAAAAAAAAAAAAAAAAAAAGAAGCTCAATGATGAGAAAAAAAAAAAAAGATACCATAGAGCAGCTGCAGCTGTAATTGGCTGAAGGGCTAACAAATGACCTAATATTCTTCTAGCTAGGATTTATCCAGCTGCTCACTGTTCCGATTAAATAGGACTAATCTGTCACATGAAAATTGCTTCGCTGAGTCAAGAAATAAACGTACCTGTTTCTTAATTTTTCTTTAATTTTATTATTATAAGATAAAGCTCCATTTCTCCAAATCTAATGTTTGTCCTAAATTATTCATGGATAATTGTGTAAATTAACACATAAACCTACTCCCATAGAGCTCTCTTATGAAGCTGCTGTATCTGATCTTTATTTAAAGCTGGGAATTAAAACAAATCTCAAGACAAACCACCAAAAATCCCAGACTTCTCTATCAGTGAATATATTTCATAGAAGCTACTGAGTTTTTTTTTCTAGTATTTGACCTCTGAAATAGGAAGCTACTGCAGTTATAATTAGCATTTGATTGATCCCAGTACATACATATCAGTTGTTCCACTTCTGATAAATGCTTTGCATTCCAAAATAAATATGTCCAATTAAATTGTAATCGGTATGAGTTTTTTTGAAGTGATTTAGTTCTCCTCATCAAAAGCAGTATAAAAATAACATTAAAACTGATTGAACTTTTGGTAGGAATATTTTCTCCTAGGCACCACCTACATACTGGTGCTGCTGTCCCTGATAGGAAGAAACAGTTGGTCCTTCACAGGCAAAGAATTTATAAACATTTCTAGAGGGCAAATATGTTAAATCCTAATTATTTTATTTATGTAGCTGCAAATCCCATCCCTTGCTCCTTCCACCTCCCAGCCTGAAACATTACCAAAGCTTCACTGGTCTGCACAGGGCACCTCATTTCAGTCCTTTCTCCTGATCAACTTCTAACTATCCTGTCTTTAAATTCTGGCTGGCAGACAACCACTCTTTTCCCCTAAACATTCCAGTGTGAACATGCCAGCCACACACTAATGCCTTCTGGTCTTCTTCTACCACAGTAATGGAACATTTTCCATATCATCTTCATCATTGCATCAGCTTTCCTCATACTGAGGAGAGTAATGATTTAAAGCCCTGACTGTGTTGCTATCAGAAGAACTACAACATTTACTATCAGATAACACACTACAGGATGTTATACATCTTTGGCTAATGTCACTGTGCTTCAGTCAGCATTATAGGTCTACAGCTAATACATGTCCTTTAAAAGTACAGGAACTTCCACTTAGAGAAGATACTTGTTATGAATCCACTTAATGAGCAGAATTTTCTTTTTTCCAATGACATTTGTAAAAGCTCATTTCCAACACTGGAAATCTTTTTGTATTGAAATACATGACAAATCTTCCCTATAAAGTCATTCAATAGCTTAACATGCATACAAACAAGCAAAAAATATTCACCGTGGCAGCATTTCCTTTTCCCAGTTACTCAAATGATCTCCATCAATATCATGTTTCACTTGTGCTCCATATGGCTGAGGTTATATTTCAGTATCTTGCTCCCAATCAGTTAGCTTCAGTTCTGGGACAGCTTCACCACTGAAATCAGGAAAGAAAATGAAAACACTGAAAGGTTCTTCAGATGTGACTGGTGAAAGGGACACTTAAAAGAAATAATAATTAGAAAAAAATAAAGACTGAAATGCTTATGACCTAACTTCCAAGAAGTTTATCATTCATTTGCAATAAAAATGTGGTTTAGCTACCAAAGGAAAGCAAAGCTTTAAGGTGACTTATATTTCACCAGATGGCAATATCAGAAAACCCAGAAATGGGTTTTACGAGATCAAACTGGCCAGATAAAACATTAGATTTTGGTGGAATGATGTTTGTTGGATCTGACAGAGTACCTTCTACAAGGTGTACATCTCAAAATTAGGAAAGTTCATTGTTTTATTCTCTTCAAATCAGTAATTGCAAACTTACTACCTACAGTGTGTAAGTATACAAACAAATAAAAGAGTCAAAGAAAAGAGTGTCAACACATTTATTCCTAAATTTTATTTATATTATTGTTAATGAACCAAGAGTGTGAGTTTTGGGAAAAAAATAAAATGTGACCTTGCTTGATCTGTTTTCCCTTCTGCTCAAAAAAGAAGGCAAAAAAGAGAAGATAGTATTAAGAAAAGGTGCTATACACACTAAGTGTGAGTGAATGTTTTTACTGAAATAGCTGTTTATAGATATGGTCATTTAGCAAGAAACAGAGATTTGAACAACCTACTGACTTGCCTTGGGGACCCAATCACCAACCAGTTCATTTCAACATTTCTGACATTTGGTCCTTAACTCCTTCAGACATCTGGGAGCCCTTGGGACTGGGCCTGCCTCACAGAACAAGACAGGCAGCAGCAGTTCCAGGGAATGGGTTTCTCCTGGGCGGAGTGAGAGTTTTCTAGTGCTAAAATTGGTGGTACAGGGTCAGCTCCCTGCTAAGATCACTCCTGACTTGCCATTTTCATCTCAAAGCTTACATGAGAACTGTGCTCTGTATAAGGTTCTGAAAAGTTGATCTAAAAAGAAATGTCAAAGCTTTTACCTATCATAAGAAACAGAGACTCATAAAATTGTGAGCATTAAGTCTTTTCAGTCAAGTGAAATAGGAAAAAATAGGTGTATATAAAGGTTTTAGGAAACACATCTGAATTTGCCATCTTGGGCACATGAGTACTTACAATAAAGTGTCAAATAGAGACTAATGCATACTTATATTTTACTAATTCCCTGGTTTCAATAAATCCAGTATAATAAAATTGACAGATGCTCTATTACCTACTCAAGTGATTCATGAAAGGCCTGAAACAGCAATGCTGCAACAGGATATGCCATCTGTGCTGGGGTTTGTTTTTCAAAAAAAAAAAAAAAGAAAAAAAAAAGAACTGACTGGTGAAGTAGTGGTGACAGCATATGAAACAAGGAGCTTGCCATCTTTACCTACAGAGGTAAGATAATTACCAGACTTGGTTACTATCTCTCTATCCATTGTCTATCTAGACTGTTGTTTCACAAATACTGGGGGAAAAAAAATAAAAGAAATAATAAAAAAAGAAATTTAAAGCAAAATCAGATTTTTTTCAACTCCATTTGAAATTATGTTAATTGGCATGCATTTTTAATGACAACATTAGCAGCGAGTAATAAAAAGTCAGCAGGATCTACACATGGATAAATAACAACACAGTAATGATAATTACATAAACCTTCTGTGTAGTGACATGTGGGTCAGGAATTGAATTTGCACTCTCAAATTAAATCATCTATCAGGTTCCCACATCATCAGTAACAAATGTCACCAGTAGGTTTCTTTCTCCTGTGTTCAGAGTGTTCTTGTACTTCTGTTAGTTAGCACCTGATAGAAGGTTATGTTTCAAGGGCAAATCTTGACACCTACTGGTACTCAATGGCAGTGTTGATTGCAGAAGTGTAGCATTTGAGTTTCAAAAAAGAGTTTATTTCAGAAACTTAGAGAATGTAATTTCTACTTTATAGTTAGAAATTTAGAAGGTCAACTGTGTTTTTGAGAAAAATGAGCCACTTAAATACATGTGTTTATGTTTACATACTGGCATAACTACCCTGCTGAAATAGGAACTTATTTTAAGTGGGTGCCTTTATCAGTGAGTATTTAAAGACTGAGATTGAGTGAAGAGTTTCTGAATTAGCACATTCCTGAAATCAGGCCAAGAAGGGAATGTTTGAAGTCAATGGAAACGTATCTTTCAATTTTAGAGAAAATAAGCTTTTTATATATATATATATAAATATATACATAACATATATAATGGGATATGCTTTCTTGTCATTATAGAACATGCTGACAAAGTAGCTGAAAATAATTCTCCTAAGATCATAAAAACCTGGTGTTTCCAAACAGGACTTTATTCTCTGGTACCAGAAAGCATTTGGCAGAATAAGTCACATAATGTGGGCTGTTTGAGAGCTCTAAAGTTGTCATCTGCCCTGCCTGCCTTGCTCTAGGCACAGGGGGGGCAAGGGTTTTCTTACAAAGCCTATGGTCCTAAGCTACTCTATCTACGAAAAATGAAAGCTAATCACATACCTGATGAACTGAACACAACTCACTGCATTTTGGTAGCAGGGGGCTGCAGGGTGTCCTGCACTGGAGTAGGCCATGAGTTGCCCTGGTCAGGCAACAGCTGGGTCCATCCAGCACTGAAATTGGTGTGAGCGATTACCCACCAAAACTTCATATCGAAGAAGTACTTGGTGTCTCTGCTGAAATGTAAGAAAAAAGCAGCTACAAGGGAGCAGGAGACACATGGGAAGACAATCAGGGAGTGAGCCACAGGGAAGGAAACATTTTTGGGGCCAAGACGTGACCCATGCTAGAGTATGGACAACCCTGAGGGACTGTGGCCATGGGTGAACCTCATTGGAGCAATAAGCATGGAAGGAATAGGGACGGTCTGAGCATAACAATAATAAAAATAATAATAAAAAAATAAAAGTAATTTGAGATTAAAGGGAGACCAAAGATTTTTTGCTGTAAGGAAAAAGGAAGGAAAGTGGGTTACTTCCATGTTTTTGTTTGCCTAGCTATGTGTCCCCCCCCACAAATATGTGAATCTGAAGATGGTGTAAATTGGCAGTGTATTAAATCAAGTAAAATTTCCCCCAGTTGAGACTGCTTTTCCCATAACACCCCTGCCTCTTCATTTGTAGTTTTTGAAATAGATAAGATCTAATGAAATGTTCTGTCAATTATGACTTATACATTTGTGCTGGTGGTGAATCCACCACAACTCTTGACAGGTAGGAAGCTCTTTATCCTTTATCAGTTTCCTGACATTGTTAAAAATATGTATTTTAAATTGCCCCATTTAGCTTCCAACCACTAGATTTTGTTACACCTTCATCCAATAGCATGACCTAATGATCCATGTACAAGTCACTTCTTTAACTACTTTCAGTATTTAGATACCATGAACTTTCAGAGTCTTTTTTTTTTTTTCACGTTTTCTATTTTTAATCATTCTACAGTTACTTGGCAATTTCTCACCAATTTTTCAGAGCTATTCATTAGTTACGGACACCAGACTTGGTGGGTTTTAGTAGTAAAAGATATAATACAATCTCTACATTCCAATTTAAATCTAAACAAGACAGTCTATTGCCAATAAAAGAGACAATAATTTGTTAAATTCAGTCTATTAAATTTAATGGAGGGGTAATACAACCTTTTTAACTCAGTCTTTGTGCTTTCTAATTTTACCTTGGACCAATATGTATTAAACTGACGTGCTGTTACTCAGTTTTCATGGAGAAAAAAAAAAATCCTTTTTTTTTTTATTCATAGATAGTGTAGGTACACTGTGGTGTTCATGAAAGTTAAGTTATATTTTTGAGAGTTTCTCAGAAACTCTCTGAAAGAAACTCTCAGAAAATCTCTGAGAAATTCTCAGAAAGGATAAAAAAATCAGGGTTAATTATATGCAATATTAATTCAAGTGCAATATGCACTTAAAGTTTGATAATGGGGAAATGTAGGCAGACAAACATTTCAAACAAAAAATGAAGAATTAACATTTTCTTCCCAGAATAACCCATCCACTTTTATTTTCTATTAAACTAGCTATATTAAGTATGTATAGATCATTAATGTTATGAAAAGAAATGCATAAAATCTAGTAATGTAATGAAACACCTCTCACCCTTTGGATATTTATTGATAAGGTCAGAACTCCATCAGAATTACCTCTGATTTTGAGAAGTTATTTTTATTCTGAAATTTTAATTCCAAATGGCTTGATAAACTCGAGAAGCCCAAGTTAGATTATGTACAGTGAACTGGAAAAAAAATAATAAAAATAAATAAAAAAAGTTGATTATCCAGCTTTATATATTTCACCTCCATTTAAATAATTTCTTGGAATCCAGCCGCCTCTCCCACAGCCAAGACAAGGCATCAAAAAGAGGAAGAAATAATGAGGATGTTAGCCTCATTCAGAAATGTGCTTCAGGAGAGACAGATTTGGAATTATTAACAATCACAGTGATGCGGTGATGCAAACAGAATTTTAAGTTAAATTATTTCAGTCCAAAAGTTCTGTGCCTTTTTGTTACTTCAGAGCAAGTTTTATTGAAATTTACAGATCGCTGACCTGTGGATTGATTTTCAATTTTAACGACAAAATCTTAAACAAACTCAATTTTACAAGCATTATTCAGATTACTTCTCTTTGATATAGTACATACAGTGTTCAAAGTGATGATTTTTACCAGAAATATCACCTGAGCACTACCCATAGTTACCTCTTAAGCATACTGATCACACCTTGGAATCCTCCTCGCAACCAGGTGTTTTCAAAGGCCCAAGTGGTAGTTTCTGACCCTTTTGAAAGCCAACATTTCCTTTCAATGAAAAAAAAAAACACAGGTAGGGTAAATATATGACTCCAGTATGGAACTGGGATGTGGACAGGGCACCACTGGAATCAGTAATTTCGATGTAAAATTTGTTGACCAAGATTGACAGATTGTTTAATGACCAGGAGAGCAAATTCATTGCCATATGTAACTTGAGCAACTGTCCTAAGAAAAGCCAGAAATGGTATGTTCATCAAAGGAAGCTTTCTTTTTCTTTCTTCACTGAACATTCCTTTCGCAGAAATGGTGAATATGTGCTTTCACATAGTTCACATAGGTCAAGCATAACTATTCTGTTGGGACTTGTGAGATTGCATATATAGCTTTTTATATTATTTTTTATTTATTTTTATTGAGAAACAAGCAGAAGAAGAATATTCAAAAGCTAAACAGTGAAAAACAGGAGGAAAGGTAGACAATGAGAACTAATAACTAGCAAGATTTCTGCTTATATATAGTGATCATTAATAACTAGTAACTGCAAGAATAATACTATTTTCTTTATTGCAATAAAATTTTAATTTAATGTTAGAAGGAAATGATTTTTTTAAAAAATTCTTTGATGTATTTTTCCATCTGACAGCTTTGAGGACACAAAATTGCATAAACAGATCAAACAAAGCTGGTACAGGGCTCACACACGTCGTCATATACTGAAGAATCCTTTTCAGAGACCAGAATACAGAAAAGAGTCCAAAATAAACACAAGAGGAAAGGATAGTCCTGTATTGTGTTTACATGGCAAGGGTTTGGTAGCAGGGGGGCTGCAGGGAGGGGCTCTGTGAGCAGAGCCCAGCAGCTGCCCCATGTCAGATCAGAGACAGCTCCAGCCAGCTCCAAAGGGACCCGCCACCGCACAGAGCCAAGCCAGGGAATGATGCTGGTTGGGCCTCTGGGAGAGCAGATTTAAGGAAGAGAAAACAAAACAAAACAACAACAAAAAATATTCACAAACAAACAAACAAACAAAACCTTCTATGCAACAGCAGCTGGGAGAGAGAGGGGTGAGAGCCAGCCCTGCAGACCCCAAGGGCAGTGCAGCAGGAGGGCAGGAGGTGCTCCAGGCACGCAGCAGCAGCTCCCCTGCAGCCTGTGGAGAGGCCCCTGGTGGAGCAGGCTGTCCCCCTGCAGCCCATGGGTCCCACATGGAGCAGATCTCCACGCTGCAGCCCGTGGAGGAGCCCCCGGTGGAGCAGGTGGATGTGGCCTGGAGGAGGCTGCGGCCCATGGAGAGCCCCCGCAGGAGCAGGCCCCGGGCCGGAGCTGCAGCCCGTGGAGAGGAGTCCACGCAGGAGCAGGGGGTCTGGGGGGAGCTGCCGCCCATGGGGGACCCGTGCTGGAGCAGTTTGCTCCTGGGGGATGGACCCCGTGGTATGGAGCCATGTGGGAGCAGTTCTTGAAGAGCTGCTGCCTGTGGGCAGCCCCTGCAGGTTCAGTTCAGGAAGGACGGCATCCCGTGGGAGGGACCCCACGGGGAGCAGGGGCAGAGAGTGAAGGAGTGGTGGAGACAAAGCCTTAGGGACTGACTGCAGCCCCATTCCCCATTCCCCTGCGCCACTTGTGGGGAAGAGGTGGAAGAGGGTGGATGGGGGGAATAGTGGTTTAGTTTGTTTTCTGTGTTTCTCACTTCTGCAGATTGTTAGTAATAGGTAATAAATTTCTCTGTTCTCCCTATGCTGAGTCCGTTTTGCCTGTGATAATTGTTGAGTGATCTCCTTGTCTGTATCTCAACCCTTAAGCGCTTTCCATTGTATTTTCTCCACTTTTTCCTTTGAGGAGGGGGAGGCTGTGGTTGGAGTTCAGCTGCCCAGCAGGGTATACCCTTCACTTGTCCATGTGGCACCTTGAGTCCCACATTGGACACCTCTTTGCCTCTTAAAACATATCTAAGAATTATCATCACAATATACTCTTACATCACAATCATCACAGTCTTCACAAAGTCCACTTACATAAAAAAAAAAAAAGAGGCAGAGAGAGAGAGACAGAGAGAGAGAGAGACAGAGAAATTCTCCACACCAAAATAAACATATCCTCACAGCACCATCAAAGTGGACAAATTACACGCACTCAATCCCTCATCCCTTCACCACGTTATTACAATGCATTCTTCACAATTACTCCTTTATTAAATTCTTTGCAACTATTATGTTCTTAGACAATATCCAGTCCATGTTTTGTTTGTTACTTCTCTTAATTATCATCCTTATCTCAAATTCCTCAAGCCCTACATATTAGCAAGCCACATCTCTATTTCCCTCTTGAGAATATAAGAGTGCTAAACTGCTGAATGAGAACTACTGGGAAACACAACGATGAAGAGGTGATGAATAAAAAGTACAGCTATATTAATCTTACACTAACATTTTTTCAACAAAACACAGTATCAAATGATAGAAGGAAGTCTATATGCTCAAGATGAAAAGGCTAAAGCATTTCTTTGCATAGATTCAACACCATGCTTAGGATTACTATATTATTGCCTGAGATTTTCAGTCAAAAAGTGTGTCTACAGTGCACATTCAACAAGTCTGATAAACCAAGAATCTCTATCAAATTTACTGATGGCCCAGGTATGCTCGTAAATGTGATGCATCTCAAACTCTGTATGTTTGTGCTTTCACACCTAATCTATATGACTCAAGTACAAGAAATAAATCCTATACATCTTGACAGACTCCTTCTCTGCATCTATGATTGTAAATTAAGAAGCATCCAGGACCTTTGCCAGCACTTAAACATGATCATGTCTGCTTATAAAATATTGGAATATCCTCTGCAGAGATTCTGGCATGTGCTGAGAAGCACCATTCCAGGAAATTCCTGAGGATGGTTCTCAAGTCAGAACAGTCCAAGCATCATTCCCAGAGGAGTACCCATGTAGGCACCTAGTTTTGCAGCTATGAGAATTTATTAGCAGAGATATGAGCTGGACTGTGCCAATTAGCCTTGGAGCTCACAAGCATTACCAGGCATGGTTAATTCAGTAGCTCAGACAGCCAGTATGACCTGCTGGGTAGGAAGAGATTTTGGAGAAGGTCTGCCTATCTACTAGGGTAATGCTTTCCAGCAGAAAAAAAAAGAGGACTTTGTCATATAGATATGCTCTGTAACTAGGATGTAGTGTGTATGTAAAACGTATTCAAGTTCATATGTATTCAAAGAGTAACAGTGATTAGTAGCACCCACTCACTTTGGGACAGTTTATGTCCTTTTGTGCTGTGTAACACAGCTGCATTTCCCATTACTTCAGTGTAAATACTGCGGATCTATTTGCATGTTAGTGGGAGGATGAGCTTAAAGTATGTTAAAAACTTTGGGGTTGTAAGCAGGCAGACAACTAAATAATAATAATTTTAAAAGATAAGAAAAGGTTATGTGTTTTGTCATTGATCTTAAGTGTAAGAAAATCCGCATCTACAAAACCCATACTATTTAATAGTAACATTTTGTACCTACTAGCAGAAGGGCTTTTTTTTGTTTGTTTGTTTTGGTTTTCAGACACAAACAAGCACTGTTTACTTTTCTAAATATCTGCTTAGTATTTATTTCTTCTTCACTCCTGCCTCTGCCAAGGCTGAGGCCTGTCCTGCTTGGTAGAATGATAGAGAATTTATTTATTTTCTGCAACAGCCACTTCTTGGCAAAGTGACAGGGGTCATTACTGCACCGGGCTGATAGCAGCAGCCAAAGCATTTGTTTTGCTATACCTTGGCTGGATGTTCTTATCTGAGGTCCTTCTATATATGCATTCCAGTTCCAAATAAATACCAATAAGCAAAAAAATCAAAACATAACTATAATTTCCACTAGTTTTTTTTTGTTGTTGTTCTTTTTTCTTTTTTATCCCTTATATATATGCTTTGAACATGAATAAGTCCCAAACGAGAGTTTTTAGTTTGTACACTTGCTCTGCTTTTGTAGGAGGTGGCCCCAAACCACATATTAACATTGGAGGAAATAGTCTGTTGCTCCTAGACAAGTAACATAGATCTTTACAAAAGTAAAACAAGCATAAAATTTATCTAAAATCCTACAGTTGTCAACTTGTACTCATTTGCACTTTCAAACCCTGGAGTAAATAACTACAAGCTGTATAGCCACAGAAGATTATGCAAAAACAAGCAAACAAGCAAACAAACAAAAAAATAAATTCTGCCAAATGGATAACAAGGTATCAAAGTGCAGCTAATTTTAATTCATTCTTTATTACAGGTGAAGTAGTACCTTGAAATGCATTTTTTTTTTGTAGTGTCTAAAATCTATTCAATCTATTAGGTTCTTGAGTTTTTACACTATACAGACATTATGCTCATTATTACTTCATATTTTAACTATAGTTAGTTTTTCAGCTCATTCTCTGATATTCAATAAATACCTGCCCATTTTTTTTTCCTTCTAGGACTAGCTGTAGCTTGATGAAAAAATATGCTGCGTCAAAGTAGTTTTCTTCATACTATGCCCTTATGATCTTAATGTCATCATTCACCTATTGCATGTTATTGTTTTCAAAGATCTTGAAATTAGTTTAATCTGTTAATTTTTAGAATTTCTTAATAATGGTTGAAAGGTATTTTAATATTTATTTTAAAATGTCTTTATGGACTGGGATTGTCCAGTGAGTTTTCTTGTGTTTCTTCTTCAGTTTGACCAAATCTTTGAAGAATCAAGTCAATTTTACTGCAGGGAATGGTTAAGGATAGCCAGAGAACAGCTTTTAATAATGCTTCCTCCTCATGAGCACCTCTTTCCTCATGAAAAGACAGTGTACAGAAAGTAGAAACCCATAGTACAAGCGTGTAAGGATGAAATCAAAAAGACCAAGCACAATATTAGATTTAATCATCAACGGACATTAAAAATAACAAATAAGTCACTTTTGAAATACATCAGCAGCAAGAGGAACACCGAGGTGGCAGTTGGTCAGCTACTTAATGGAGAGGGAAAGCCATCTCTAAAGAGGTCGATTATAATCAAATAATTAATGCAATTGGTACTGGAGACAAAAAGGTACTATCTCAGCCTTGAGTAGGTTAGAGAATACTTGTATGAGTTAAATGCTTTAAAAAGACTTTGGCGTAATGGTTTTTACTGGGTGGCACTTGAAGGGGTGGCTGGTTCAGCCACAGGGCCACACAAAGTTGTCTTCCTGAACTCACAAAAATGCAAGGAAGACTGTGGAAGGAAAACACAACTGTCTAGAGTTCAAAAGAGAGAAATGGAGGAGTGGAGGGAAATGGTGTTATCAGCTTTACTTCGTTCTCTGTAAGAATGCTAGCACAAATTAGTATTTATTAATTAATAAATAGAATATAGAATAAAACAGCAGCAGTCAACATGAATTTGTCAAGAAGCTGTGTCAAACCAGTCTAGCTTCCTTCCATGACAGAGCAACAGGGCCGTGGACTGAGAAACAGTAGGTGTCACGTCTTGGTTTCGGTACAGCTTTTAGCACTACTTCCATGACATTTTCATAAGTAAACTGGAAAAATATGGTCTAGACATCACTGTTAGTCAGTTAATCTAAAGTGGTTGGAAAACCATTCTCACATATAATGGCAACCACGCTGGAGTCAGTTCTGGCATGGCTCCAGGTCCTTCCAGCATTTTAGTTGATGAGATGGACGATAGGGCAGTGAGCTCTGAGGAGGCTGGGCTTCATAGCTCCCTGAGGTCCCTTCCAACATGAAACATCCTATGATACAATGGTCCTATTTTTCTGAATTTCTAGCTGATGCCTCCCTAGGAAATAGTTTGTTGGTGGATAAGATCAGAATTTGAGATGATCTTGACAAGTTCAAATTATGATTTAAAATTTTAGAACAGTATTGAGCGGTGATAAACAGAATTTCCTACACAGAAATAATTAGTTATTTAAATGCAGGATGAGGAAGAAATAGCTAGAAGCAGCTTTACTGGGAAGGATGCAGAGGTTAGTGGGACCAACCTGAACCTGAGTCAAACAGGCCATGGACAATGAAACACACTGTTCTGGGACACAGAGCAGAATTTTAGCTTATAAAGCATACAAAACACTCCTACTGCTCAGCCTCAGCTGCGATAAGGTATTCACTCTTGGGAACTGAATGGCAAAGAGGATTTGAACTGACTGGAGAGACTCTGGAGAAGATCAATGAAAATGATAAGAAGTTGGAAAACATGACCTATAAAGAAAGGCTGAATATTAGGCTTGTTTAGCTTAAACAATGGAAAACCAAGAGAGACAAATTAACAGCCTAACTATCTAATAGGCAGCTGGAAAGAGGAAAGGAGAAAGTTATTTTCAATGTCTGTGAAGCATAGATAAGACTGAATGGGCTTAAACTGCAGCAAGGAAGATTTGGGTTAAATATTAGGATAAGCTTTCTAATTGTAAGAAAGTGAAGAGCTGAAACAAATTGTCTCAATGACTTGAGGCCCTTAAGAGTGAGTCGAGGACACCACTGTCAGCAACCATTTCAGTTTACTGTAGGGCATGCTGGCTTTCAGATTTCTGGCAATGCCATTTTTGTGATTCCGTAATACGTGAATAAAATCAGCCTTCTTTTTTAGCACCAGAAATACCCTAATATTTGATCTTGATTTAAACATTTTTTACGGCCGACTTCCTAATGCTTTACTCCCCTTTGGTAGTTTTTAAATGTGATTAGTTTTTTCATCATGTCACTTCAGCAACAATCATCAGATGCCAGAGAGAACAACCCCTTGTGACTGACACCTCACACATCTCTCTCTATTCCTCCAATGGTTTATTTCATTTTCTGCCTAAGTCTCTATAAATCCTTTTTTATTAAATATTCAAGTACAATTGGCACTGGTGTACATATCATTCTTCTTTACTGTCACATGCACACTTCATAAAGATCTTTACGTTATTTCTCTGAAAATTTAGAAGATGCAAAGTGGAGAAGGTCAGTATCTCAAGCTCAGTAATACTTGATAAAGGCCCTTGAATCACATGGCTATTTTCACTGCCCTTTCATTTAATTTTAAAGGCAAATTTATATTTTCCCCACCCAGTTTAATTGTGTTCTAGGTAAAATGACATATTTAACAGAAATATGATGGTGAATGTATTTCTAGATTACTTTTTAAACTGTTTTACACAGGGTAAAACATAAATCAGACTTGTCCAGCAATGCAAACAAAGACTTTTGGAAACAGGAAACTAAAGCAAGGCTCTGAAATTCCTAGTTTAGGAAACCAAAACAAAGATACTTACTTTGAAAAATACTGAGCATACGGTAACTTTTTAATTTTCTAACCAAAAATACTATAAAATGCCATCAAACAGATGTTTTTAAGAACTCACATATCAAGTTTTATAACGTTATGCTATCAGCTAGTTGTGGATCTGTTTTTCCTTAAATGTTTAAATTTCTCTCTCAACTTAGAGCTACAAAAGTTGTTCTTAATATTCACAATCCTGCACAGATGTTGAAATTTTAAAATGACTGGCAGGATCACTTGTTCCAAAAACATAACTAAAGTTCTTTTTTCAATAGTCATATTGACTGCCTCCTTATCCATGCTTATTCTCAGTGACAGACTATCCTGGTTGGCTGTGTTTTCCTGGTACCCTGAGGACATTTATTTGGATTTCCTGAACTGTAAATACTCACTTCTGGATGGAACCCAGGACAAATGGTCTATTCTGGCTGCAATGGGACAGCTGCTGCTCACAATCATTATGAAATCTGAGGCTTGGACTTTTCCTGTCAATAACCTAAAGGAAAGCAAGGAGCATACTTTAGGATTATTGCATCTTCACAGCTAATTTTACCTGTATTCTCTTCCCCAAGGGCTCCATACCACGTTGCACAATTCATAAGTAAGCAAGTGGAGGGTGAGCCACTGTATACAAAACTCTCCACCATGCTCCTTGAAAAGCCAGAAATGCACCTACCATGGATGGTGGGCTCAGCTCACAATGAAGGGGCATGAAAAGTGATTTTCAGGGTGAATCTGAACAGTTGGGAAAGAATCAGAAGCAAATAACTGTTTACAGCAAGGCCCAATATTTGCTACATAAAATATGTCTCCTTTATATTAATATCAATGGGCATTTATTTACTCAACATAGCAAGATTTCTTAATAATTGAAGTCAATTATCCAATATATTCAGCTTATTTTCAGATGTGTTTTTTCTATGTGGGATCCTAAACTGTCCTCTACATCAGAGGTATATGCAAGAGGATGCTCAGAGATATTGGAAGAAAACTCTCAGCTTTTTGTTGGAGAGACACAGTGATAAAGACTATGAAGGCTGACCTAAGCTCTAAGAAGAGACCAGGACTAAGGACACAAAACAGAAGGGCTTTAAAAAGGTGACCTATACACAAAAATTAACATTTATCCAAGGTGTCATTAGCTTCCAAAAAGTCCCATCCAGGCATTTTTCCCCCCATGGACATCGGAATCAACTCCAGAAATCATCACTACTGGTGAATAAACAGACATCTCCCAGGCTGGGCACATGAACTTTCAGTATTTAAAAGTAAATGGCTGTCATTTAACTGAGATATAAGAAACTCCTCTCATCAGTGCCTGCTATATATTTGGAGAGTACCAGGTGTCTGAACTATTTCAACAAATGTTGCTTTATTTCTATATCTAGCTCAGTTTCCTTAAAAAAAAAAAAAAACAGACATACTGATAACATGCTCTGACTCCACAAGCAGGTACCAGTGGTTACCAATGCCCATGACTCCATCTACCTCCTTTATTGTGTAAAGCAGTCTCCAGGGTGGTGGTGCACGAAGGCATTGTTATTTGGTGGACCGCCAGCTGCGAGCTGTGTGATCTGACACGGGCCAGGTCTGATCACAACACACCCTTTGTACACCCAGCAGCGATAATACCTTCCCGTTTATTTGCGAAGTGCCTCGATACACAGAGCTGCGTTGCTGTCTCTTTTCATCCATGGGTGGCAAAGCAAAGAGCAGAAAAACAACAACAACAACAACAAAAACCAGCTCTGGCCCCAGGAATAATTAGTTACAGCTTACCAGTACTTCACTTCCATAGACTGCAGGACTTGGACAGAGCTTGCAAAGGTAGGTGCCAAAGTTGCCAAGTGCAGGGAAGGCTGATGCAAGCTTCAAGGCATCGCTTCTATTGAGAGCCAAGTTCCAGCACCTGGGTGGGATGGGGAAGGAGGATTTGTTTTCACTACAGCTACAGCTCCGCACTCAAGAAAGAAAAAACCCAGGAAATCTGTGTATTCACGGCTACTTTTCTACATGCTAGATGCTTTTCCTGAAGGAAATTGGAGAAATAGACATTTTAATTTTTTTCTTACTTTTAATTTTAATTTAATTTAATTTTATTTTATTTTTTCCCTCTAAGACCATACCAGGGAGCTTTCTTCTGATGCCATCTGCTGGTTGAACTGATACGGTCTGTCTGGGCTGACCTAAGGAGAGCACACACCACGCACACAGGAAAGAAATCACATGGCTTAAATTGCTATTACTTATAAGATCCTTAGGAAACACCACGGAAAAGACAGATACATGTGCTTTAGTATGAAATAAAATGTGCAGAAACATTTTGCAGATTTAAAAAAGTAAAAAGAAGAAAAATAAACAAAAGGTAAATGTGTAGCTATAACAGATCTAAGAAATTGATTTGAATTCAATTTGCTAAGATGAAAAATTGTAAAAAGAAATTAGACTGAAAAGCTACTACTGTCAGAAGCAGAGCTGGTCCCTGATTTTGCACAGCTCCATGCAAATATCTAAGCAGAATTAAATAAGTTAAATAACCTGAATGACAGCACTAGGTGAAGAGTTTGCCACATGGGCATCAGATATGAAAAAAATGGATCACCAGATTCTGAACACAGAGTGTGGCACTGTTTTCTTTCTGGATTACATAAAATTTGGCTGCTAATCCCCATGAACAAGACCATCATTTGCTACCACAATTCAAATAATGATAGGAGGCTAGACAAAAGGTGATGTTTAAGAGGCACCGTCCTGAGCATTTCTATGCAGACCTATGAAAAAAGCTATTTGTTGCCACAGTCTAACATTTTCACCCTAAACCACTACTACTCAAAGCTCTCTTTGCAGGGTAAAATGTTGAAAACTTTCTTTTCTTTTTTTTCTTTTTTTTTTTTAATCACATCAGCTATTCAATTTTCACCTCAGGAAGGCCTTCCAGACTTCAAAGGATAACTGGTTTAAGAGAGATGATTTGGACCGGTCACCCTGCATGCATAACTGCACTATGGGCATTGAATTTTTTCTGCCATGGGGATGAGAGATGACAGAGGTGCACACCTAGTTGAAGAGTTGTTACATGCTTTCTGGATGGGGTTAAAGGCGGAGGCAAATAATAGATTCATAGAATATCCCGAGTTGGAAGGGACCCATAAGGATCATCAAGTCCAACTCCTGGCACCGCACAGGTCTACCCAAAATTTTAGACCACGTGACTAAGTGCACAGTCCAAACGCTTCTTAAATGCAGACAGGCTTGGTGCAGTGACTACTTCACTGGGGAGCCTGTTCCAGTGTGTGACCACCCTCTCGGTGAAAAAGCACTAAGGTACACCAGACATTAACTATCCGAGGCAATATAATTATTTTCATCCACAAACTATTCTACTTACAACAACTTAATATACAACACCTAGTTTATTCTACTAGTATAAGATGATAATACTTGAGTTACATCAGACGTCATTCAGACTATGTCGTACATCATTGTCATTTAAAAATCCTTTACAAAGGACTGCTTTTTCTCTCACATTTCTGTTTCACCAACCTGTACATACAATGGATGTGCACAAGCAGGATCTCCTGCCTAAGGCACTGAACAGAAAATAAATAAACAAATGGCAAATATTATTTTATCTCTTTATTTTTTTTCCAGAATATTTTAATATTGAAGCCCAAGTTGTTATTTTCAAGGGACAGAAAAGGGGAAAAGGAAAGGGAGAAGAGAGAATTTATGAAGACAAATTATTTTATTTAATTTATGTTTTTGTGAATGGTCACTTCTGTAGGCAACAAAATGTTTTCTTAAAAAAGAAAGAAAGAAAGAAAAACAAACAGCACCATTAAAGAACGCATGATCCCTGAATTCTAAACGAAACACTGTCTCAAAACAAAAAAAATGTCAAAATGCTTGTTTCACCCAGTCACATCCAGTTGGGTAATATAGCGAAGCATAACAGCATTAAACTGTAGCAATCCTGCTGAAATCAACTACACCCCCTTTGGAAGATTCAGAGAACCATTTTCTGAGCTTGTCCTGTGGGAATAATATTTTCTTTGGTAGAGGACTGAAGGAGGGTATTTACTTCACTGAATGTGGATAGAAAAAATATCTATGCATGTTAGGGAGCTCCCACAAAATTTTGTATTTCTCATGCATGTTTAGTATGAGTGGATTTCACATTGCTGTTATACTGCAGGAGTAATACTGCCCTATAAAGGCATAGAATGGCTAATGTCGAACAGATGTAAACATTCAGAATACTGACAAAAAAAAAAAAAAACAACATACACACAAAAAACCCTGTACTGAAAACGTGAATTGTGTTAAATTTCCGTAAAGCAGAAAAAATATTTTACAGCAGTACAAGAGAATTATGGCAACAAAGTAAAGCACTTTTCTTGTAACATTCATGAACAGTACAAATACAACAAAGTTATTCTACGGACTAAATTATTCTTTAACTATCAAATATAGTACAAAGCGAAATATTATGTGCTATAAAAGAAGCAGCTCCTTAAATTAGACTAAAAAAATGCTTTTTGTTGTTGTTGGTTTTACAGTGACAAAGCATGATGACCGAAGACAACAGGATTTCATAGCTTCAGAAACATTTAGCTACACAGGTCCATGATAAAGCCACTGAATATTTTGTTGGTCTCCCCCCCTTGTGTCCTGCAGAGCCCCAGAAGACGACTGGCTGTGCTGCTGCCAGGAGGCTGTAGAAGTCATTCAGTGTTTGGAGCAGGGCCCTTCCCGTGTGTCAGCTAAAATGATCCCTTTCGGTGACATTTCTCAGCTTGTCTGGAGTGTTTATCCTGGTACTTCACCACACCTTGGAGAAACTGCTCAACCAGAGGCTACAATAACTATTCTGAAATTGTGCGTGTGTTTATAAGGGGAAGGGGGTGCAGCATAAGGTAATTTTACTTCAGAAATTGCATTATAAAGCACCATATGCACCAGCTGAAAAACTGGGCAAGGAATTGCAGGGCCCTGAAAAACCATCTGCACGTTCTGTAGCTTACCCTGACAACATGCACCACCCTCAAGAAGAAAGTCTATAGTACAGAGAATATACCTTTATGGCTCAACCTTGATTTTTGTCTTTTAAACATTATTTCGTGTACTAGACCTCAGCAGGTAAATAAAATGCAAACAGGGAGCATCCAGTTCACCATTTCTTTTTTTTTTCCCTTTTTTTTTCCTTCCTTTTTTTTTTCTTTTTTTTTATTATATTATTTCAAAGGGAATTTCTGCTTGGAAAATTAGTTCAGAACAGGAACACACAAACACACACACTGCAAATGCCCTAATGTTATCTGCATATCTCACAGGTATGCAATTAAAAAAAATAAAGAGGGAGGAAAGAAAAAAGGAGCATTTCTCCCTCTTACCCAAAAGTGCTGCTCCAGGGGTAGGAGTGGGGGAACAATTTTGGAGGTTAAAAAAGGAAAAAAAAAAGTAATTTATACATGCTGCACATCAGGACACATATGTACGCACACATAAACACAGAGCATTGTGTTCTTAAGCAATTCTTTCACCACTTTTCAGTGCATAAACTGTTAACACCCAATGGTGCAAACTGCATGGTCCTTAGAAAACAGAATGACATTGGGCCTGAAGCCTGGACAATTAAACAAAAAAAAAGGAGTCATTCAAAATTTACTTTGAAAGGTGACTGTGTTCTTCTTCAAGACCACGGATCACTTTTCCCCAAGCATTTGTGTGACATAAGAATCCAGGTAAGATTTTCAGTCCTACTAGGATTCAGTCAGGCTCTTATATCACCGCAGTTGCTTTTAAATATTTCAATAACCTAAAACTATTATCTGCAACAATACTTCATGACTGTAGCTAACTAATTGGCCAAATTTATTCCTGGTGCAACTCCAGTGACCCACGAATGAAATGAGTGAACTGCACTATGGAAGAGTTTGGTCAGTGGTGTAATATAACATAGCACCATTCAGTCTAATGCCACTTTAAATAACATTTTATCATGACCTCACAAATGCAAGTTGCAATCCTGATACAAAAATGACAGTATGACATGAATGAATTACCTACCACATTAGTCACACTCTTATTGTTTGAACAAAGTAATTTTTTTTTTCTGTGGCTGGAATTTATTTCTGTATTATGTCAGTCAATACAAGAAATAGTTTGAGATGCAAGTACAAAAAAATACTGACTTATGTGCTGTGGACATGAAAACCTGAGCTAGAAATAAGGATTCCCAGCAGGCTTATATAAACACAGGTTATTAGAAGTCTAAGACTGGTTGCTCTCTTCATTTTAAATAGAAGTATTCTACCTATATCAAGTATAAATACAATGCAATACAATTCCAATACAAAGGCTCCTCAAATACGAATTTGATATGCATTAACTGACTACACTCATGCTTATTCATGAGTATTTTCCAGACACTATTTTTTTTTTTAAACAGGAGCTGGCATAGCAGTGAATGTTAATTTTCATATGGTTACTTGTAGGTTTTTGCTTGGCTGGCATATCTTCTTACCAGAAGACATGAAAGTGCTGAGAAGCCATTTTTTTAAATCACATTTCATATTAAGGAGCACTTTTGTATAGAAAAAATATATTATTGTATCAGCAACAAATTTGTTAGTGTAATTATAAATGGCCTTTTTATCACACAGTGTCAAAAATAATATTGATATGTCACTAATTACAATAAAAGAGAACATCAAGGTGCACCATAGAGTTTCCTATGACAGGAATGTATGTTGTAGATATTCCAGCTCACTTTTAAGACAATAAATGGCATTTATCATGTTCATGAAAATGGTCCCACGAGAAAATAAATGTGGTTCCTCTATTCAGTAGAACCTCACTAATACCAGTATCAGGGAGACCATTTACAGCTGTAAGTAGAGACCAGTAAGTACGCAAACCAAAATTATATAAAAAAAAAAGTATGGTGTAAAATGTGGTATACTGGTTTCCTAAATTTATTAACTTTCTAAATTCATTCACATTAATATTTTGGAATGCCACAGTAAATGCAGCATTACATACTTAAAATAATGCTGAAACCCAAACATTACTACAGCTGATACATTTGCTCTCTGAGAATAGTGGAAAGAAAACCAGTTTTCTTGAGCAGACTGAAAGATGTTTAGGTTAGTGAGGTTCTACTGTAATGGTAAAAATAACATTTCTCTCTGATGCTCACATTTGGGCAGACCCAACCACATATTGGCAGATGGACGACTTGCACTCCACATTTTGTTTTCTTGAAGTGGGAGTGAAAAAACCCAAGGTATTTTCATCTCCCCAGCAACTGCATGTGCTTTATCCCTTTATAATATTTTCCTTATAGGTGAATAGGGCTTCATTTTTTATTTTTTTTTTCTCTGCTGTTATGGTGGCTAACACATCTGGAATGCAGCTATATTCCTAAATGTAAATACAGTACTGGATAAATACTGATAATCACTTTAAAGATGCAGTATCCCTTTAAAAAAAAAAAAAAAAAAGCCTTTTTGCTTCAAATTTCTAAAAGGTAGAGTAAGGGGTCTGAATTCCTTTCAGGAAAAAAATAAAAATAAAAATAAAAATAAAAATAAAAATAAAAATAAAAATAAAAATAAAAATAAAGTAGTGCTGTAAGTAATTTTAAGAATGACTTTAAATGACAAAACTCTGAGAGATGTTATTTCGACTAATTCATATAATAGGAAAAATGACTGGTAATCTAGTATTCAATCAGTACATGATTAGAATCTTTCCTTATTCATTCATCATAAGAACGCCCCAATTTTAGGCCACAGAGAGGCTAAAACATCCAGAACCTATTACGTATGTCTGACCCCATATATATATTTGGGACTGACAAACCAAGTGGACCGATTAGCGAGACAAATGCAAATAAAGAATATTTGAGTAGGAAACAGGAAAGAGGTTTCTAAGCCCCAGCAGAGAGGTTATTTTTTCCAGACTCTACTGAAGGCAATGTGATTCCAGTGCTGGTCCCACTAACCCATCACAGATACAAATCTTTCTCAAGGAATCAATGAGAAGAGATGATAAGCAAGATTTCAGTTCCATAATCCCTGGCAGGCAAGTGAGGAAACTCCTCTAATGATCCAAATTCCTCCTTTATCGCTATGTGAAGGGACTGTATTTTAGCCCTAATAGTGGAAGTCAATTGAAGAAAACAATTCTATCAGCAGAAAAACTGCAAAGCAACTGAGAAGCTACCATGGCTGATGGCCCACACCTTTCCACCACGCTGCTCAAGACAGGCGGTCAGTGTTCAGCTTGCTATTCATTCTGCATAGCTACTCCACTTCGTGTAGAGTTATTCTTCCACTGGTCTTTAACCAGCAGGTACTATCAACTGTCGAAAAGTGGGGAAAAATATGCTGCACTTTGTGCAAATAAATACAAGACAGGAATGACATGCATTAATGCCTTTTTGTCTCTTTTTCTTAAACACAACATGAGAACTCACAGAAGCTTCAGTGACAATGCTGTCAGTTTTTTTAAACTAGTCCTAGAGGCTTCCTCTTCTTTCCTGGGAATGGCACTCGTGCTGGAATAACTAAATTCTGAAAGCACCACGAGGGGAAAAAAAATAAAAAATAAAAACCCAATCGACTAATTGCAAACCATCATTGGCCTACACCGTTCCAATCCCTCCGTCCTGCTCGCCCACGCTGACAAGGGATACTGCATCTTTGACTCAGTCTCTACCGTACAACCAAGCAAGCTACACACAGTTTGGAAGGCCCTATGCAGTCATCATGACAGAAGGCTCCGCAGCCTTTGCACACGATCATGGCTTTCAGCCGGCAGGAGCATTTCAGTTCCAGTTCATCGGCATTGCTACTGTCAGCAAATTTCTGAACCGGCATCTGCGCGCTCTGGTTAGACAGGCCCGCGGCAGCGTTCGAGCCACTTCCTAAAATCCCAATTGATTTCTCAATTGCAGATGCTGCCCTTTTGAAGCTTGTGCTACCGAAGTGTATTGTTGGGTAACTTCCACAGAGCTGCTGCTGCTGCTGCGGCTGCTGCTGCTGCTGCTGTGGGTGCTGCGTCTGTATTTTCTGAGCAGCAAGTTGGGTAAAAGGCTTCTGTGGCTCAGAGAGTAAATAGGAAGAGAAATCTGCATTTTTCAATGCAAATGCTTTTAACTGTTCTTTCACTTCATTCTGGTCATAGGAAGCTTGCTTCATGCCCAGTTCGCAGCTGCTGCTTAAACCTTCCTCAAAAGAAATGGGTTCGGATTTTATATTGCTACAGATGCTTGCTGGCTGAGGCCAACTAAGTCTTTTAGTGGTTTCCATAGTAACTGTCGGTTGTTTTTGATCAGAGGGGACATCTGCATTTGGGTGAGGAGCGGGAGGAGGGGGCAAGGGTGGGGGCGGAGGGGGAGGGTGCACTAACGTTTTACTCTGGAGAGTCTGAGAGGCACTGGCAATGTCATCACCTTCCTTAATTTGAATACTGGGGGAAAACACACTTCCTAGCCTCAGCTGGTGAGCTGCTGTAGAAATATTCACATCTCCCAAGCCCTTCTGTTCCAGGTGTCTGCTAAAAGCAAATGCATTGCAGCCAGGTGGGCCTTTTGAAGTAGTTTGCAACAAAGCTGCCGTAGGAATCGGGCCTCTTGCAGCCATGGACATTTGGTAAAAATGCTGTCTGTGTGAGGTACTAGCTTCTGCATGAAAGCTGCCATTTTTATCAATGTGAAATAAGCTCTGCTGGAAACTGCATGAAGGCAACGGCCTCTTCTGCTGCTTGATCTCCGGGCTGTGAGCGATGCGGCTCTGAATGGCGTGTTTGTTCAGCCACTCTTGTTTAAATGGCTGACCATGCCCTAGCTGGTTCATGCTGGAACTAATTACACAAGGAGCCACTTTAACATCTGTGTCCATTGACACCTTCCCAGGCTCACATTTAATTTGAGCGTGTTCCCCTACAGTCCTGGCCATCCTCTTTTTCGGATGGTTTTCACGCTTTCTGATTTGTAGCGGGGCTATGCTGCCTGCTGTAAATCCTTTACCATCTGGGTTAGGAGAGTTGGAAGGATGCTCAACAATATTTCTCTCGGACACTGCTGTTTTACATACTGAGGTAGTTTGCAAAGGCAAGGGAAGCCTGTTAATTTCTAGTTTGGCTCCTGATCTGGGCTGTGGCAGCACTTTCTCTAAAGGCAGATTGCCTTGCAGTAATTGTGTCACTAAAGGATTGTTGGCCTCCACTGATGAGAGGCGACAGCTTGAGCCCCCAGCACTCGTGACTCTTTTTAGGGTCTCTGTGGTCAGAGACAGAGAGTCTTCCATGGAATCCGCCATGGGCGCCTTGGCAGTCTGCATCGGCTGTGCGCTCGGGGCTATTTCTGCAGGCTGGGCCGCCATTTCAGGGCCTGTGAAGTCCTCCGTGTCCATCCTGAAGCACTTGTCAGACTCGGTGGTTTCTGATTTAACAGGAACAGCAAGGCTCGTCAAAAGACTCCTGGACTGCAGTTCTGACATCTGTGTGTAACTGGAAGGTTCGGTTTTGACACTTTTTAAGCAGTTTTGCTCTGTGTATTCCTTATGCTTACTGGCGTTAAGATGGCTGACCACTGGCTGGTCTGTGCTCATTGCCTCTTCATCATGCCAACAAATTCTGTTGTTAGTGTTATACTGACTGGCACAGGCAGCATCTGCTTCATTTTTAAATGCCGAAGGGCCTCTTAACTGCTCAGCAAAACCTTGGCTGGGAGTAACCACCTCAATTAATTTATCCTGGGGAGCAAGAGGCACTTCTCGAAGACTTGAACAACCTGCCTGCAAGTTCTTGCTGTCTTGCTTTGTAATGTTGATAAAGCTGGAACTGTGCTCAAGGCTTTCATTAGAAACTACTTCAGGCCTGCTTATTACAGACACCTGAGGACAGGTTATACTTTGTAAGGCAGCTTCTGTCCGTACAGGTCTGCTCTGCAGGTCAGTGCTGTTCTCTGCATTTTCAATAGAAGAAGAAAGTGACAGACTGGAATTCAGATTAGTAGTGTGGTCAACAATGACTTTGCAAGGTATAGACCTATTCATGGCAGTTTGCGTATAGCTCACCGGCTGAGATTTACCCGAGAGATCCATTCGGCTTCGTGCTCCAGAGCTTTTGTCTAAGAGATCAGCGTTTAATTTAGTAGCATTATCATAGGAGCTTATTGTCACCATGTTACCAGTAAACATTGAAATGGGTGGCCTCGCAACAGAATCTGCTACTGCAACAGCCTCACTGCAACTTAAAGCTGACCTAGCGGTAGTGTGGATGGAGACAGTGCTTTGCTCGTTACACCCAGTTATGGCTATCTTATCAGAAGAAAATCTGTTGGTAGTCCCCACTGGTGGAATCAGTACAGAACTACCAGGGAGATGATTTGGCAAGTTATTTGCAATAGATGAAGCTGGCACAGTGGCATAATGGCTGGAGACTGCATTGTTCGCATTGCTACTTGGTATTGGCAACCTTTTGTCATCGATGGAATTTGATAAGACCGTACTGTCTATGGAAACTGGTACGTTATTGTTATCAATACATTTTGGTCCAACGGCTATGCATGGAGTATCAGCCCCCTGGATGGATTTCAGCATATTTATATTACAAGCTGAAACTGCTGTGTTTGCACTGTCAACAGACATTAAAACAGAGGATTTATCAACAGAACTTGCAAAAGAAAGTTCTTTAATTGCTCCAGACATAGCAGTGCTGCAAACAGACACAGAGACTGAATTTTTATTATAAAGCACTGGCACACTGTTACTTTCAGTAGAGGTAGATGAAATAATTTTCTCACACAACTGTGGCATAGGTATATTCTCATCAGAACTGTGAACGGGTATCTCAGTAGCAGTTTCTGGTAATGTAGCTGTGTTAAGTGACTGCTGCAATAAAGCGGTAGTCTCACGGTGATGAGCAGACTTGTTGCTAGGGGACCTGCAGTTAGGATTAACTATAATGACACCGGTAGAACCTTCAATCTTTGTATCAGTAGAAGCTGGTATTTCTAGAGATGAGGTACTTTCCTTTGAGTTGAACTGTGACTTCGATTCTTTATTAGTCTGGAGTAAATGAGCTCTGGCTTGATGCTTTGCAAATAGCTTGGCCTTTGTTTGCTCCTTGATGTGTGCCAGTGTTCTTGTCTTCCCACCTTCGCATGGGGTCCCCATTGCTCCAGAGACTATGCTTGCAGCTGCTGCCACGGCTGCTGCAGCTGCAGCTTCTCTTTGGGCTCTTGCTTGCTGAGCTCTTGCTTTGATATCCGCAAGAGTTCTAGCCCCAGTGTTTCTTCCACTGCTGACTGATGTACTTGGGGAAACTCGAGGTTCTGGTTTCGAAACAGGTTGGCTCTTGATAATAAAAGGTGGTCCAATTTTTGAAAGCTGAATCTAAAGGAAGAAAAGAAAACACAATAATTTGAATGAGATCATCAGCTTGCTACAGTCACCATCTGTCTCTTAAAAGGGTCAGAGCAATGTAATGAAGGAAATTACCACTCAGTGCAGCTGGACAGAAAAATGCTAAGAAGTAATGATATTTACACTGCAGTATTTTATCATCCTCCAGCATGAATATCTGACACCTGTATTAGCCTAGTCACACTGATCGTTTTGACAGGAAGAAAAATTGAACTGGATGACAACATGATGCTTATCTGACACAATTTGTCAGACTTGTTTTATCTGCAGTGTATCTAACTGAGAAGATCAACAAGCCTGGTGCACTGATACTGGGGAAAGTGCCCACTACTGAGCATTTGCGGCAAATGTGTGAAAAAGCAACAGTCATGTAGTGCTTTTGCTCCTTGGTCTCCAATGACTAAGCCATTAGGAACTGTCAGTCTTTCCTTATATATCAGGCGACAAATCTTGCCTTTGGATAGGATGCAACAGTATCACCACTGAGCCTGTTTTTCATGTTACACCACAGAGCAGTTTAAAGTAGTGGTGTAAGTGAATCATCAAGGATATACCTTTCCCTTCCTCACTCACAGTTTTAAAAGACCCACTTAAGTACATTCCTGGGATACCTCCTACACTTAGTGTGGGACTTGGTGGTTAGTGTTATCACTTCTCTTCTGAAAGGATCTGAGAAGAAAGCTAGGTAGTTTTTGTAGCTAAAGTAGTCATAAGGTATGACAGGAAGTGAGAGCCTTACAGCACAATGATTTAGGAGAACTAGGGTTCTTTTTTCTCTTTTAATAACAAAGCATAGGGGGTTGTTGGAGAGAGAACCCAAAAGCTAAATATTTGTTACATAAGAAAAAAAAAATCCTAGAAATGATTGTCCAAAATTATTTTTGGAAATGCTTGGCATGTTTCAGTATCCTCATTCACTGGCTGGAAGCTTAAGGGAGATTTGTTTGATATGACTGTGCAAGACTGATAGTATCTGATTTTCCTTAAAAGATCAGTGAAAATCGATATAAAGATGGTATTGTAACATATAACCATTTTTATAGCACAGACCAGGGCAATGTCTCTTCACACGGCCCAACTGATGGGCTCATGTGGAGGGCTGGAAGAGTGCAGTAGCACTCTTCCTAGCAGTTCAATTTTGGGCTTATGAATGAACACTTATGCCTAACACTGTGAGGCTTTATGAAAGCCTCTTCCAAGGAAACTGGAATGAGATTCACTCCATTTTATTCATGCCACTAAGCACCCATCAGAAGGCCAATTTGGTTATCACTTTTTTTCAGATGTCATACTACATAAGTCATTATTTTTAACTAATGTCTTGCATCATTGTATTTCCTCTTCCGCTGTTTAACAGTTCAATAAAAATTTATATTAACATATTTGCTCACAATTACATCAAAGCATCCTGCTTGCTCTTTCAGTAGCACAGCAAGCATTTTTTTCATTTTCCACTTTGTATCACCAGAACTGCTAAAAGCTTTAAGTATTTGATTGCTTTTCTTATTATAGTCAGGACTTTTTTTCTTCCCTAGTGATCTACTTTCCTTTGTGTTTAGAAAATGGTTAGAATTCATTAGGCTAGACAGAGACTGTCCAAATATGAAAGAATATCACTAAGTTCAGAATAGACTATCTCAATTGCATCACTGATCATAAAAATAAATTAGTTGAAATAAGCTGCTGCAATAGTGATTAAAACAGTTAGCCTATTTGCCCTCCTGGCCACATTAACAATTTTCAGTGATTGCAGCAGTTAAAAATAAATGCAGAAAAGGACATTTCTGAATAATCAGGAACTCGTATTGCAAAGTCGGTGGCTTAAGTTCAGCAAATTGGATCTAAAACTTGGCTGATGTCATCATGTAGAAAATTAAAAGGGTCAAAACACTGAGACTATATATGACTAAATCTATAGATCCCCCTGTTAAAAAAAAAAAAAAAAAAGCTTTTCAACTGGAATATACTTTCTTACACAAAAGAACGATACATATAAAAGTTTGCTTAGCTGCTGTATCTTTTTTATCTTTTGCTTTGCCATCAGTAGCTATTTATACATATCAGTTAGATACTTCCTCCTGGCAAGGTCTCTGCTTCTAATTAATTCTATAGTGAAATCTTATAATTCAGTCTATCCCAAGCCCTGGGCTTGCAAAAGGATCTCCATCTATTGTGACTCTAGGTTCTCCGGCTGGATTAAGGCACTGTTTATTATTATTATTATTATTATATATATATTTTTTTATTTTTTTTATTTCTCAGTAATGGGTATGGTAACATTTGTTATTCACGCTTGCTGAAGAAGTCATCTGTGGGAGAACAAGCAGACAATACAATTGGGCAATTAGAAAGAAAGACAAGTAGCACCATGTAAACAACGGAAGCTCTTGAATTAGATTAAGCCATAGATCCCAGAAAGCTTTCCCTCACACAAATGCTGTTTTGTAGCTAAGATCCTGGCTGAACAACTACAGGTATTTACATCAGAAGTAATTTGGCATGGTAGGAATAGTAAAGTAAAAAGGTCACTACTAAGGCCCCTCACATCTACACAAAAACCCAACATGCATTGTGTCTGCATGCAGTCAGCAGGAAGGAGATAAACTTTTAGTTTCCGAGTCAGCTGTTTTTTCATTACTTTACCTTAAGGGGTGGAACTCGAGGTTCTTCTCGGAGTGGCTGATCTTTCTCTGAAGGACTTGTTGATGAAGCATTACGATTAGGCTGATCATCATCTATTCTAGCTCTCTTCTCTTTGCAGATTCCAAAACCGTGCTGTTCTGCTGTTTTCCTCTTTGGGATCTCTGGGTCTCTGCTTTCATTCCTCACTTCAGGTGATTTTGTGGGTTCTAATGACTTGGAAGAATGTGAACTCTCTAGTCGGCTTTGGCTGCTGCCTGTTAGCTTGTGAGATTTACTTCTGCACACTTCAGAGAACGAAGATTTCTCTAGAGATGAGGTATATACTTTTTCGTGTGGCTTTGATGGAAGCAGCTCGATACTTTTGCCCACTGATCCTTCTGGTAAGACAGCTACCTCTGATGGCAAGAGCATACCTTTCTTGTCACCTCGTTGCTGAATACTGTGATTTTTAATCGTGATCACCTCTGGAGAGGAGTGGTCTGAGATGGAAGCAATGTAGGATTTCTCCATTTCGGAATGTGACTTACATGGCTGATGACTGAGGTTTTTGCTTTGGGGCTCTTCTAATACTGAAGTATCAGGTACAATTGTTAGTGGACCAACTTTCAAACTTTCAGGTGCACTCTGAAGTTGCTTTGGCTGAACAACAAAATTCTCTTCTTGAACCACCTTAGGAACGGTAGAGCTTTCTTCTTTCAAAGGGGGAAGGGAGTCTTCCAACAGACATGGTGATTTTCTTTGTTGCAAAATAAGTCTTTCATTGGTTGGGGAATTAAAAACTGGAGATGCTTCTGATGGAAGAGGCAAACTATTTGCAACAGATGTTTCAGAAGTCAGAAGAACAGAAGATACTGAAGATGTTTCAGATGTTAAAGGTAAATCAGACATTGGAGATGTTTCTGATGTTAAAGGTAAATTTGAAGCTGGTGACGCCTCTGACGTTAAAGGTAAATTAGACATCAGAGATGCTTCTGAGGTTTCAGGTGAGGTGGACATTGGAGAGATCTCTGACATTAAAGGTGTATGCAAGTTTTCATCAGTGGCCTTTTGCTGAATATCACCTTCAATGTTTTCAGTACTGGACACTTCAGATGAACAAGCTGTTTCAAGAGATGCTGGAGTACAGGGTTCCTCTGAAGTTGACTGAGTGTCTCCTCCAGGAGACGCAATACAAACACATGGTCCTTCTGGACTTCCAGAGGAAAAGGAAGTCTCAGAAATACAAGCATTCTCAGATGATTGTTCCTCGGGGTCACTTTGAAGCTCCATATCCACTGCAATGCCCCCACCAGTGAACAAGGAGCCTTCCAGACCAGCATTTTCCATTTCTGGAGCAATTAGCTCTTTTGCAGACTCAGAATCCTTCTCTGCTGTATCACTGACAGAGTTTGTGGATGAAGCTGATCGTGCTGGTGATACACAATCCTCCAGCTGATCTATCACAACTGACATGTCCTCCTGAGGGCATTCTGACTTCAACTCCACTTTAATTTCAATGTGAGATACAGTATCAGTTACATCATTCATCATGACACAGGACTCAGTGCTGTCTGCAGGCTGCACTGCCTCTGTTTCTTCATTTGTGCCAGCTGGACTTACTGACTCTTCAGAAAACTCTTGTTCTGTTTTATGGTTCTCCTCCTGGCATTCACAAATACTTGTCTCAACCTCTTCTGCAATCTCCTCCTGAATGATTGATTCTTCAGGTATCAGTATATCCTCTGAGTCTGCCATTAGATCCTTGACAGGAACCTGTTCCGTATTACAAAGAGGTGGACAATACTCTTTCTCTGGTAATGGTGAAATTTTAGTGCCTTTCTGCTCATGGTCTTCAGCGGTTGCTTGCTTAGAAGGACCAGGTGTGCCAGAAGATCCACACAAAGAATTGCTTTCATCTTCATCGTTGTTCTGCACTGCCGTCAGTTTCATAGATTCCCCTCTTGACATTCCCAATCTAAATAGGAAGACACAAATTAAAAAGGCTTTCTCATCACAGACATGCTAAAGGAATAGGATCACCTTTGTCATCCACATTTTCCATTTACAGAAAGGATATATTATCCAGTTTAAAATAGTGGTTTTTTTTTTGTTTAAGTGGTGGCTGACTGATTTATATGGTTGTATATATAGCTTTATATATTTTGGAAAACATACTACTCTGCTTACCTTAACAGTGCTAAGAAACTTAAATATTTTAAATAAATAAGCTATTCCTCATTATTTAACTATTCAACACTTCAATGAAGCAAAAAAGCAAGTTATACAGATTCACAGCTACTCGTACTACACTTAAATTTCTGCTTTTATTTTTTAATATCCACACAACACTGCAATACTAACACTGCCAACATTGCAGAGTATATGGACAATTGTGTCTTAAGTCAGTAAAGGTTCTAAAGGAAATTCATTTTTATCTCCTACACCAACATCTAGGGTCAACAAGTCAGCACTATGGCTTAAATGCTACACTTAAGTGAAAAAGCTGCATCTGAAACCAATAAAGCAAAAGAGTCACTTCAGTTTTGTAATTCAATAGTCATTTAATATTTTTGTGAAAATCAAAATCACTCTGCTTCAGCCTCATTTTACCAGTCCAGAGTTAGTTATTAATATCTCAATTGACAGCTTGTGTGTTTTCACTCCATTCTGTCAGCAAACTAAATACTTCATTTGGGATAAAAACTACTTCTAAATAAACTTATCTATGTATATATTATTCATGTGATTTCACTATAATCAAAAAGAAGCTTAACATTCTTAAGGAGATAAAAGGAGACATTTACAATCTATACATTCATTTTCAAGGATGAAGTGCAAAGAAATGATTCCAATGTATACCTGCTTTCTGAATACTTTCTTGCATTTGGTCCTGAAAATATTAGTTTAAATACATTTTTATTATTTCAAGTAAATAAATAGTAATAAAAAAAGCCAATGGCCGAAAAAAAGTGGTTATTTTTAAAAATGTTTGCTCTCTGACATCCTCATTTCATGCTATGGACAGCAGAACAGGTCTTCAGCACCTTCAGTAAAATATTCCAAGCAGACTTTGTGCCCTAGCAATTCCATGATAGTACAAAATACAAAAAAGTGTGGTTGGAGGCCTTAAAAAAAGTCGTATTAATGATCTTCTAAATCTAATCAACAGGAGTTTGATCTCTGTTCTCATTTGGATCAGAAAACAAAGTAACTGAAGAATAACATGGCAATAAGCAAGCATGAAAGATATATAGAAATTATGGGAGCAGGATACCATGCCAATGTGCAGCCAGAGGGTACAGAGATCACAAAGGCCTGTGTATATGAAAGTACAGAATAAATACGTAAAAAGACAAAATCCGTGATTGTGCATTTTAAAAATAAATGCATTAGATGCATTATTTAAACTGATAGGTATAAAAAAACCACAAAACACACAGCCTTGAATTGGTACCCAAAAAGCACTGTCATGGTAATTATTAATATTGCCTATTGCTAGTCACTTAATATGCACAGTCTCCCTATGCCATCAACACGTTGAGGGAGGATCCTCCAGAGAGCAATTCAGAACAGCTCATTTGCATCCCCACCTTGAATGCATTTCTGAAGACGTGTGTCTCTTCTATATAGACTTTAGGTTCCTTATATAGTCTAAGTTTAGATTTTAAGTTTAGATGAGTAAATTACTAAGTTTAGGTGAGTGAAAGTTAGTTTACCTACATTTAGGTGAGTAAAGACCTTCCTCTAAAGTTCCTTGTGCAAACAAACAGAAGTTATCTCAGGAAAACAAGGGGGGAAAATGCACTGCATTACTGAAAATTAAACCAGTGGTCTATTTTCTCTAGCTGTCTAACATCATGGGAGATACTGCCTGATAGTTATCTTTATGGAATGAAAAAAAGCAAAGGAATGAAGGACAGGATAAAGGTCAATGCAAATGTCACATGAACACTACACAAATGCACACATTCAAGTAACGTACCAAAAAGGAAGAAATATAAGAAAAAATAAGATAATTCTGGATTAAGGCCAGAAGAATATGTACTGAATCTTAATCAGTTTTATGCAGTACTGGAAATAAGTACTATCTTAAGAAGATACTGCAGTGAAGAAGAAAATACTTTCAAGAGAAGAAGGCTCAAGATTAGCATGTTTAAGGCAATCCCAGATTGCAAGATAAACAGCTGATCTGACTTCCTCCTTAGAGAAACAGACATCCAAAGTTTGCAAAACAGCAAAAAACATGAGAACAGCAGTAAACAGCCATCAGTGAAAGTGCTCATAAGGACGTGAGGACATGATTCAACTGATAAAGTAAGGGCAGCCAGTTGTCAAATATAAAAAAAAAAGCAACACAAACAGCTATTCAAGGATATATGGATGCTTATACTCTAGTGCTGTGGTAAAAAGGACTGGGGAAAATTAAAGAAAATTAATGAAGGATTAAATCAGCAATAAAATTCAGAGGAGGTCTACCCAAACTTAAACCTTTGATTTAGTGAGCTCGCAGGGCCATCCTGACACATAACTCTCTGAAGGGTGGGAAAAGAAAATATTGAGACAATAGAATGTAGCCCTTATAATCCTAGAGGCAACAGCTGGAAAAATGTGAACTTCTGGCAACACGCATCAGCTGATCCTGGATAAATGACTGCAGAATGAAGTTTCTGTTTTTTAAAGTAAGCTAGAAAGAGGTAAAATGAACAACCACGAAAAAGCAGAAAGAGAACATAAACAGATGGAAGTAAACTACAACTGACAGTCTAACTAAACAGCCTGAGCAGAGAGATGAACAAACACAAAAAACATAATGCATATACAGCCTACATGAAAGAAGCACTCTAATGCCATTGAATGCCATGAACTACAGAGCATGTAAAAACATATAACAAAGAATCTATGTCTGTTAATTATCATTCTCTAGGTACAAGGTGAAAGTTGAACTTAGTTATGGGATATTTAAAGATCAAATTAGCTGAAGTCAGAGTAAGATTCCAGATCAACTGGCAAGTGAGTAAGTTAGACTGCAAAAGATCCACTTTGCAGACAGTGCATCTGAGAAATAGCTCAGGAAGCTTTCAAAATCCGTTATTTCCGTTGAATCAACATAACTGAAAATAGATGAAGCACAATCATACGCAAACCAAGTTTAAAAAACAATGTAAAAAAAAAAAAGGTAAAAGAACTTATACAAGGTGGAAACTATAGCAAAAGTTACCAGAGAGACAGTAAATAAAAAAAATACTACAGGCCAAGCAGTAAGTGAGCAGCTCTGAGGAGAAGGACCTGGGGCTGTTGGTTGACAAGAAGATCAACATGAGCCGGCAATGTGTGTTTACACTCCAGAAAGCCAACTGTATGCTGGGCTGCATGAAAAGAAATGTGGCCAGCAGTTTGAGGGAGTTGATTCTCCCTCTCTGCTCTGCTCTGGTGAGGCCCCACTTGGAGCACTGTGTTCAGCTCCAAGGCCCCCAGCACAAGAAGGACATGGACCTGCTAGAGCAAGTCCAGAGGAGGGCCACATGGATCATCAAATGGCTGGAGCATGAAGACAGACTGAAAGAGCTGGCTTTGTTCAGCCTCGAGAAGAGAAGGCTCCGGTGAGACCTTCTAGTGGCCTTCCAGTACCTAAAGGGGGCCTACAGAAAAGCTTTGTCAGGGAGTGTAGCAATAGCACAAGGGGTAATGACTTTAAACTAAAAGAGGGGAGATTTAGATTAGAGGTTAGGAGGAAATTCTTCACCCTTCAGAGGGTGGTGAGGCACTGGCACAGGCTGCCCAGAGAAGCTGTGGATGCCCCATCCCTGGAGGTGTTCAAGGCCAGGCTGGATGGGGCTTTGGGCAACCTGGTCTGTACCTGCCCATGGCAGGGGGTTGGAACTGGATGGTCTTTGAGGTCCCTTCCAACCCAAAGCATTCTGTGATTCTGTGATTGTAAGCAGCAAAGAAGTAGAAGCTGCCTATATTTTAGCCAGGAAGAAGAATGCAAGTCAAATGACATAAGCTGGGGAAAAGGCAAGAGGGACCAGATTCAACACTGTAGTCAGAAATGGAAATTATGTGCAATATGACATTTTGCGTAACAATGTTGATGTCAGGAACTTATCATCCCAAATGACACATATCACTGCAGACTGAGTAATTATCTGCCAACCATTAGTGTCCAGCATTCAGCTAGCATGGCAGGACTGCTGGCTCTGTAAAATTATGAGTATCATTCTCTCTGCATATGACAGTCATTTGTGACTTCACAACAGGCTTCAGCTAGAGTGAGGTGCTCATGCTTAGCTCTTACTAAACTTCTGCTTGTTGTGGAATGTCCTTTGCTAATACCTTACATAGCCTTTTCCTTCGTTAAAGGGGTGGTTACTGACTTATCCTGACATGCATAATGAAAAGCCCTTTTGTTCCTTACCTAAAAACCTAATAAATACTTTTTGATACTAAAGGGATCAATGGCTGGACTAAATCGAGGTCTCAAAGCTTTTAAGTAAGAAATGAAGCACTTGACAATAAGAAAGTCTGAGATAGCAAGACCCTAGAATTTCCATTATATTTAAAGATAAAGTTGTGTAGAAATAGTATTCACACTGGAAGAAAACACCTAGCAAGGATGAGAAAAATAAAATATTAAAATATATCTGTCCATTTCCTGCTTTGTTTTCACCACATTTCCCAATGGCCCAAGGCAGTGGATTGTGAGAAGTAGCATTGTTACTGCAGAAACACTTTAGCTAATGCCTTAATCTTTACATGCAGATTTTCCAGTGCCCCAGATTTCATAAGTAAAAAGCATATAACAACAAAACTAAGAAATCTTATGTGATGATGCTTCCATTGGCATATTTTTGTCTACTACGTTATTCATAAATTTCATTCAAAAATACCTGAAAATGAAAGAATAATAACTTTAAAAAATAGTTTATACTTCATAATGATTAATATTACAGATTATTATTATTTTAATAACATTCTTAAAAATAGAGATGTAATTCAAAGTATTGATGGATTAACTTTTAAAAACAATTTTTAAAGGGAAGATTTCAGATTTTTAATAATATGTGAATCTCTTTCAAATTCTGATTTTTAAAAGGAGAGAATTTAAGGACTAAATTCAGCTTCTCCACAATGTCATCTCTGTATAAGCATCAATCAAATCACACTGACTCTTCCCTGTTGTGCACGTGGAGTGATACTATCTAATGCACTTTAGCCAGTTATGGGTATTTATTTATTCCTTGCATCTCACTTCTGAAGTTAGACTAGTCATTGTCATTTTCATATGATTCTAGCCAATATTTCTTCTGTTGCGTATTATAATCCTATAAAAGGCCATATCAGTCAAACACACACACAAAAAAAGAACTATGTGATTAAAAAAAAAAAAAACTTGCTTATGAAAAAAATAAAATATACAATCCGCAGAAACATTTCTCCTGGTCCTCTGGTCTCTGGAAGCTGTATTTACATTTTGCAAGAGGAAAGAATTGCCCTAATGCTGTCTTTTAAAAGATAATTAGAAAAATACTCACATGCTTGGGCCTTGTGTCTTAAGCCTTCCTTGGAATGAATTTTTATGGATGAGTTACAAACCTTTAAAAATGCAATTGTAATGCAAGTGCAGACATGCTGCTATAATTCTACTCACAACTTCTTATATCAGGGAATGACTGCCTTTGATAACCACTTTATTAAGTTTTACAGCATATGACTGTGCTATGTGAAGCAGAGAATTATATTTTCATTTGCTCCTAAAAGAAAATGAAAAAAATGCTTTTATTTGCTTCAATACTTACTTTTCACCATAAAACCTTTCAAAGAATTTTTCTTTCCAAGGTTCTGTTTTCTTTTCCTTTTCGATCTCTTGTCTGATGCGCAACTGCATTTCTGGAGTAAATTCACCTAAAAAATAAATACTAACATATTGAACAAAAGTTGTCAAGGATTAGTTTAATGGATAATTAAGATGATGTACAGCAATTTCTGTTACAGTCATCCAACAATCCCCTATAAATACATTTAAAAAACAAAAGTGAGTGTGATATTTACCATATAACTTTACTATCTCAGAAGTATATTGGTGGGATTTAGTCACATGCATTTATGCTTCCAAGGCCAGCAGCGATTAAAACATTTTTTTTTCTTTTAACTGTCAAAATAAACTGTCACAGCAAGTTGTAAAAATGCACACTAAATTCAAAATGGAATTAGTGATTTTTCTTTTTCTGTACCATTGCTGTATTCCACTTTCCATTTTAAAAGTGTTTCTCAAATGTAGAAACAGAGGCCTTCTTCATAAAAATAATTAATCTTTGGTAAATCTGAGAACAAGTAAAGAGTTACCTTCTGCCAATCGTTGTTTCCACCCTTGTGCTGCATATGCGAAGAATTCATTATTTAGAGCGGAACTACTGAGGCGCAAAACTCCATCACTTCCCATCTAGAAAATAAGCCGATGGTAGCAGAAGATACTGTCAGAAATAGTGTCAACTAAGATTACATAAAAATGGAGTTCCAATTAAGGGAAATGGGGAGGGATAGAAAGTGGAAATAACAAAGGAAATCACCTTCTACTAAAACAAAATTTTCATTATAGTCGTTACTGTAAACACATGTGGGTTAATCCAGCATCACTGTGCTCTCTTCAATAGTAATGTCATCACTATTACTGGTGACAACTCAGTTTACAACTGATGTGTTTTAATCACAGCTCTCTATCTTGAGCCTAATATGTCCAGAGCTATGGTGCACAAGCTAAAATCAAGATTGTTATTGTACTTGTGCATCTGCCTGGAATACAGTACAAAACAAATTAATTAAATATAATGAGAAGAGTAACTTTGCTGTATTTTTCAATGGTAAACAGACATAACACTCATGCTAGCTATTGTGCTGTACTGGCAGAAGAGTGGATGATGAGTAACCTTAACAAAATAACTAATGTAAATGCAACACTAAAAACAAAAACAGCCATATGCATAATTTTATAGGCATCAAAAGTGTGAAAGAACATTATAATTATTTTACTTTCTACATCTGTCAACCATTCAGTGATACAACACCATTAAAATCTTAAATGCAATATTTTTTATAATAGCTTTGAAAAGCAATCCAAGTATTAAGCTTTCTTCTACCATAAAACTTGATGCTAATTTTCAGTTTGTAAGGATATATTTGACTGTCGAAGGAATTCTAATAACTAATTGAAGGAATTCTAGTAACTGAAAAAAAAATAAAAAAATAGTGGTGGTATCACCTTTAGCATAATAAGTAGACAATATAAATAAAGTAGTAAATAAAGAATGGAAACAGCATAAGAGTTAACGTTGGTAGAACACTCACTCTCACTACAGATCATTCTACATCTTCTAAGGTTAATAACAAATAAATCCTTGAAAACATCATTTGTAATCTAGTAGTTAAAAATACCATATTTCCAGCATATTAACATGTGTTTTAGTTATGTAATATCCCTTAACTCTCAGTACTTGTTTCATACCAGAGGCAGAAAGCAGGAGATACATCAGAACATTTAATAATATTTAGCCATGTCTCCCTCACTGAGGTCTACGTTTCACAAATAACATTGTCTTTGCTTACAAAAAGCCTTTGCTAATTTACTCATTGCCTAGGTGACATCCTGTCCCATAATAATCTCATAGGAGTAAAACAGGAAGATGTGAAGCAGTAAAAAGAGAAACAGACTCATGGACTCTGAAAAACAGGCAATGCAAAAGGCATTTGATTCCAGCCAGAAACCTGTTTGTGCATGGTACCAGGGTGCTTCAGTGAGATACACACCTACAGTATTGCTGCCTGTGATCTCCTGCTATATGTCATTGTTTTGCCAACAAGTCAGAGGACTTGTATTCATTAGGGTGCATAAATAATGCCTCTATGCTTCTCATGATGTGGGTTGTGGAACACCTTAATTATAGATTGCCTACGACTAAAGATGAAACTGGAGAAAAACTGTAAAGAAACAATGAAACATGCAGCAGAAACAGCAAGAAAATAAAATTTGTGAAAGACCACAAAGAACATGTACTTATTGTATAAAGCAAACTTTTTTTTTTTTTTTTTTGCACAACTGAATTTTTGGGGGATATAGTTAAATTGCCAAATTAATATATTTAAGTGAGATTTTAGATACTGCTGTCTCTTGCATCTGAATAAAAAAACCAGCAGTTGGTCAAAACCAGCATTTGCATAACTTCCTAAAAGGGTAAGATGAGAAGTTATAAAGAAAATATTCACAAGTAACTAAATAAACAATTTTGTTCGCCAAAGAAAGATTCTGAAACTACCTTCAATTTCAATGTAAAAGATGAAATAGTGACACCCACTCATGTCAACATAGGTTCTACCACAAACCTCAATAAAATTAAATTTCCATCCCAAATTCTGACAGTGTTTTGCAGGGAAGAGTAATACAGAAATGAAATTGTTGTCACTTAACCTTGTTTAAATGTAGGCTACCTCTTAAATGCACAGTCCTCCTGAAACTCCAGTGCTTAGGTGGTGGCAAACAGTGAAGTCACATTGTTAGCCAGATCAAGAAATCTCATAGGAAAGTAATAATTTCCAGAGGCTAATTTTCTGTTAAATCAGCAAGATGATCCAACCTATCCTAAAGTCATACGATCATTAGACTTCATGCAAAGATGGAATGGACTGCAAGAGGTGGAAAGAGAATACTGCTTTTCAGCAGCAGTTCACTTGTAGATTGCATTAAATATAATATGAAACTGTAGCCAACTGTGATTGAGCTATTTCACTAGGCTGCATAAATCAAGAGCGTTATGAAGACTGCCAAGTTAGGTTACCATGTGAATACAAGAAGAACAGTATTAGATTTGTTGTAACTGTGTTATCATAAGGACGTGTGAAAAGAAAGGTTGCAGGAAGAGGTACTGCATCTTTTATTATCTTGGCTACTGTAGTTGAAAAAGTGCTAAGCTTTTGGTAGCACAATTTCTTACAAGGTGTGAAAAAGGAAATGCAAACTCCAAGCTAAATGCTAGAAAGAGGTTAACTAGACCACATAACAGAAACGGACAGGATGGAACTGCAGAACAGAAAGAAAATGTTAGCATAGTCATAGGTAAAAGGCTATTAGTTCCTACGGACCAGGAAAGAAACAAGGAGTAAGTACCTGTGGAAGGAAAAATAAAAAGAAACATGGGGAAAAAAATGGGGGAAGATGAGGAAGACTGAAGTGGTTTGCCTAAGAAGAAATATTGGTATAAGTCAACTAGCAGCAATGGAAAACCAGATCATTTGTGGACTGCATCTGAAAACAGATGCAGGCTGCACTGACCAATTTAGATTAATTGTTACAGCTCTAAAGTATTAGGAAAATATATTTCCAAGATCAAAAACATGATGTTAAGGATGCTTACATTAAAAAAAAGAAAAACAAACTTAAGGCAAAGTGACTGCTGACTTCACTATTGTCTTTGCCTTGATGAACTGTCAACAGAGGAGCTTTACTGAGATCTGTGTTCAGGTGGCCACAGAACTCATGGAAGATTTAAGTATCTGGAACAACCAAAATCTAGACAGAAAATCATATAATGATACAGAAGGTGGAAATACACTAATAATTAGAGAAGAAGCTTCCAGTGGTCTATTTTAGCACAATATGGAAGAATTCAGACTAAAACACAATGGAAGGATGTTGAAAGCAAGCATCATTATGTAGACTTGGTACACATAATTTGGGTTATTAAGAGATACCAAATAAGATCAAATTGGAGAGATGGAGAATTCCACTTGAATGTCACAGGACTAAACTTTAAAATCCAACAGGATTTGGAACCCTCTTAAATCAGCACATAACTTAGCTAAATTAATGCACAGCAGTCAAAATTTTTTCTGCAAAAATGAAGGAAAATATAGAGTGGGCTGACCTCAGTGACTTTGCTGAACATGCTCAGAAACATGAGATCAAAGAAAACCTGTGATGAGAATGGAACAGGAAGAATGCATTCACTCAGTTCAAGCTCAAAGAGAAAAGGATGACAACAAAAAAAGCTAAAGGAACTCAGTGGCTAAGGAACTAAAGTGAATGGGACAGAATTTTTCAAAATGTAATAGGGGAACAAAAAAATACTAAGCAGAAAACAGATCCACTACTAAATGAAGGAAAACAAAAGCAAAATCAACTACCAAGTCCAATCTTTTAACTATATTTGATTCACTTCAAGATTTTTACACAGGAAAAAAAAAGGACAAGTTTGAACAGTCACAAATCTAGTAATTGTACATCTAGTTATTTTGAAACAAACAAACAAAAGCAACAGGGAACGCTTGTCTACCAGAAACAATGATACTAACAAAGATGTTCTACTCCTTTTCTCAACACACTAGTCATGTGAAGACAGGCTGACATTTTTTTTCTGCTGTTAAACTTGGAAAGACCAAGTGGTCTTCTTCCTACAATATTAGCTAACATATCCTCTACTGAAATCTTATCTCACTTGGAGAATACATATTCACCTAATCCAAAAAAATTTAAGTGGAAAATGAACTTTTTGAAGCCAAAGGGTATATTTACTTCTCTATCCTCTGACAATGGAGATGGCATAATTAACCACTAGTTCTAAATTAGAATTTGCAGAAACATGCCAATAAAGCAGTTCTTAAATACACTATTAAGTTTTATGGCATTTAAAAAATGCTGTCCAGCAGAGACAGTGTGTTAATGAGCTGGAACAACAAACATTTCTTCAGAAGTTTATGTTGTATTCTATTGAGCTTTAAATTCTGATTGAGTACAGTGATAGAATTATGAATACTATGCAGAACTCACAGTGGCTTTTAGAAGTTCCTCATTTTTATTTAAAGCTAACAAAAAACACCCAACTCAAAAACATATTTGCTAAAAAAAACAACATCTGTTTGCATTACAAAGCATTAAAAAGTCAAACGCTGTTCTCAAGGAACTGGGTAATTTTTCGACTGACAGCTACTTCCATTATATTCCTCCAAGTTCCACTGAAAAATCTCTTGCAACAATAAGGCCAGGGTTATTTTTGCAGTTCTACCTGAAAAAGCATACTCTTGTCTTAGTGGGGATACAGCAAGTGCTGCATGGGAGTATACCAGTAGGTTACCTTATCTTGGTTAGAACATTAGAACGCAAGGAATTGGCAAATCTGTTATTTCTGTCTTCCTTTCAAATGATTCAAAACTCTCCCTATCTCTTTATAAAACTACTAACAATCCACTACATATAGTTGCTATGAAGTATGACATATTTCTTACATGAGAGCTTACATGTGAATACCACATCATTTGATCATACCTCACAACACAAAAGCAAACAAACAAACAAACAAATCAGTGAGACAAGTAAAGATTCATCTAAACTAAGTGTTCTGCATCACTCCTGTAATTATACACTTTTTACAAACTGTTACTAAACCTCTTTTTTGCTTTTATATTTTGTCCTGAGGGATGAACTGTCCTATAATTCACAGAATTTCCCAACGGTGATTAAAAGGAATCAAGTGCAAAAGATGGAAGTTATGAGAAAATACATTTTGACACCTTTGCATTACAGATTCCAAAATATTAAAAATGATAAACTTAGCCGCATTTTTATTACACATAGGAAAAAATGTATTTCATTTCTGTATATGGAGAGACACCACTGCTATTTTGTAGCATGGAACAAATGCACTTCTCCAGTACTGGGCACCAGCATCAAATTGACCTGTGAGAGATGTATATACTGCAAGTACCAGACTCTGAAGATGCGACAACCTTAGTGACTGACTTTCTTAACATGTTATGATCTCACTTGTTTCATCTACAGAATAGAGACAAACTCAGATAAAACTAGCCCTATAGCAGAAAATCACATATAAGGCACTCATAGCAGCTCATTTTGTCACGATAAACTCTCAGTTAAGGGCAGGAGGCAGGAATCGAGTTAGCACTCCCATTATGCTGAAATCTAACAAAAAGCTAAACCAGCCACATTCTGGATGCAATGTTACAGAGACAATCACTTTGGAAAGCTGGCTAGACAACAAGCCAGGTTTGGTTCATTTTATTCTTGACAATCAAAAAGCAAAAGTCCACATGCGACAGGGAAGACTGGTATCCATATTTTCCACCAAAGATCTCTAATACTAAGGGCAACACATTCCAAGAAACAGGACTGTTTGAGTCCAAGGACACAGAAATAAACACCTATTTAGGTGTTCTGCGTCATCAGCCTGAAAGAGCTCCTCTGTCTTCACTAACAGTAAAGGAAGCCTGGAGAAGATCAGACTCCTAATTAGGGCCTCCGCACTTGCAACCTAAACTAGCCAGCATGAAACAGTGCTCCTCCTCCCCACTCCGCCTACATTCAAAGATGACATCAGTAGAAATATTTGTGGTGTACCAGATACTCTGTTGCCCTACACAATCCCCAAAAGAATTAAAAATTGCTACCAAATCTGCTGAAAAGCAATAGAAAGCTTTAGAACAGATTGCAACAACACAACTCAATATGCACAAACTTCTACCAAATGGACATCTTCTGAATGCAAACTACTGTAAACTGGGTGAGTAATTTTTAACACACATTTGATGACTAATTTTTGTGCTTTTCTTACACATCCATTTTATTGGGTAGGCCAAATGTGTACAGATTCATATTTGTTGATCCCACACATTTCTACAACCTCCTACTGGTCATCATGAAGTTTTATGCATGAATTGTCCAACACGGGTCTTTGTCAGAAAACAAAACAAAACAAAACAGATTTCACAGTCATTATCACCCAGCTAGGTGGTTCATGTTTTAACTGGAGTGAACTGCCTTCTCTTTTAAAATCTCTACTCTCAAAACAACAGCCTATCTACTAAGATTACTTTAGCCACCCAAGTACAGGTGCACACGACAACAATTTCTAGCTGTCAACTGACCTTAGGCCTGAGACTATTTCAAGGCTTGTGAAGCAGTATGTGGAATGGAAGACAGAAAGTACACAAATAATTCTGACGCAATTCACAAGCAAGGAGCCAGGTGATACTACCAAATACCAGCATACCCTGCCAAAACTGCACCATTGTAATCAGTGCCTTCATGCCACTACTGAAAGTGCTTTTGGGATTCTCTGAAGAGGTGAATAGAAAGGGAGAGCCATTAATCACAACAAAAACAATATCAAAACTCGTACCTATTTTATAGATGATCTTTCAATGAAAAAGATCTCACTAGCTCACTAGTACTGCTATTTTTATATCTACAGTAAAAGTATCAAAGGCATGCAAGCCTAGACACTAGAGCTTTATACAAATGTAACTTAAAAAGTGACAGACACAGGGGTTCCTGGCTGGAATTCAGTTTGAGACTAAAACAACTAACGTAAATGTCTAGACATAGCCTACATTTCTTATCTCCCATTAATGTCAGTGGATGTCTAGCCAGTGCAGTCAATGGAGCCTAGAGGACTATTCTGCTGACCAGTAAGCTGGCAACTGCTTTCTAGAGAGACAAATAGCTCTCCAGGCTCTGTTTTTCATGCATTGACTACATCTGCATTGTCTATAAAGGGAGTTTATACACTTAGCACACCTGCACATCCAAATTTAGATGTCTTAATTTGGAGGTTATACCACCCTCCTCCTGTCAAACAGCTCAGAAATTAGCAGGAAAGCTACAAAGAGGTAACGCACTGCAACAAATGAAAGCTAACAACAAAGGCACTGACCAAATTAATTTCTGTTAAGGCTTATAAAACAACATAAAAGACAAGGCCATGCATTTCTTAAAGGCCACCTACCTTGTCATTAACTGCTGAAAACTTAAAATGCTAACAATAATAAAAAAATACACACCATGACACACAGAGCAGAACTAGATATGTGCTCCACAGACACATTTGGATAAAATGTTCCCCATCTAGCCAGTCACAAACATGCTCCTGAGCATTGACATGATAGAGTATCAACTCACATGGCTGCTGCACTAGGCAACGAAGATTACATTCCTATTCCTCTTGAAACAGCATATTTGAAATGGACACAAGCAAAATTTAAGTAGTCAGTCTCAGGCACCATTAACTAGTTTACATGTGTAAATGTTTGTTTGGCAAGTCTAAAATTCAGATACAAAAGAACAATGCACCCAAGCACATAAACAGAGAATAAAAATCTCTCTCTGTACTAATCCCTCCAAACCTTAATAAATCTTCATACACAGAGAAGGGTAATGTCAAAATCAGAACCTATTTTGGCAAAAGACAGGAATCAGTCCCAAGAACAGAGAAAGAAAAGCAAGTGCTCCCAGCATCCAAGAGATTCACCACCTCCAAAACGGATTCTGAGGGGGAAATGAAGTGGAATGAGGACAACAGAGATCCTCAATAAGGTCTTGGGATGTGTGATGCCTGCAAAATCTACCCATTTCACTGATTATTAAATTTGGATGTCCATCTATCTTTGATCTGAGAATGCAGCGAGAAATAACAGTGATTGGATCAGAAGTGACAAGGAAGCTGTAAGACTCATTATGGAGCCTAGGGATTGGCTGGTGTTTTTACCAGCACTGACAGACATATACTGACCATGAAGTTGTGGTTGAATAGCTGTTACAGTCAGATTGGCTTTGGCATCTTTACCCATGACAGGATGCCCAAGAATGTTTAGATATAGGGCAATAGTTAAGCAAAGATGTAAAATAGCCCTCACAGAAGAGAGGAACATGCAGTGAAGATTAGCTAATTCCTCCAAATCTTACTGCTATATTTATATATGTGGTGCAATAATACGGGCAAATCATAAAGGAACAGTCAAGTCCACTGGTGAGGTACACAACTAAATCAATGTGAACTGCTGGCAGAAAAACAACAACAATACCAACAACAAAAAAACATGACGACTATTAGGTAGTGCATCTCAGCCCAAATCAAGTTTATTTATAAAAGGAGGGGTTAAAGAAGGAGCCAATGTGATGACGGTGGTACACTTAGCCCAGTTTCTAATGGTTGAACAGTAATACAAGTACTACAAATGGTTGTAGGAGGACTTGGAAGATGTAGTTGACAACCAACATTTTGATTTAATGGGCAAAATGGAGATACGGTAATTCATATGACTCCTAGTAATATAAAAGACTAAAGCTTGTTTGTGGAAAAAAAAAAAAGAAAATACTTATGACAGCAGAATAAAAAAAAAAAGTGTTTCAATTAAGCATACTTTCAGAAAAGCAGAATTAGTTGGGAGAATCCTCCAAGAACTCTATGCAAGTAAAAAAAAAAAAAAAAAAAAAAGGAGTTAAAGAAACCTCACAGTTCTATAAATAAACAATAGTGGCCATACCAAGTGCAAAGTATCCTACAAAGGATTAATTGGGATTGTACAATGAGACCACTTTGTGATAGCGAAGACCCTACTGTTGATCTCACATCATGAAGAGAATGGAAATGAGATCAACTTACTAAGCAAGAATACCACAGTAGAACATGGTATAAAGGGCCAAAATGAGATGTGGTTGGCAATGGACATATCAATCTCTGAAATAAATAATTTTGTGAGTACATTAGGATCAAGAAGATGATGGAAAAAAAAGTCCACTGTGCAACAAAGTAGAAAAACAAGAGGGATGCACAGACAAAGCTAATGCTCATAACGCCTTTTCTGCCTCCATCTTGACCAGAAATAACTGAAGTGTTTAACAGAATAAATGACATCAACAAAAGAGTAAGATCTTGGCCTTGAATAAGCAAGGAGCTGAATACTTACACGGATTCAAATCAGCTGGGCTTGATGGACTAGCCTACCAAATGCCCAGTTGTGAATCTATTTCAGAACTGTTAAAAGACAGATTTCTGATCACATTGAACAGTGAAGGGGGTCTGGGACAAATGCAAAAATATACACGTTTATATAGTTTTATGTATACAGCACATATGTATCACCTGTGTGCCAATAGGGGGAGGTAAGCACAGCTACACTTACAGACCATGGCAGCTTCAGGACACCTCTGTGGCAGGCATCTCAGTGTTTTTTGAGATGCCCTAGGGTGTCCGAAGACATTTGTATGGGTTGATCCTTGGTGGACACAAACCAGAAGCTACAGGATACCTACACCCTTTTGAAGAAGCAGTTGGGTACTAGACTACATACCACTTGTCTTAATTGGTACAAGAAGCCTATGGATAAGTATCTTGCTTGCTCCCTCTGTTTTCAAGCTCTGGAGAATTTGTGCAATGATTAAAGCACAAGATATCACACTAAAACAACTGCCTGGAAGTTAACGTGAGTTGAGCAACAGCCAACACAGATTTATCGAGAACAGATTGTGTCAAATCAATCTATTTTCTTTCTGACAGCATGAAAAGCCTTGTGATAGAAGAGAAACAGCACAAGTTTTATATATTGATTTTAACAATAGTGTGTCACATGACATTTTCTTAACCAATCTAGGATTTATAAATTGCAATTAAGTGGCTACAGAACTACTCAAAACTTTTCTTAGTGAACTACTGTTTATTATTGTTTTGTTACTGTTTATTGTTTACTTATATTATTGTTTATTATTATTATTGTATATTATTATTGTTAGAAGTGCTGTGATTTCATAAGATAATGGCTTAGCTTTGCTAAAAAGCCAGGCAAGATACCTTCTATTTTTTAGTCTGAGTGTGACATATCTGCGGAACAGACTTCTCATCAAGTCTAAAAGCCAGAAATTATAATTTGGATATAAATTATAGGTCTACAGAATGGCTGCAGAGAGTGGTATTATAAGGCCATACACTCTGTACATGCCAATATTTTCTAGAAAAGCTTGTTACCAGTGCAAATTGGAGAAAGCACACACAAGGGAAGCAGAACTTATATGTGCTTGTCAGTCTCTAGACTATTTAATTTCTGGCTGACACATTCTTCTGAAACTCTAACAAGATCTGCTTGCATTTATCTTAGTCTGAACTTTACATAATACAAAACAATGATCCTCTTGCTCAGTATTCTGGCTAATAATCCAGGAACCAATTATGTCAAGTTCTCCACAGCTAAAGCTTTCCCTGTCAAATAATAGTTGGCAACTATAAAACTTAACTCTAACACATCTAAAAAATACTTTTAAATGAACCTACATGTATTTCTAGTATGAAAAGTGTTAAAGAAGTTTCTCCAATTCCTGCAGAATACTGCTGACTGTTCAAGTATGCCATTACCTATCTAAAAGTCATTTTTCCACTTATACAACTACCATCCAATGAGATTGTGATAAATGGAACCAAACTAAAAGGATGCTGTAACAGTTGGCGAGTCTGTAATAGAGAATGAGTGTGAAAGCGCTTGAGAAAAAGAAGGAAAAGCAGCTGTAGTTGTCACAAAAAATCTGTAAGTTCTGTTAAACAGTGGATGCATTTCTGATGACAGGATTTCTGCTACACAACTCAATGTTAAGCAAAGATACTACATTTTTCAGCAGTTACTAGTATGGGAGTGGTACCATATGGTAACAGCATCAGATAAAATCAGAGGTTTGACTGACCCTTGATAATTGCAAGGAACAGACAATGTAGAGAAAGCTTGCAAAAGACCCCATAATGGCCAATCACTAGGAAAGCTGTCAAAGGGAAGATTTCTATTTCTGTTTAGCTTAGGTGGCATATGACTGAAAAAGGAGATTTTTATTTCACATAAACATTTCAGCCCATTAGATGTAAGTGCGGCTACTATCCATATATATGCATCAACCATCTTCTATTTATATCTGATATAGTCTGCCAACAATCAATGCTAACTTTAAGTACACAAAAGACTTCCATGAGTTAGTTGCCTACTGGATAAAATACAGCACTTGATTATTATTATTTTTGCTTCTCTTCACATTTAATTTAGTTCTGGTAGATTAAAAAGCCCAAATCCAAGAATTTTTTTTTTTTTAATTTTTATGGTTCATGTAAATTTTGGTGTACTTCCCTTTCTGTAGCTTTTGAACTCATCATACTTAATATTCAAGATAATGACTTAATATTATTTATTTAAGGAAAGGGCATTTTTCTTTCATGCAGCCTCCTTATTGTTGCTTAATAGTTGACCAAACAGATGTTTCTTCTGAGTTGTCCATAATTGTGACCATATCTTCTTTACAAATCAGATTTAGAAACTACCAGTGGAAAAACTCACATCATTATTTCTAGTACAAAACAATGTATGTTTTCCTACACTTAAGCCCCACTAACGCGATTAAGCTTCAATGTCCAGCTTTGAATGCTTCACTATAGAATGCCTCAGTATTGGATTACTGACATGTTTGGGTAAACCTCATATTTTAAGAGAAATGGCCGCAAATATACAGAGCTCAAGAGTCCACAAGAAGAACCTGTAGATATGATAGATAACCCACTGTTCTGCCAGATGTGGTAGGAAAGCAGAGTCCTGAGATCCGGAAAAAGGAACTATATGGGGATAACATCAGTGGTATTACCAGGTCCTAAAAGCAAAACAAAAACCAAACAAAACTGTCTGAGGTGCCCCAACATGAGAGTTGAAGACAGAAACAACCATCTTTAACGTACTCACCTGGCTGTGTTATTAAAGTAAAACAGTACACTTTAAATAGGGATAAAAGTCAGAGGCCAGGCACAAAATGTGATATACTAACAAAGGAAAACAAGAACACTAAGAAATTAAAGGGCTAGGCTAGCTCACTAATTAACAACTGATGTGCTCTCTTTACTCCTGGTTTTCCATATCCAAACATTCACACACGCAGAGAAACTAGATTTCAAATCCTGGTTAAAAAAAAAAAAAAAAAAGAAAAAAGGAAATAATGCAACAAAGAACCCAGAAGATTATAAAGAAATGAATCACAGGATCACAGAGCCCTAACCAAGATGATTCTCTCAAGAAGAAATCATGACACATCAACCTAAATAAAATTTTCTGACAAGACTAAGGAAAGAATGAGCAGTAGATATCATCTACAGAATTATACATGGGTTGTGTGGGACCTCTAGAGGTCACCTAGTTTTCAGTCATTCCAATTCGAGCAGCTTGCTTAGGACATTGTCCACATGCAGCTGGAGTATCTCCAAGAAGAGAGCTTCCACAGCCCCTCTGGACACCCACTCACTGTGCTTAGCCACTCACTGTGAAAATATTATTCCTGATAATCAAATCAGATTTTCCCATGTTCCACCTTGTGTCCAGTGCCTCTAATGCTGGCTACATGACTCCAAGAAGAGTTCTGTCTTCTCTACACTCTATCAAATGCTGGCTACATGACTCCAAGAAGAGTTCTGTCTTCTCTACACTCTATCATTAGCTAGCTATGGAATGACATAATATCCTCCCACAGCTTCCTCTTCTGTGTGAATGAATCCAGCTCACCTGTGCTCCAGTCCTTCAATCATCTTGGTAGCACTTCACTGGGCTTGCTTCAACATGCCAATGCCTTTCTAGACAGAAAGGCTATCAATAATCACATCTCTTGATCTGTTGGCTGGGCTCCTGCTCATACAACTCAGGGTTCTTTCTGCCAGGCTTCTTTGCTGCCAGGATACACTGTTGGCTTACAGACAGCTTGCTTGCCAACCAAGACACCCAGGTTCTTCTGGCCTTTTTTGAAGATGGGTGCAATGTTTCCATTCTCCAGTCACTGGGGACCTTCCTCCATGACGTTTCAAAGATTTAGACAGTGGCCTTGCAAAGACATTAGGACACTCTCTCAGCACCCTTGGATTGCAGGCCATTGCTTCTTATGTATTTCTGTGAGCCAAGTTCTCTCAGGTAATCTTGGCATGGTCCTTATCTACAGCTAGCAGTTCTCCTTGAATGCCTTCACTAAGCTCAGAGGCCTGGGAGACCTCGTTGGTGAAAATGGAGGCAAAGGCGGCATTATTACAGCCTTATGTGTGTTCACAGTCACTACATCACACACCCCATTCAGCAATGGTACCAAATTTTCCTTGTCCAGGCTATTACTACTACTGTCGCAATAGCTGTTCAAGTTGATTTTGATGTCCCTTTCACGTTCCAGCTCCACCTGAGCTTTGCCTTTCTTTACACCACTCTTACATGCTAGGGCAGTTTCAAAATTCCTTCTTCAGCCTGTTCTCACTTCCACCTGCGTTTTTGTGTTGGATCATGGTCATGAGTTCCATTCTTAGCCAAGCTGGTTTCCTGATACTTTTATTTGTTTTTATGAGTATTGGCATGAAAACTTCTAATTCTTGGAGAATGCTCACCTGCCAGCTTTCATGAGCTTGTCTGCCCTTCAGAAATGCTTCCCATGGGATTCCACTCACCAGCTTCCTTAACAAGCTGAAGTTTGCTCACCTGAAGGGTCTATACTCTGCTACTGTCCTTATTCACTCACCTCAGGATCTTGAACTCCACGGTCATTATCACTAAGGCTAGCAAGGCCATTTATTATTAAACCCCCAACCTATTAAACCCCTAACCAGTTATTCCATGCCATTGAACAGCAGATCCATCTGTGCATAAATCCCAGCAGCCTACTCCATTAACCACTATCAAGAAATATCCTGATACCTTCCATAAAACTTGTTGTTTGCATTCCATTGTGTTGCCCTTCCAGCAACATGAGAGATGTTAATGTCCCCCATAAGTAAGGCCACACCTATAGTACTGTGTCCAGTTCTGGGCTCCTCAGTACAAGAGAGAAGTGGACATTCTGTGATTCTAAGATAAAAAACAGGTCTGTGACACAGACTTCCTCTAGCTACTTAAAGAAGAGTATATTGACTTTCTCACCCTATCAAAGAATGGTTGAGATTGGAAGGGACCACTGGAGGCCACATGGTCCAATCCTCCTGCTCAAGGAGGGCCACCTAGAGCTGCTTGCCCAGGACCATGTCCAGATGGCTTCTGAAGACCACCAAGGTGGGAGACTCCACAACAGCTCCGGGCAACCTTTCCAGTGCTCTGTGACCCTCACAGTCAAAAAGTTTTACCTCATGTTCATACGAACCTCCGGTGATTCCATCTGTGTCCATTGCTGCTTGTCCTGTTACATCCTCCCACCAGGTGTGTGGAGGACACATTGATGAGATCCCCCTGAGCCTTTTCTTCTCCAGGCTGAACAGTCCTAGCTCTCAGCATTTCCTTGGAGGAGAGAGGCTACAGACCCTTCATCACCTCAGTGGTCCTTCACCTGACCTCTCCAGCAGCTCCACATCTCTCTTGTACTTGGGAGCCCAGAACTGGATACCATATACGAGGTGTAGCTTCACCAGTGTTGAGCAAGATCAGATGGTATAACAAACTCCTGTCAAAATGTCAGCTATGCCACTGGCCTCTCCTCTGATCCTGACCCACAAGCTCTCAACCAGACTATAATCCACCCCAAAGAAGAGCTGCATATGCATACACTGTTCCTTTACATAGAGTGCAAACCAATCCCCTTGTCTTTCCCGCCTGTCATTCCTGAAGAGAAGCAGATTTTCATCAATGGTAAAAAGGAGACTGAAGCATGTGCAGAAAAAAGGCACAGTATAATATTGGAGATGAGCAGAAAAAAAATAAAGTAAGGGGGGTGGTGAGTGGAAAATGAATAGTAAAAGAGTTGGTAATTACCAAGTTTAATACAAAATGTTGATTTCAGGTCTGGAGGAGACAGATGGTAGGAATGTGAAAGAAGTAATGCAGTTGGAAGCTACAGAACGTTTGAAAAAACACTCAGGACTTGCCAAAAACACAGACACAAAAGGATAGCAACTGTTTCTTTGCCTGAAGATAAGGAACACTTAGAGGCTCATCTCAAACACAAGAATGCATACACACATTTACTCACAGCACTATGACTTTGAAGAAAAATCTGTCCTTCAATCTCCATGTATTTAAGGCCAACAACAATGGAAGAAATTCTGAGTTTAAAGTAGGGATATGGGAGTATAAGAAAATTGCTTCTGAGAAGATGCAACCTTTCATGACCCTTTTGCTGTTGTGGCCACAAAATACTAAAGCTGAGAAGTACAAGAATAATAAGATAGACACATCCAACACAACGGGTTGTGGTAGACAGCAATATGTGAATCTGACTTAAGAGCTGCTCCCAAAGCAACAAACTCATCCACTCCAACTTCATGTTTTAGGTAGATGACATGGAGAAATACTTGCTTACACTATACCTCTCAACTCATAGCAATACTGATGTAATGCAACTTGAGTGCTAATGTTCACTCTGTTTAATTTCTCTTCCATAGGTCTCACATTTTAGCAGCAGAGCGACCCAGAATATGGCTAAATGTTATTTAGTCCTGATGATGAAGTTATCAATCCTTATAAGTAAAACTCTGTCATTCCCATCTGACCACCAACATAGCACAGACAGTTTGTCCTTGAATGCAAAATGAAAAGACAGATTCTGAAAACAGATGGTGAAAGTAATTCTAAATATTACTTCAGTCCTTTAAAAAATAACCAGACTAAACTTAGAAGTAAAATATTAAAAGATGAAAAAGAAAATATCTACTACCATAGGGATAATTGCTTCAGACAACAAGAGGAGAGGAGACGAAAAAGAAGTCTTTTAAAGAAAGAAACAAAGACCTTTTCCATCTTCACTAAAGCAGGAAATATGCCGAGTAAGACTGAAGAATTGCAAACATATGTTTTCAAAATGAAATGTGACTTGTTAATTTAGACCTTGTCTAAATCAAGAAGACAAGTGAGATAGCTATATTCATTCCAATACACTGTAGTGTCAAGAACGACAATAGAATCCAATCTGGTTGGGCTCAGATGCAAGAAATTAAATGAAGAATTTAAGGAGAATAATGAACCCAGCAAAATGAAAAAGAAAAAGCATGTTTTAAAATGAAGCAAAAAGGAAGTAAAATATAAGGAAAATCAGAATATGCAGCCAAGAGTGCCTTCTAACTGCATTCAAATTATGAACATTTTGACTAAAATTTATTTTTCTATTACATCCATCATGTGATTACCAATCCCAAGCATGTCAGAACATGTACCAAACAACAAGTATTTATAAAGGCGCTAGGAGAGGTATGTAAGCCTGGAAAAAAATAAATTAAAAAAAAAAAAAAAAACAAAAAACATGCACTGGCTGTGATCAAGGCAAGCATATACAAAACTTATTTCAGAAAGCAGATTTGGAGAAAACAAAAAAATATTAAATTACCCAACAATAGTGTTGGAGAAGGCACAGAAAAAGCAGTATAAAAGCCAGGGTCTATTCTTCTAGCTTCTGATAAAAATAAAAGATATATGCCTTTGGTCCAGAGAAATAGGAGGCGAGAGGATGTTATATGTAAACATCTAAAATTAGTATATTACTTTGATGTGTCATAAATGAAAATCCTGCATCCTATTGCATTTCTGTAGCCATTAGAAAATTTTGCCTGCCTATGGAAAAAAAATAAAAAAAGGTTGTATGTTCCTCTGACAGGAGAAAACAAGCTAAAGGAAATCTGAGTTGACATAATTTACAGACAAAGAATAGTAATATTCTGAAATAATTGGGAAAAAGCCCTCAACCTCTTTTTGCCTTCGTCTTTAAACAAGGCAAATATAGTGACTAGAGATGTTGAGAGTTATGAAGGGAGAGAGGCAGGCAGGGAGGGAGGAAGAGACAGAGGAAAAAAGAGAAGGAGGAAGAGGGAGAAGAGGGTAAATAAATAAAAAAAAAGAGGAAGAGTGATTGCAGTAAAAGCACAGATGGATCACTTCTGCTTGCTCATCTTTTCACTGCACCTCCATCCACCACCCTTTTATAAGTCCTCTGCTATCTTCAGACTCAGCATTGCAAGACATTCTCTCCACGTAACACCAGTGCAGCCCTACAGTGGCAACACTGGAGGCACTGCAGACCAACTCATATTACTTTATTAGCACTTTGCAAGGAAGGAACAGTTGAAACACTATACCTCGCAGCACTGCAATGCATCCTTAATAGACATATAATTTACATATAATTTGAAGCATGCCAGTCCCTTGTGTCCATATATGTTACCACCACTTATGCCCACATTTTAGTTATACCCTCTTAACACTCATAACACAGCTCATAGTACAACGTCTTTTAAAAAATCATTTCTGAAAGTACTTCCCCACTGGAGGAGAGTTGTTTTATCAATCATTTTCTCTTTTAAAAGTGCTAATAATTCTATCGAATGTAAACAGAACTGGTATTGGCACACAAATGTCCTCTTTTTTTCTTCTTCTTTTTTTATTTATTTTTAACTTTTAAGCACTAAAAGCTGTGTACTGTACTTTATAAAATTTGGAAAGAAGGAGAGGGGAACAAAAGCTTAACTAATTTGAATCTGGAGAACAAACATGAGCCCAGGACCTCTCACACACCAGTAGGAGTTGTGGAAAGAGATACTGCAGAGACAGCCATGGCTCTTGGATTTAGGCTTTCAGCTGGCACAACACCATTGCTGTGCCCTAGTAGATGGTCTAAGCTGAGCCTTGCATCAGAGAAATGCAATTGCAATAGTGCTGCTAACTCCACTGCAATAGTTGTTTGTGAAGGTGTGACATGCTCTAAGTGTGAAAAGAGCTTGTAGCTAAGACTTTGGTGGAAAACACTAGTTCATACTTCTGAAATACAGTGACCAAGCCATCAAAAACAAAACAAAACAAAATATGACACTTAAAAATGTAAAACTTTCTATTTACATATGTAGAAGCACTGATACTGAGGAGGACCTTGGAGGATTACTGCGAACAAGTGAGCAAGCATTCCATTGCTGCCTCCGTCAGAGCAGACAGATCGCAGTGCAATTGCAGTGAGCCCCACTGGACTGCACTAGGGAGGCTAAAGGAGTATTTCTGTAGCTAAGGCCAAGAGGGATGTTGAATTATAATCCTTCAGCCTTCAATCTGCGTAAAGTGAAACTGATGTTTGTTGTTAATTCATGACTGTGAAATGTGCTGATGTATCCATACAGCTGTGTTGAGTAAAAAAAAAAAAAAAAAAAAAGGTATTAACTCCAGCATAAGGACAAAGGGGCCAGCTGGGGGATATAGGCTCTCTGAACAGAGGTGCTCTCTAGCAGAGCTCAGGAATCAGAGCCCCAGGACCTTACTGAAAAGGCAGTTTATATGCTTTGGAATTTCTTCATCCATCCATCCATCCATCCATCCATCCATCCATCCATCCAGATACCTACATTAAAACTACCCTAAAAGCTGTAAAAATAAAGCACATTACAACAGTGCTACGCTGTCCTCATTAACCAACGAAACCAAAGAAAAAAACGTCAGTTAAAGGGAGAAATTTGGTAGAAAATGACCTTCAATTACTACACACACAGGGATGCCAATTTAACAGCTTTTTAATACACTTACATGCAGAGAACATGTTACATTTCACCTTCTTCCTCAAATGTTCTCCTCTGAACCGAGTGTTTTTGTCATAACCCTAAAACTATTTCAGTGTAAAACTCAAACGTACAGGAACATAATAATAAATTAATAATAAATAATAAAATAAAAAATAAATAAAATAATAATAAAAGCTACTGAGTTTCTGCTGATAGAGAATTGAAAAGGACAGCTAAGAGATTGCAGTATTAGCAGAAAAGTAAAATAAGGTAACCATTGAGCTACTACTAGACTATAATACCACAGACAGAAATGTAAAACAAACCTGGGAGTAAATAATACACAAGGACTAATTTCTGCACTGTTTGATTTCCTATAAAGAAAATGCTCGAAAAGTCCGATGGCAAATATCATCTTAACGCACTGATGAAGTTAAGAAAGCGAACAGAAAGATGGTTATACTGCTACAAGGAAAGAAATATGAAAATAAAATTTCACTTCTCTCTTTTAATATATATCTAATATACAGTAAAACATACACTAGACTGTATTTATTTAATTTTTTTGAACTCAAAGACTAATATAAATACCCATTGTCAGAATGGGATATACCCAGCTTCCCTCCTTGTGTTCTATGAGTGGAAGACATTTTTTGTATTATTCATTACCCTCTCTTCCCTGCAGAACTCAAACTGATGTGTCTGGGAGTAGGAGTATTTTGGGCATAACAAAAACAATGTTGCTGTCGTGTAAATGATAGGAACAGGTATTAAGCTAAATTAAACAACATGAAAGCAAAGAGGTTTTGAAATGGAATTCTGTAGATAGCTTCCCCAAATTTACTTCTAACTATTTTAAATAGAAAAAAGAAAATCACTAGCTGGCATCAACCTGTGCATTTTTTCAATGCAAGGTGAGAGGGAACCTTTGCAAGTTGATATAATCAAGCTGAAGTGCCAACATCAACCTAAACTGAGTGGGTGAAGCCAGAAACCTTGAGCTGACCTTGAAAAGACAAGATGCTATAATGGTATTGTGTAGCAACAACACTGGCACTGACCCAAGAGACAGTTATTGTTTAGAGATTCACTGATTTAGAAATAAAAAGAAAGAGATTAAGGTGAGTTTTGACCCATTTTAGAATCTTTTCATCTGTAAGTCATGCTTTTCTGTTTAGTAAATTGGCTTATTATAAACCTGAAATATTTACAGTCAATTCTACAATATTACATGGCTGAAGTATTTCCATGAGAAAATTTAAGTTTACAGTTCTGCTTTTAAGTAACTACTTCAACTATCTATAAATTGTAGACTGATTCAGAAAAAGAGATTGCTAAGTTTCTTTCATAAAACAAGTAAAGCTCAGGCACAGTAAAATTTTTGCCAGGGTATCTTCTGTTGCTTGAAATGCTATTCATGAGTAGGTTTGGTCAGGTATAAGGACACTACAAAATAACACACAGATCTGAGGAGGCTTTGAGATCCTTTGGTTTGCAGGAGGAAATTCCCAACCTATGTGAAAGGGCAGGGCAGGTAAAAACTGTAAGAAGCTCGCATGAACCCAATGCTACCAGGAGAAGAAATACAGGAGTTAAATTTTCAAAGACCAGAATTAGTTAAGCATTTGTAGACTCTGGGAAGATGCCTTTTTTTTCAGAGCCATCAGGAAAGAACATTCTGTGCAGCTCTCTAAGGATGAGCAAAATCACTTAAGCTTTCTGCTGCTGTTCAGATAGGACAGTACTTCATTTCTTGGCAGCTTACTAAATGTACCTACTTGCCTTCCCTTTTCCCATACCCCAGAGTTAAGAGGGGGAATTTGACTCCCCAGTAGCAGCAACATGGCAAGCTGTTGTAGACAAGACATTGTCAGTTGCCGTTTCTTTTCTGCAACCTGCCACACAGACATGTTACTATCCTTGCACAATATTCATTGTTCAATTAATAGTTAGAGATGCTGACGCAGTAGAGCATCTAAATATAGACAGAAATTTTCTGCTTTGAAGATAAATATTTGCTGAGAGATGGTCAGGAAGGCTTCTGTTATACCTAAGTATCAGACTGATGTATTAATATTAGAAGTAGGTATTTCTCTGAAGAAAATTCCATTGTAGCTGTAGAGCATTCTAATTGGAGCTGATCAGAAAAATTCTTTGCTGGGATTTCTGATAAGTGAAATCTTTCTAAAGAGACTTTGCTTTCCACATAGATTCTACGCTCAGATGTTTTATTACTGACAGCTCAGACATCTGTTTCTCATGGGGAAATCCCACACGAGGCTTCTGGATCAGCTGAGCTTTAAGGTCGTTGAGCCCTTCAGACTGTTTAGGCTGACAAAGAGCTCAAAATCAGGATGTCCAGATTGGAGACATGAAATTCCCTGTATCCAGTGATGTAAAATTTTGGAGTAGCCCAATAAACAGACAAGTCTGGTCGTGGCTGCTTCTGTGAACAACATTCACATATTACTTCGCACCAAACCCAAATGAAAGCAAATGAAATCCTTGATGAAACGTTACTACCATGACTGCCAACTTGTTCCAATTTCTTCTTCAGGCATTTTGAATACAGAGAATTACACACAGGCCTCATTGCTACTGAAATAAAATTTAAATTAATATACAAACTGAAATCAATTTCTTGTATGAATAACTGATGATGTAATTTATCTTGTCCTAAGGAAAAAAAAATGATCCTGCACTTCCACTTTGTCAAAAGTCTAGATGGAGCAGGAAAAATAATACTGCCAACATAAGCAGAGTTTTTCTTAACTCCTTCCATTCTGAGACATCTTTCCTAAAGCTCTTTGATCCATGTAGCCATAAAAGGCTCCCTGATAGCAACTGCAAAACTTGAAAGCCAGAGAAAAAAAAAAAACATTTCTTTTGAAGCTTTTGATTTGGACCTAAACTTTTTTTGAACACGTTAGGCTAACCAAGGTAGAGGAAAGTTATTTATTTATAATTACCACTAATACATACAAAAAAAGAAAGAAAGCCTCAACTCCCTTAAGTAATGGTTTCTAAAAATGCTTATTCAAACTGACATATGCGTGACAAGTTTCAGCTCAGTACGATTTAAGGAGGAGGAGTTATACCGCCCAGAAAAATGGTGTTTATGACAGAAATGACAAAGAATCATTCATCATAGGGATTTTCTATGTGGAGCAGTAATAAAGCCTAAATGAGACTGCACTTCATTAGTAATTTATTTCACAGATCACTATATATATACAAATAGCATAACTCTATTACATTTTTATAGTGCCATTCATTACAGTACTTCACATACTACATCCACATGACAACACAGAAACGCAACTCTCTCTGGGGAAGACAGCAGCCGTCAACTGCAGGGCAGCACACGGAGAGGAAACGCACCACAGCCAGAAGAGCAGAAGTAGCAATGCTCACATGAAGCAAGAAAACAACAACAGAAAACAATGAAACTGAACCCCCAGAGATGGGCAGCTAAATCGAGGAATAGTTTTACAGCATTTTTGCTTGATTGATGCCCCATTTGATTTAGGGAGCAGAATTAAAAGAGGAAGACCGAAAGTCCCTGGCGTATCTGGTAAGAGCAACTAGCATCAGAGATGCTCACCAGAACTTCCTGGCTGGAATTTGCTCTTGTCCTCACTTGATCCTTGAGCACCACACTGGTGTTTCCCACTTACCTTACAGGAAGGAAAAGCACATCAGTTCAATTGCTTTCATCAGTCCATATCTAGCACGTTACTCTTTAGGCATAGCAAAGGACATAATCTCAGATATCAAAAAAGAGATCAAATTCTCTATTACAGCCTTTGCAAAGTGAGAACTCTGGGCAGATGATTGCTACTTTACTCCCCACCAGGTAACAATCCTTCAGCTATCACACTTGGAGGCCACACATTTACATTAATCCTCCAGAGGTGAAGGAAAACTTCTGCCTTCCAAATATATTTTAAAATATGGTATTCTGTACAAACCCGCAGAATACTGGGAGAAGAACAGAGATAGAAAGACACCTGTATGTGTTGCATGACAACTCTTTTTTGTGACTAGTTCTCTTGGGAAGTAATACTATCCAACTACATAGTGTTGGACCTTTGAAATAACACTTGTAATGTGTGCATTATGTGAACATTTTCTGAAATACTAATCAAAAAGAAATGCATTGCCTTTACGTAGTGATTTTAAATTAATTCTCTTGATTTTCTTGCCAAAATCTGTGCTGTAAGAAACCTATTAAGAAGGGAATGGCCTGTCAGTTTTAGAGCCTCTGTGTTTTAATAAATTTTCAAGTAAGAAACTTTATAAATAAGGCCACAGTGCTTGCAATTGAATGCATGAACACTGTAATTTATGATGCTTGGAGAGAAAACATGATTTTAACTAGAAGATATTCAGTAAAAGGTTTGCTGGGCACAAAGTTAAAATCTGTTTTATGCAGGGAAAAATGTTTTCTTAAAATTTGTCAGTACTGGTTTTGACTGCCTTGTAGGAGCTTGAGAATAAATACATTTATATTGTTTCTCCTTTGGCTTTGTATTTTTAGTGTTCTCTTACAAATATTCCATTATGAAAGTGCATTACTTTAGTCCATAACATACAGTATGCAATTGGGTAAGAGGCTGAGTAAATGCACATCAGTACAATTTTTCATTCTCTTTTTATCATACAACGTTTTCCCTTGTGTTACTGTGGTAGAAGCTACTGAGTAACAGCTTAAGGAATGAACTCACACCATTTTTCATACCGATTTAAGATCAAGGTTTTAATCATTTTTTTAAGAGACCTGCATCTCTAGTTAATAAATAAAAAGTGAGATACTGACCATCTGCAAAAAAATCAGTGCCCTAATTGAGTAGGTTGCCTAAGAATGTGTCTGAAAAAGTACATGAGTAGCCCCCACTGAGATCGGTAAGCCTGTTTACCTCTGGAAGTCAAGCAAATGTGTGACTGAAATTGGTGCTGGCCCTCTGTGCTACTTTAACTGCTAGACATGGGAAAGATTTCTTCTTGCTCTGAGAAGCCTGCAATCTAAACAACAAATGCGCAAAGGACTAAACCTTGTAGGAAACAACACAAAGTTGTACTTTTATTTCTATGCTTTTACTCCTCAAATCTTTCTTCTTGACATAACTGATTAACAACCAGTATGAGCCTAAAGCTGTGAGCCTGGAACAAGAAGTTCCTTATAAAAAAGTATGAATGAATAGACTCAGTGCACTGGGACTGAGCAGACACATGTATAGGTATGTGTAAAAGGGTAGGAGGAGAAAAAGCCAACAGAACTAACACTGACCTAGGCATTGCTGGTAGAGTGCCCAGGAAGGTCAAAGATGAAAAAAAATGTGACATAATAGTCTTGAAGATGAGAAGTTTATCTACAACATTGTAGATAAAAAAAAGCTGATTAAGAGATTTGACAAGTTTGGAAGATATGCTGGCCAGTTTCTATTTTGGCAAATCAGGGAGCTGCAGTTTTCAGAAAGAAAGGAAGCAGAAGCTGGTCGATGCTGAGGTAAAATTTACACTTATTCTACCTCCAACAGTTTTACCTAAAAGTATTTACCTAATGAAGAAATTTTCTTCTTACTCTTTTCTAGAGCAATTTCTAGTCGACCAAGTCAGCCCATGTAAACACACTCTAAAAAAGTCTCAGTAAGTATATAAAGAAATTTTGCATGTTTCTACTTACCTGCCTGTCTACTTCTGGAAGCAAAAGAAGGAGGTATTGTTGAAAGTGCTGAGGTAAAGAAGCGAAGGTGTGTTTGTTTATTAAAGCCCTCAGGTTGGTGTTCACTAGAATAGATCCTGGTGTTTCTATGTCAATATCCTCAGCTTTGGTCCATTTCAAATGTCCTGGAGTGAATAAACAAGAAATAACTTTAAACATAAATAAAGGAAGAGAATAAGAACAATTACTCGTGTTAAGCTTTTAGCTTTTATTGTGTAATACAGCAAAGTCCACAGAAACAGTACTCTGAGAGAGGTAACAGCCTTTTCTAGGTGTGTAACAGCTTCTTTTATATTCCCTGTATTTGTTTCTTGAGTTCTTGCAGGACCTATGTTCCAGTCAACATCACAATAGACACATCCTTACTTCCAGCTCAAGAGATCAACTCAGCTCAGCAGAAGCAGCAAAGTTTCTTGTAATGTCATCAACATAATTCTATGCATCTATTTCCAAGCAAAAGACTGTTTTACAAGGCTGATGTCAATCAATCATTACAGAGAGCTGCTCTTGGGCCTATGCTCTGCATCCACAGACCACTATGGCCTGCCTAACTCATTCCACCTGCTAGAAACTACCTGTGTGAATAGACAGTGATCACAGAGATGAGAATATTTACAGGGTTAATTTAGTGTTTGAAAACACGCATTTCTCAGAATTTTTGCAAGAACCTGTGATCTAAAATGGTAAACACAGAGAAGGCAACAGCAAGAATTATCAGAGGTCTACAAAACAGGGTCTGTGAGGAAAAATAAGACACAGGCTGCACAGAAGGAAGGGGAAAATATATAAAAGTCTGATACACAGGGGTAAAGACCAATGTCTTTTTACTGACCACAGCGGATAGCAAAGTTAATGAGCTTAAACTCTTACGCAGTAAGAAATATTACTGGTAAGATATGGGGAAAATAAAGCTTTTAACCACATATGACAAGAAGACACCAGATTAAATCCATAGGGAGGCATTGCAATTTCCATCAGTGGAAAACTTTTAAGAATTTGTAGAGAAATATCTGCCAGGAGTGACAGATGTATAGCTGATCTTGCTCTGTGACTGACAAACAATTTAGATGACCACTGGATGACCTGCCTGGCCTCATTTTGTTTTATTTCTATGATAATATTACAAGATACCTTATAACGTCCTTTGAAAAGCAACTGACTAGTGCTGCTTCAGGATATATACGTACTTCCATAACCCTTTTTGCCTTCCAGTCTTAACATACTACAATACTCAAACAGAAATGGAAGAAATGAGGAGGCCAGGTGGCCAGAACAACTTAGAGACTTCTAACACTTCCCAGGAAACTCCTCCAGGCTTTGGTTTGTTGTTCTTCCAAATATTTAAGTGATGCTTCAACAGGGGTCTTGACTAGGTCATACCCAAAGTCCTGCAGAATCTCTAAAAAAACAATTGCAGGGAATATTCCACTGCTATGAACACTGATGGTACTCAACATTCGCATAGCCCTTTGCAGCAAGAACTACAACTGATATACTCCCCTTCAGTCACAGCCTCCCACAAACATTCTTGCAATTTCCTTTTACTTATTAGCAAACAATAGTAACTGAATGAAACAAGGATCACTTTGCATTCAGCATAGGGTAACCTTTTCTAACACACATTTTCAACATACTGTATTTCAATACTGCAAAGACTCCATTACAAACAAATGAATGCCCTGTTAGAAACGACAATTGTGTAGAAGTGCTCATTTTCATGAATGCATCACAGTAAACTGTCCTTACCATCTGTTCCACCCACCAAATATAAATGCAAAAAGAACACAATCCCCAAGTGTAACACAAGTAGTATGATGTATCCAAATTTAATGCCTGTATGTATACTCCTTCCTTTATTCAGTACAGAATACACTTCCCCATCTTTTAAGTAACTCCAAACTGGAGCAACGTTTTCCCCGGCTAATGCTTCATATTCTAAGGAAAGCCATACATATGTAGATGATCCAAACTAAACCAAAATGTATGATTGCAAAGTCAGTAACATCTTACATTGGTAGATATTTTCATGGTGTTAAGAGACCAAGAGAGTAGTAGAAACTCAGGCTTAATTCTGGGTGCCAGAGTTACACATTTTCTGATTTATTTGACTGGCTACCACTTACGGGCTACTACGGCAGCTTTACCAACTTGTTGAAGAAATATGTATACTATTCCTACGATAACAGACCTCACTGTAGATGGCCAGCATTGCCATACTCAACTAAACCAAACCAAACAAACAAATGCCAAAAGAAAAACAAACAAACAAACAACAACAACAAAAAAATACCACCAGAACAAATTCTCTCTCCTGCATCCTTCCTAGCTTTAGGACCTTTGCTGTAGGTCTTGAGTTTGTAGTGAGATTTAGGGAAATGTTTGGGAGTAGCATGGAAAGTAGCCACTCTCTGGAACTTGATCATATGCCTCTACTGTATAGCTACTTGTAACTATGAGGGAGAGAAGGTTATGACAGAGCATATGCCAGTGCTTTTCATATTGTTTTTCTACAGAGAACGACATTTTGAATCCCTATGTAGCTGCTACCATAGTCTGGGGGACCACTGGCCAGATCAGAAACAGAATGTGGAAGATGAGAGAGAAACACAAGCTTACAGATTTGGAAAAGAGATTAACCTCCAATATAGAGAATTACCTATGAAAAGTGTGGGAGCACCATGTTTCTACATCAAAGTATGAAAATCAAAATAGGAAAAGGACAGAAATCACTGAAACCCTTAAACCTTACACAATGTCCCCTACTTTCCAAAGATCGTGTCCCCAAAGACTGGAGAATTTATCCTGAAATCCACAAAAAAATCTAATGTATTCACTCTATATTTGGCACCAAAGGCCATTTTGATGAAATATCTGGGGTTGGTGAAGAATGGATACATCAAATTATGTATCTCAGTCTTACATCTAGAGAAAAGTTACAGGAAATAATCTAAAATTGAACATATCTTTGTGCAGCGAAGTTGTAATACTGAAAGTGTATTTTCAGTTTTGAGTAATGCCATTTGATAAACATAGACAATAGGCTTCCATCTGAGATCGATAAATATTCTGCAGGAAGATAATATATGAAACCAAAATACAGTTTAATGGGAGGCTGTGATACAATAAGGTTGCATGAAACAGCTCACCAGGAACTGGCAATAGAGTATTTAACAAGCAACCTATGATATTTAGGAAGTAAAATATCTTCAAGCTATTTTACAGAATTATTATATATAAAAATAGAACTAGGTCAGGTCATTAATAAAGAAAAAGAATCTTATCACCACAAAAACAGACATGAAATATTTTTTAGGATTACCCAGCTACTATGAAAAGCTTGTTAGCTAATTTCCCCAATATGGTCACATAGCAAAAATATTTCTCTAAATGATTCAGCAGTCTGCTGAATGTAAAGGTCCTTTGTAAAGATAAAGAAACAGTTATGTAATTATTCTACTTTACTTTAGCTGAGACAAGAGTCTTAGTGAATACTACTGTTTCTGTTCCTTAGGGAACATTTCCAATTATGCTTCATGCAGAGCAGAAAAATCTGCCTATCACATGGAGCTATTGAGAATTTTCTCTCCGCATCTCTTCAGAGACAATTCTGCATTAATTACAGATCAACATCCATGGATCTTGCTAAAAACATGGAAAATAAGAACCAGAAACTACATCTACCACCTCAAGAGATGTAGCTTCAAAAATAATTAAGGATCCTGCTGAAGAAACAAATCCACCAAAGAATCAGAATCAATCGAAAATAATGTGCCAAATCTCTATACGAAATGGAAAAATGCAAGTGAAGAAAAGAGGGTTAACTTCTAATAGGATGGATATGTAAGAAAAGATGCTATTCTCTTTGGGATTAAATGTGTATTAGACTGCAAGCAAATCTAACAGGAAGAAAGAATATCTGCTACCCCACCCCTTGCCACCCACCCAAAAATCATAATGCAGCAATCAGAAGCTAACAGATAAATGACCTCTCTGTCTGCAGTTGCTTAGGTCTGTCAAATTTAAAAAGCAACTACAGAAAAGCATGCTGGGGGAAAAAAATGCCTATGGATTTTTTAGGTAGCCAGAAAGAAAGATATCTTCTTGAGAAAGGATCAACTTATGAGTTTGAGAAAGGGACAGATATAAACCAGCAAAATAAAACTTTTAAATAGAACACTGAGTTTACAAACATCTCAATATTAAAATAACAAATAAGATATTCATTTTACTCCTACTCACCTAAACCCGACTTTTTTAACCTCTTTAAGTGCTGGCTTGTTTGTTTTCCAGTTGGAGACTTTTGCCCATGTTTCATCTCTTTATCAGAACCATCTGCTTCACCATTTTTAGATTCAGATCCTTAGAAAAAAATAAAACACCCAAAACATGACACTGATACACTTGCATCACCAGCCCTCCCTTCCCCCTGCTCCCCCCTACACTGTAAACAAAGCAAAAATAAGATTAAAAAAAAATGACATCTACTTGCTGAAAGGCAACACACCTTTCTGGTCACAATACAATTTCTCATCATCTGAGGAAATGGAAGAAAAAGATCAATAAATCAATTAAGTACCAAAACCTAAAGTTTACTGAATACTACAGTCAATAAAAATGTTCACTGATCTAATAAAAATAATGTTTTCCTATAATGCACAAGAGATATCTTTAAAAATATTTTAACCCCAAGTTATAGGGCAGTAAAGCAATTTAAAGGCAAAAAAAGATCATTTTTCTGTGAAGTAACACTTACAGAAGAGAGATGCCTGGAAATACAATTGTCAATTTGTGTTAAACACAGACATAGAAATCTCTTAAAATGAAGAAACTTAACAGCCAGAACGAAAGGTCAAGGTTATGCTGTGGTGATAAGAATGGCATCAGAACAAGAAAAGCTAACAAAAGGATCCTAGTATTGCAATGCAGAATTGAGAGACAAATTCACATTCACAGAGAAGCTTGCCTTTTTTTCCCCCTCTCCTTTTTATGGCATTGAATACCAGCATGTGGTCCTCCATTAGAGTTCCAGAGCCAAACAAAATGTTACTTTGCATTCCTTTAAAGCTGCTATTATCAATTGCCATTTTACTGTGTGCCTTCAGTTCTTTATTAAAATTAAAGAAAAATCCCTGTCCTTGAGTCACAGATTTTATAAGGAAATAAAGATGTTAAACAAAGCCTCCAAGTGGAAACATCATTTTCAGCAGTCCCCAGTTCTGTACGCTACACATCTGACTCAGAGGAAGGCTCTGTGACTAGCACTGATCTTGCAAATAGTCCTTTAGCTATTTACCTGAAGGTGAATCCGACTGCTCATCAGACACCTTTAATGGTGTCAAAACAACACGAGGAACAGTCTTGTTTACCATCATTGAGACTCCATTTCTTCTTTTCTGCTGTTGTCTTAAAGCCTACAAAAATGATAACAAAACATAAAAATGTAACAAAAAACACTGCTCGTAAGTGAATTACATGAGACATTTCTCTACCATTACACTGAATCTCTTAAAATAAGCATAATTTACATAGCTACTGACTTGCCAGACTTCACACTCGTCCCCTTTATGTCATTTTCCTTTAAAACATAAAATCAGGCTTTTGGTTATAAGAGAAAGAAGATGCACCTTAGATCATTTTCCAATACAGTTTTGACAACAAAGAAGCACATAACTGTTTGCTCTACCTTAACAGCACAACATGATTACCCATGGAATGTGAAACTAAGACTTCCAAGTAAAAAAAACGTAAAATAAATGTTTCAAAACCAGAATAAAAATATATATGTCTGCACATCTCTCGCAGGTGCATCCTCTCCAGTATACTGCTCAGTCAATCAAGTTAACACAGAGTGTCATCAGTATGTACAGCATGTAAGGGCTACAGTATTGATGCACTCACTCAGCCGTGAGTAGTGCTGCACAAAATCACTGAACATGGCAGGAATCATTTATTTTTGTGAAGGGAATCAGTCCTAATCTTGGAAACCTTGCAGCACTTGGCTTCTGCCTGCTTGACTTTGGGCATTAACCTTCAGAACACGAACATGATGGTGTTCTGGCAAATCTCGGGAAAAATGATACAAGAATAAATCTCTACAAATGGGAGTGCTTTGTGTTTCATAAATGGATTGACTACAGGGTTGATAATGTAATACCAAATATTTAAAGGTTAGAAATAACAAATACCTGCCAGATTGTTTTACGTAGAAAATGATACCTCATTCAAAAGATCTTAAAATATACAAATACGAATGCTTGTCTATTAATACACTTGCAAGCATTAAAATTCTGGAATTAATCAGAATGGGCTGGGCTTAATCCCGATCTCTTCTATCCTCCCATTTTCCTCCAATCTTACTCTGCACTCTCTTTTTATAACTGCGATTTGTGTTATGATCTTGGGGGGGATTTATTAAAGTAATACTATATCAAAAAGGAACATATTTGAAACAAATTATCCCTGCAGTTTTATGAGCATGAATGACTTATGACTTAGAAGGTTAAAATCTGTATCTTCAATTAATCTGCAATATCTTTCCAAAATGTTCAGCTAAAAAAAAAGAAAAAAAAAAGATTTCTGAAAAAAAGAAATCAATATCACTCTATTCTTCTAAATAACACACTATACAACATAAAATACACCAAACCACATAAAAGCTGTTTCATTGATTAACCCCTTTTATAGTACACTTCTTAAAAGACACATAAGCACTGTGCAATAAAAAGCAAATTACAACACTTGAAATCAAACAAAGAGAAGAAGCTGGTCAGATCTGCACTGAACCAAAGACGCAAGCAGAAAGCAATAAAGAACAGCCTACACTTCAAACACTTCTGAGACAGAAAATTCACACTGGTATTGGGCAAGGACAGCCAGACTTACGGACACAAAATTCAAAAACATTAAAAATTCTCAAGTAGTAAATTCCCCCCAAAATTCTGAAAATGTACCCCAGTGCACAGTCCTGCCAAGCTGGGTGTCAAACCAGGTGACCCTTATTCAACAGTAATGCCACTTAGACTGTAACAAATAGTCCAATAAAAATTAAGTGAAAAGACAGCCAACTGGTGTGATAACAATATACCAGTATAACCACAACCCAGTCGTTGTATTGTTGCCCCATGGACAGATTTACATGATGAAGAACACAGAGAAAAACATCATCCTCAGCGTCAACCTCCCTAAACAAATGAGTAAGCGCCCAAACAATGCCCCATGTTATTCTCCAGCCTCCTCCTGGTCTTTCAAGACAACCTCCACCTCTACCAAGGACCACCACCTCATTGCCAGCATCTTAGGGAAGCACGATTTTAATGATTTATACCACCACTGTGACAAAAGTAGATCCCTTGCAAAGCCTCGCAGCCACTTATCCGTGCTTTAGACTCAATTGCCATGAAGGAGAGGGAGCAGGACGTGCCATACATCCATCGTGACAGGCAGGCCGCATTTGTACGCCCCAGGTGACGCACTCACTGCCGGACCCAGTGTTTGCCAAGTGAATCTCTCACTTACCTTCTCTCAAGTTGTGGGAAGGCCACATCTTGGCACTTCCAGGCAGCATGCTGTGCTCGCGTGGCTGTACAGAACCAGAACACCCATCCCACCATGTCTTGGGTGAGCCCCAAGAGCCACAAAGGCAAAATAGCCATCGGGGAGTAGGCGGTTGCCGCTACCGGAACCATTTACATTGCGGCATGGCCCACTCCTGTGCTAGGGGCTAAGCACCTCAACATGTGAGACTGACGCACAAACCTTAAAGATGATGTTTCCCTTTGATACACATTTGCTTTTTAGGGTTTCCTTTTTCCCCTAACATTCATTATTTCACTGTCTCCTCCATCTCCACAATGCAGGGCCCACAGTTAAGTTCAGTTCTGTACAGGATGACCCAAGCTGGCAGAAAAGACACATACACATGGACAGCTGAAAGTCATGTTGTAGAATGGAAAAAAAATGAAAACTATGTGAACATCAAAATCTAAGTCAAAGTTTTAACACAAAATACCAACAAATTAAGCTGTGCCTAGAGAACAGACTAATAATCATCCCGATGCCTATCTTTCCATTCGTCAAAGGAAAGATATGAGGCAGGAGAACAGAGTATTAAAGCATCAAGTAAATGATCTAACATTTGACATGTATGGTAAAGATATGGCGGAGATTTTGCTCAGTCATTCTGTTTAGTGGGAGAAATTATTCCTAACTAATCACAACTTTTTTTTTTTAATCTTTAGTTTGGATGTAAAGCTGCAGGGCCCAAATTTAATGCTAGACAAGTCTTTGCATGAAAACAAAACATTAGGAGCAACCCAGTATAGGGAGAAGATGCAGACTGAAGCCTAGTTTCTAGTAAAGCCAAACACCAGAAGGAGTTAAGTATAAACCAAGGACACTGTGTGCAGTCTCTGCTGAGGACGAATATATAACTGCTCTACACTTCGCCTGAGGGATATTAATTTTAAGATACAAGACTACTGTAGGATAAGGCAAGAATCTTGTATCCCAAGATTAATTCTACTTAGCTTGGAAGTCAATGGGATTACTCAGAGTGAAACACACACCAAATGCTTTGCTATATTGAGCCTTCAGTGTACCAAGCTAATTTAGTGCTTTCCTTGTTTCCACAATCAGATAAATCTCTAGTTTTAGCTCTTCTGGTGAAGGGAATAAACACAAAGTAGATGAGTAAAATTTGTAACTACCACTGAAGAAAATGAGAAATTTTATAACTTATTCCAAAGAAAAATGGTTCCAGATCTCATTGTAGAAACAGAAACAGTAACTAACACAAACTACACCAGTATCTTTTACTGACACAACATTTTGCAGCTCATCTATATTTAGAGATAAATGACCTCTTTGCTGAACTTCCCATGGATCTGCAAGAAAGAGCCAATAACTACCAAATGGTAAGGTGTCACTTTTACTATTGAAAAAGATAGAAACATATATAGCATGTATGATAATTTACATAATAAAATTTTTTCTTTAATGAGATGAAACTGTTTACTTTTCAAATTTATTCAACAACTTTGTGCTAAATGCTTCGGTTAAAAAAAAAAAAAAGCTGTGAGTTGTAAATTCCTAGAACAGATCACTGTTAAAGTAGTCTGTAAAACATTACTGCTGTCCTATCTGTATGGCACATAAATAAAACAAGAGAGAAAGAAAATGAAAGGTCACGTGGTATACAATTTAAACATTAAAATCACCACCAAAATATAGTACTTACATCCAGCCTTTCACAAGCAGATTTGCAAAGGACATCTGTGAATCTCTTGCACATAATGAGTATGGAGAATTCCCAATATTCCCATTCATAAAACAGAACCTGTGACCATCTGTTGAATAACACTGCCACGGTCATTATACAGGGCTTGGCATAATTAATTTGTTTAATACAATTATTTTATTGCCAAAAACCTATCGATCCACTTTCATCCAAAGAACTCAGCATAACATGGAGAAAAAAAAAGTTTTAAGAAAACACAAACTCTAAAGATACATGCCAAAAGAAAAACATCATGCAATTAACAGTGATATTCTAATTCCAAGACGGTTTTCATAAACAGGTCACAAGAGCAGGTCTCCTCATTTTTGGGAAGTTTATGCCCCCGCTGGAGTGTAGCAGTGTGTTGGAAGGCTCATGAATGTCATTATCTGTTCTTAAGAACAATCTTTTCATATGTAGTTGATTTTGACATAGGAAAGACTTCTTCACCCATGTGACAAAACGGTAGACTCTCTTCAATAATAAATAAATTAATAACTAAATAAATAAGTCTTTCTTGAACTAGGAATGAAAGAAAACAATATAGACTGAAAGGCAACTGGAGAGAGGGGAAAAATACACCCCCAAAAGAGCCCCAGAAGCAAAATGTCAGGCATTATGCTTTCATTTTACTGCTGCTTAGGATTTTTTTTTAAACTTTTCTTTCCCACGTCTTTTCAAATCATAATGAAAAAATGCAGCATACAGATAAACCATTAATGCAGAAAACTACTTTCATTTGAGCTTAAATGCATGACATGCTGAGAATGTTAAAAATTAAGTTATTAACAACAAAGATATGTAACACTTGGTTGCATTAAGCAACATAGTCCCGGATTTCTATTTGTTCCATAAATGTCAAGCCTACATTCTGAAACTCATATCGTGAAACATAACCTTTGAAATTTCACACATTATGGATCAGAAACATAAAGCTATGGAAGTCTTCCATTGTGCCATGTGAAAAACACAAGCTATGATACACTGAGAAAAGCCTATTGCACAAAATAAATAACAACTCTACATTATGGTCATGGATCCTGAATTGGCAAGGATGAAACAAATTTATAGTTTATCACTGATTCACTTAACACCACCATAAAATTCACTCTTTGTCCTCTCTTTCACCCTCATTTTGTTAGTAAAATTAAGACAGACTTTAATTCCCACGTCTCTCTTAAATTAAAATCTCAGTGGCAACCTGTTTCATAGGTACACAGAGCAGTTAAAATAAAACAGCAAGCGCCACAAATCGTGAAGAGTAAACACATTGATTCTATAACATTATTATTCTTGCGATGCCACCACTTCTTATAGTAAACATATATTAAAAGTAGTTATAACCATGCATATGTATGATTAAAACAATAATAAAGATCTCTCATGGAAGCTACTACAAAATACAAAGTGTCACTCCCAAAGCACGGAACAGATTAGTATACTTCCAGCCAGACTCATATACGAAACCCAGCCAGACTCATACACCAAACATAACAGCACTGGTGCTAAGTGTACACAACTGATCAGTTGAAGAGCAGTGGCAGAATAACTGGAAGTTTGGAGACCTAGGTTTTATTTTCAAATTCTTTTAATCACTTTTAGAATAAGCGTCTATGCTTGTCCAATACAATTCTCCTACCCTGTGACACTTTATGCTGTTTTGGAATAGAAATAATTTCTTGCCACATATTTGTTCTTTAGGTCTCAGTAGTGGTCAGAATCTATACACACAGCTATAGTACACATTAACAACTGAATGCTTTCCTGTGTATTAACCAACAGTGAAACAAAGTGCTTGGACATCTGTAGTGCAGAGAGAATGTGTGGATTTCTGTGCGTGTCCCTACACCTGCAAGCCAGTACCATCTTCTACAGGGGTACAATAACGCATTCACAGCTACCACTGCTGCAGATCACAATCAACTGCAAAACGTACTTTTTTTTTTTTTCTTTCCCAACCACAAAACCAAAAGAGAAGGACAAAAATGTGTGATGTGTTCAATGCCTGTTCTGACTTGCATGTAAATGGGAATGATGATGGCACATGCATTGATTGACTCAATGACACTTTTTTTTCCAAAGAGAAGAGTATACTTAAAAAAATAAATAAAATCATGCAGTATTAAACAACTAACAGCTATCAGCTGAAAAGTGCTTTATGGGGAAACCTGTTTCTTCGCATAACAAAGCACATATAGGGAAGGAAACAGTTTGCATAAAGCAGTTTAAAAACAAAATAAAGACAGCAACATCCATAGAAAATCTTGAAACAATCATCAATGTTTTCTTTTAGGTCAAATTTACAAATATACTCGTGCAAAATATAGTGGGGGGACTACAAGACCATCCTACCATTCTCCTGACAAAAACATCCTGTCACAGTACCTCTCAGGGAGACAGGGGCACCAATTTACATTGCACCAATGTAAGCAGTTAGAGTGTAATGTCTTTATGCCAGACGTACTGCTCCAGCCTGCATTCTACATGCCCTACACCCTGAGCATGCAGTCTGCTGGAGACCTACCGAACAGTTCCTGAAAAAGCATTGGTACATCACTGCTTGTCAGCATTTTGTAGGAGGCTTCCCAGAACCCTGAAGATTTGTGAGCCATTGCAAATCCTGTCTTTCCCTGAAAATGCCAACCATTTCTAGAATGCACTTCAAAATCAAGGCCAGACTCATTTTCTCCTGGGTCTAATTTGTTATGTTATAGAACATTCAAATCCAAAGTTGTTCTTTACATACGGCCCAGAAGAAGATATTCACTTAGAGACTCACTGCCAGTGTATGGAAAAATCATGCAACATCGTTAGAAAAGCTTGACTTCTGTGCAAAGTACCCAACAAAATGGGATTCTCATCTACAGTGATGGTATTTGTCATTAGGACAGCAGTTATGACCAATCCATCTTAAATAGTACCCTAGGTTTTTAAAGAAAAATGTTATCAAAAAAGTGCACTGCTTAGAACTTGGCCACTGCCATCAGTTTGGCTGACTGAGACTTGGGACAAGAAACAGCAGCTACATACCAGAACTAAGCATGAACTTTCAACATGTATTTGGGAAGGAGATTCCACTATGTAGGGGTGGTAAATGTAACCAAAATTAACTTTCATGGACATATTTTAGGTGAAGGGCTCTGTCCTACAGTGAAGTAGAGTGGGAAACAATGCTTCAACATGGTAGTGTTATAAAGTTGCTTTAAAATTCTCAGATATTTCTTAGAGTAATGTATTCTGAAAACCACATTTATTAAAACAGAAAACATGCAGGACAGCTGCAAAAAGCATGCTATGCAAACAACCCCAGAGGGAAAACAAACAAGCAGAATGCCCCAGCAACTGGGAGTTAATTATTAAAAAGTGGTACAAAAAGAATACAGGGATCATGTGGATTCCTGCCCCTTCCTTTCCGTCACAAGTAAGGGCTGAGGACCATGGGGATGACACAGAAGAAAGTCCCATAAACACTGTGTTGTGTCTTACCAAAGCACTGTGTTGAGCAGCTGGTACATGCTGCCTATGTATAGGGACCTTTAGAGGGACATACCGTGCAGCCTGCCTTCGGGCAATGCATGTACTCCCTGAAGAGCTCCTGCTGGAACTCTTGCTCTTCCAGCTTCTTTTCCCCATTATGCAGTCTCCCTGCCATAGTTTCTCTGTCCTCTTCCCTAGACTTGTCTTGGCAATCAGAAAATCAGTTTAGTTTATCATCTTCAAAATTCCATTTTCCTGAACGCATTTTGTAAATTCCACTGTCCCTTCCCATGTCTCTCTAGTAGTCAAAAAGCAACATGTTTTTCTTGTTTTCCATTTGTTGACAGGAAAATTTGTCAAGAATCGTCACTTATGTTGCCAGACATCTGATCAAATACTTCAGCTAGGGAGCCAGAATTCTCCAACTGTGTCCTTGGTAAATCCGTAGTATCTGAAATGAAACATAGAAAAATGGTTAACACAGACACTGAGACAGTGCAACAAACTCTCTATTACCAAGGAATTCAGTACAAGAAATCTCTGTCAGTTCACAGTGGAATTTCAAAGACTTTCAGGAAGACACCCGGTGCTCAAACTCTTTGTGATCAGGACATAAGCATAATGATCTCCTCTGTCAGCTTTATTTCTTCAAGGGAGGAGAAGGGAAAGGAGGGCAGGCGAATATATCAGGTTTGCATCACAACATATGAGTGAGTAGTTCCTCAAATGAGTCAAAGGACAGACACCACAGACAGACTCATACTGGATTACTTTCCAAGGACAGCAAAATGCTTCAGGATAACTTGTATCTGGCTGTATTCAAGGAGAGAAGTCCTAACAGAATGAGTGTGGAGGGAGCAAAACTGGTGAGTTTGCTCTTGTTCTTCTCTCAAAGCAAGGTAAGCGGTGTGCCTGAGGTGAAGAAAGGAAAGCAACTCCACACCAGCACCAAGGGAGTTCAGGATTCTACCATCAGTGCCAGCCTAGGCACTTGGACGCCTGTGTCCTTAAAAAAAAACAACAAACAAATGAATAAAAACCTGATAAACAAATCCTGTGAATTTGGGCAAATCGGGGCTAAATTACACTTTTGCCATTCTGCTCTGAAATTTAGTTTTCTGTTGCTTCAGAAAGATTGTAGATTGGTTTCTAATGATAATAATTATGGATGTGCTTGAAAATTCAGCCTGAAATGTTATTTGGAGCTATACAGGTCTCATGTACTATAATTCAGAAGCAATACATGAGCCAAACTGCAACATTCCCCATAGCTCTCTTACTGCTTGGGGCCTGACAGCATCCAATGTAAAAAAAAAAAAAAAAAAAAAAAAGGGCACACAGTTGCCACTATTGCTGTAAGAACAAATCATATGGATGGGTGCTTCCTTCTCGAAAAACTGCATCTACCCACTTTATGAATAAAATAGTGGCACATATTACGAACCCAGCCACCAAGCATGCAGACAAAGCCCAAAGTTAAGAAAAACAAAACAAAGCAGCAGCAGTAACATACCTTGTGTAGATTCCCTTATTTCCTGAGCTTCTCTCCTCCCAAACCCACTTGGCTGCTGTCTCTGGAGTTCTGTCTCTACAAAGAGATCTGGATGCCCAGCACAGTCTCAGACATGTCCTGGTCTGTATTCAGATTCTGAGTCTGAATGAAGTATCCTTCTCTTCTCCCAACAGAAAATTTATGGGTACCCTTCTTGGTGCTGATTCCAAAGTGCCAAAAGTGAGGCAGGATTTTCTTCCATGTCTGGGAGGTCTAATATCATCCCAGACATCGTTATATCGCATCTTCAAGTTCTTTATCCTCTCTTGGTACTGCCCCAGGAACCAACTGGTACACTGATGGACAAGGTGCTCTTATACTTGGCTATCAGAGTCCAACAGACACTAACACCACCTCAATGTCCTGGATATTCACATATGCTCAGTGTTACCTACGTGAGGCCAGTTTGCAGGTATGATCGTTTCTTCTGAGAAATGTTCCAAGAACATCTTGATAGATACAGACATATCTGTACAGAGCGAAGACTTCCAAAAAAAGTATCACCTCAAGTCAATGGAACAGAAACTGGACCACAGAGAGGAGCATGGTAGACACTATGCCATGACTTGATGTCCATACTTGAGTTAGCCTTGTCCAGAGCAAGAATAATTCACACAGTAGTGTGATCATGTACCACTGTTAGCAGATGCAGATGTAGTTCAGTACTTTCCTGGTAAGAGGTCCTGACATGAGTCTGCATGCCACAATTCTCAAGTGTGAAAATGAGGTAAGTCAGTGTAGAACTGATCAGTACTGATGGGAAATCAGTGCGTGACAGCATGCCATAAACCCCTCTTTCAATGGTACTAGATAAGCAGCAGCTGGGCACGCATACCCAAGCACTTCCAATAGCAAAAGGGAAACAAATCTTTAAAATCTGCCATCAGAAAGACAAGCATAAAAGGCAGCTCTACACCACAGACTCTTTTGTCTAAGCCCTCATGAATGGAAACTATTTTGTTGGACTTAACACTCATACTATTCAGGAACAAAACTGAAACTTCCTCAAAAACGAAAAAAAGCAACATGAAATACACTCAGTGGTGAAACATTCAATCTTTCTCCCAGCAAAATGACACGATGGAAGGCCATGAAGCTAGAAAGTTGCCAGACTAGAACAGCAGCCCAAGCTTTTAAGGTGAGGAAATATGGTCTGAACTGCGAAGCAGACCTTTTGAGAGTCCACTGGAACTGCAGACCTCCCTGGCCCTTGCAAAGTACCCCAGTTCCACTGCTACCTGAGAGAAGTCAAGACCAATAGAGAGGGCTCAGAAAATGCCCCGTCCTCCAAGCTACTAGCATAGCTTAAGAAATGCAGTGTTGTGACTAATTTGATTCATGAGAACATCTTGAAACATAGGCTGTTACAAGGAAACGTGAGATTGCTCTTTGCAGTCTAAACCCAGTAATACCTCTAGAATTCATTACAAATCAGATCATATGTAAATCCAACATAACACTTGAAAGAGAATGGCATATGACTAGAGTGGCTAATAACTAGATAAACAGAGAAAATCTGCTAATTCTAGTTCTGATCTTCAAGCAATACTTCACATTATCAGCTTGCCTCCCACTTTAATTTTAATGGACAACAAAACAAATACACACAAGATCAAGCTAATCAAAACTTACTGTTTTTAAAAAAGTTGAGTTGGAAACTGGTTGAAAGACTACCTTGTCAGTTTTCATTCTGTGAAGACTGTCAAGTAATAGAAAAAATACAATAGCTAGGGAAGACTGCTTTCTGACGTTGAGAAAGTATATATATATATATATATATATATGTTTATACAGTATAAACACTTCTTGCTGAGAGTATGCTGATGGCTCATCTTCTGTTACTTTAGCACAGAACTGGCAAGTTAGCAGCAGTTGGAGGAGCATTGAATCCAACTGTATGAAGTTTTTTGCGTATTCAAAAGGTAGTACAGACACTTCTTTGTACAAATTTTATGCGTTATGTGCATTCATAAAAGCAATAGAAAGATTGGAAAGTGAAAGAAAATCACTGCTGAAGTTTTTTTCTCCTCTGCTGCAATGTCAAATTAAATCATATCTGTAGCATGCATAGGGCAGTAGCCAACACCTGAAGCTTTAGAGAAAAATTAAAACAAAGGAAAAATCCTCCAGCACTCCACAATACAAATGTACATTTGTCTAATACTGTACATACAGAAAACATTTTACTGATAGCTGTAATAATCTCGTACTCTGAAGTACAAGATCTAATTACCATTAACTTAATTAAAACTGATTTCTTTCTATTGATTACTTAACTTTCCGACGCTGCTCTAACCCTACTGCCTTAGGGAATGTTTTCAAAGATTTCCATCAATGTTATGACTTTTTATATTAATTAAGCTATTTTGACTAGTTTGCCCTTTTAAAAATTATTCTCAGTGCTATACATCTGCTAAGTGAAAAATGACAGAGTTTAAACAGCTTACACAAGTTCAAACACTCATGGCTTTGCTTTTTTTCCTCCTTTCCCTTCCCCTGCTCCCTCCACACCTCCGAAAGTTTACATACTAGAAAAGATCTATACAGAAGTTTCCAAAAACTTGCGTGCCTTTCTCCAAACTACCCAAGCAGCTAGCGAGCTGCTTTGTGCACTGCCCAACCTTCCCGACCAAGCGGTTGTGAGACCCCAACCTAAGAATCCTCTCCAGTCCTCAAAACCCGTAAGTAAAAGATAACCTTATATGAATGATAAAGGTCTATTAATTTTAGTGGATTTAAACTCAAACCGCATGAAAAACTAAGCACAAATACTTAAGTGTTTCGAGAAGGAGATGTGGACAGGCTTTGCTTAATTTAAGCCTAAATCAACAACTCTGCAATAAACTTCCCCATGAAATACTATACTTCAGTTAAACATAACTAAGAGAGCAGTTACCAGAAAAATTAAAGCAACATCATCTCGTTAAACTAACATTTTAGAAGAGTTGTATTTCATTTTTTACTGTATTTACATGACTAAAACAATTTCTACATATTCACAACTGAGAGGAAATACTGTTGTTTTTTTTGAATAATAATTATTATTTTTTTAGTTTTTCGTTTGCCCTGCTGTAAGCTGAACTAATTTGGCATTGTTGGAAAATAAATTTCACAGTTACGATTTCTGTTAACAGCTGACTTTGAACACACAGTTAGTTTCGCCAAACTTTACTACATATCTTCCAACCTAAATCATCCAAATCACAGGTTATTCAAGAAACAAAAACAACCTCACTCTTACACACTGTAATGTCAGATACAGTACGCAAAACATTACTAAGCAGACCATAAAGAAAAACTGAAGAGCAAGTATACCCAGCTTCTTACCTATCTGCAGAACTTCTTTCAAAATGTTTGCTTTATTTTAAGCCTCACATAAAATTTCCAGTGTTAAGTGCTTACACACAAAAACCTGGGACATGATTAATACAAACAATTCTGCTTACTTGCAAAGCACTTACAAAAAACAAAAACAAACAAACAAACAAAAACATCAAAACCATAGTAAATGGCAGGACTGCACCATCGGTTAAAAAAAAAAAAAAAAAAAAAAGGAAAGAAAAAAGAAAAACCCAGCAATACATCACTAAACAAAGCCCTAAAAATCCCCTCAGAAACGTCCTGAAATTCTGCTGAAATCATGTTCGTATCAGACTGACACCCATGCCAGAGGAAAGCCAACTGATGACCAGGCAGTAGGAGCTTACCTGCTTAAGTGCTTTCTTCGTGTGCTGCTGGAAGGAAGATACTAGCTTGCTTTGCACTGGTGCATTTGTAAGGCTCGAATCACGATTGGAAGACATTTCTTCAGATGTCTGCTTTGGGCAAACTTTATAAAAAGAAAAAAAATAAAGGAATGCTGTTATGGGGCTTATCTTCTATGCATCTTGGAGAGCCCTAAGAAAGGGGGTGGGGGGTGGGGGGAAAAAGCATGTGCCTGGAAAACAAAAAAGCTCACTCCACAAAATTCAACTAATCTTGAGATCCAAATGAGCTGAGAATCCAGCCATATTCTAAATACACGCGTTGCTTCACAAATATTTGTACCTCACTGGCCCCTTTTTGTGGAGCTCTGGAGACTGTGCAGATTTTGCCTGTCAGGTCCTGAAACGTAACTGAGGGAGCTGAATAACAGTTTTCACACAGAAGCCAGGCAAAAATTGTCTTCTTCACCAAGCCATTTCTAACAGATTACTATGTGTCTAAACACGTATTTATACAGAAGACACTGATGACCCTGTATTGTGGATTTATGAGTATGCAACTTCATTCCAGATCATAATGGCGTCTTAGGAGCCAGACTAATCTATTTTGTAAGTACTTCTTGGTAAAAGTAAGAACACACACTTGCCTGTTTAACGGGTAGACTGGAATATCCTGCAAAGAGGAATTCTGGTCTCTCAGGTAATACACACTGCTATTTTTTCAGCCTTTTTAATAATACATGTTTTAATGAATAAATACTACTGCACTTGCTTTAAACAGCCTCTTGAATACATACTGTGTGAGACACAGGAAAAGTCTCCTGGTTAAAAATAAAAGGAAATATGATGATTTGTTTTTTTTTTTTTTTTTTTTTAAATCCAGCTTTATTAAACAGATATGAACATTGTGAAAATGCCTGGAGCATCCTGTTAATCTTGGTAGTCAGCAAGCTTGACTAAAAGAGCTGTGAAAACCTTTCCATTTTTAATGCCTGGCATTACTATTACTCTTACCAGTGTCTTAAGACAGCCCATCTAAAACAGAATGAGCACAGATCCAGAAACTGAGCAGCTTTCTTCTTCTTTCCTCCTCTGACTGGGTTCAAGTCTGGCTTCCCGTGCGCTGCCCCAAGCCAGTTTGCATGCTGACATGCTTGCTTTACAAAGTCCCAAAAATGCTTATATTTTCCCCGAGATCTGCCATACATGGCAAACCTACAATAACAGTTTGAGGACACTCAAAGAGGTTGCACAGACATGGGCCCAAAAGAATTTTAGCCCAATCTTTCTGTTTGTGTGTGGTTTTCTCCTCCCATCCTTCAATGGGGCAAGCAGACAAGTGAACTAGCATTTCGACTCCCTTGCCTCTAGCAGTGTTTCATAAAATAAATATTGTAATGGCTTTTTCTTTGGGTTTGTAAGAAAAGAGACAGAATTGAGACAATTTAGCTATCAATAAGTAATTGCCAGTGTAAGATGCATGGGATATTAAACATTTCTTTCCACACTGAAAGAAAAAAATAATTAATACTTACTTGACAAGCAGAATATATTCTATTTTATGGTTTTGGCATTATGTCAAGATAATTTCCACATTAGATTAAAAAATTTCATTAGCAGATAAGACAAATCCAATTTTGTCACAAGACTTCTAACTGATACTTTTCACTTTTTTCCCATGTACTCAAAGCATTTGTCAAGAATATACAAAGAAGATGCAATACAAAACAGCTTGTAAGCTTACAGTATCACCTGGTTAGGATCAATGTTTTCCACATGATAAGCAATGCTTGCTATCAAAAAAGGCAACTCAGAGGAGCAGTAAATTGTCAGCAGAAAACAAACAATAGCTATTTTATATAGTCTAAATCACTACAATAGCTCCTGAGATACAGAACACCTACATCAAAATAAAAACCTGACATTTCAAATTACCCAACTTCTGTTTTGATTCTTATTTTAAATATATTTTTTTATTTTTTTATTTTTACTGTTTTCTGGCAAAGACTAAGAGTCAAAGAACTGAATTAAAAATGGAAATAGTGTAAGCATACAAATCCCAAAGTTAAGGAGAACAGAATTGAACAAATTTAAAAATGGCAGAAGAAGGAAATCTATTATGTATATAAGTCCCCCTCCTAAGTGAGGATACAACATGAATTATCATGAAGAATGTATTTCTGTTCTCCAGGATGACTAGAACTCCTAGTTCCTTTTTGACTAAGTGGGAAATTCAGGTTCTCATGACTTTGATTCAGGACATTATCCAACAGTCTCCCCTATTTATTTTGGTGATAAAATTCATCACGGAGAGGTTTGATACCACTAACTGATGATGCTCAACACTACAACAGTTAATGTCAAACTCGTGACACAGCATGAGAATAAATATAAACATGGCTCTACATTAATTTTAGGCTTTAATTCATTTTTATTCTAACAATAAACTCTTTAAATGAAAATGAAATTGTGACAAGGTCTATTAGAGGCAATACTTTTGATTTCTATCATTACCTTACTTTTCACATAAAAAATAATATCAATGTATTGTTTCCTTTTGCTTCTGTTTCTTTAAAACTTTGACAGTGAAGATAAACCAAGGAACAGGGCTTTTTCTACTTAGTGAAGCAACTGGAACTAAAACCTGCTGAAACAATAAACCAGCTTGCCGTATCTGTGATCAATTCTGCAGGTACAGAAGGAGTACCTCAATGTATGCTGGTTCAGTTTAGTGCAAACCAAAACTACTTCCTTTAGATTTCTGAAAATAATTGGAGAACAAAGTATTTCTGTTTCCTGTCATCTATAATTAAAGAAATAGACGTATGAGGCTAAAATCCACTGCTTAATTTTTTTTAAATGACATTGTGATTAGAGAAAGTCAACTTCATTTATTAACAATAAATATTTCCTTTCTAAAATATACTTAGTACATTAAAAATAGTTTCCTTCACATATCCTATAGCTTAAAATATTAAGAAATTCTAAATACTGTTTTCCATGTTTATTTAAATTTCCATCTCCATTTAAAAGCAGCTTGATACAAATCTTGGGTTCAAACCTAACCACCCAGTTAATAAGACATGTCATTGCCTATTTTCCAAAAATAGAAGATATAAACACTAAACATCTAAATACATTATGTTAATTTATACTATTGCTTAATAGTTTATACAGTCTATTCTCTTGATTAGTAAAAAAAAATAATACTAAAGAAAATCAAGATATTAATTGTTTACAAAACAATATGAATTAAACTTTTCTTTAGGAATTTAAATACAAATATGAGATGCTGAATAAATTCATTCTTTAAAGCAAGTTGCGCTGCTTAGTGATTTCAATCAATCTATGCCAAAATCTCAGTATACTACAAAGGCTGCAACCACAGAAAATTGTATTTATTCGTTCATTCAAATGGATAAGGTCCAACTGCTTTTCTCTGCATGAGTCAGAAGTGAAAAAATGGAAAAACATGATAGAAAAATATATCGGTGTTTGAAGTAAAAATTGATGGTCCTAGTGAAAAAAACAAAGACTTAAGACTGCAGCTATGAAAACCAAAGAACGCAGTAAAAGAAAAACAAATTCAAGAAGAATCAGTGGTCTTTGTACATATGTACAACTTTGGAAAGCTGGAACTACTTTGTCCATAAGCACAGAAGATGCATGAATATTATCAGATCTATGTTACCTTGAAAAACTCTATCAGAAAAGAATGCTAAAAATAAACTAGATGTTGGGGAGGAAGAAAAGAACCTTGAAAGAACGCAACAGACTAAGCAAAAATATTTGGGTAGCAAATAAAGAGGATTCACCATTATTGCTACAGTAGAAAAAGAGAACAAGAGTAGTTTTAAGCCTACAGGAGGCATTTCCCTTTAATGGAGAATAATTAAGCTCCATTCAGCTTCTTCAAGGACCAGGACTGAGTGAAGAAATAAAGCACTATTAAGCCATAAACTGTTAGGTTACGAGCTGGAAGAGCAGCTGGGTCTCTGAAGATAAGACCTCCTCAGTGAGTGTTCAGGGAGTGTTAACATGAATGATAGAATTAGAATTACTTAACAAAAAGAGGATGTTAAAAATGTTTTTGAGAACCTCCAGTTAAAATAACCTCCTCTCTTCCATTTTTCCAAGACCAGTTTTTGTAATTACTGTGACAGGCTATGATTTGTAAAAATCAGCAATGTTACTTTTTAATTTCAAATTTCATAAAGTATCTCAGTAATTTTATATTACTTTCTACCTCCTCCCTACCCCCAATAAATATGATACCTACTTAAACCATATTAGAAGATATATTTCTTCAAATAAACAGTCTTTTGTAAGAATACAACTTAAAATCACTCTGTCTCACTGTCACTGAAAGTTATTAGGAATAATTATAAACAGATTTATGTAACTGGATGGACAGAAAAGTTCCTGGAGTGCTTTATGGGGCTTGTTTTCCCCAAATAAATAGCACAATTAATTCTGATTTCAGACAGACCATACTGATTTAAAATCAAACCAGTAAAATCAACACCAGTTCACTTCCTTCTTTGTTACAGAAATCACAGCAGATGAGAAGGATTGTTTACTAATGGCCACATTAAAAAACTCAAATTAATATTGCTACCATATGCTAAAGACTATAGTCTACCTCAAGCATAAAATGTATGTACACGCTCTGGAGATAGAAAACTTCACAGAGAACCCCCTTAGGAAAACGTACACACAAAAACTCTCTGAAATATCCAGAAAATTCAATATTTTCTTTGGGTGACACAGATCTATACTTGCATTGACATAAATGGTCACGCTTTGCCAACACAGACATATCAAGTAATTCACCTCCATCGCTCTTTGATCTCTAGAGCTTAACTTGCAAAATCTGAACAATTCAGAACGCGACTGTTGCCATCAGCTTTTGAAAATGAAAACCAGTTTGGGAGTTGGTTAATTGCACAAGTTCACCAATGCAAGCAAAACCAGATGCATATATCAAGGGCACTACTATGACTGTAATATTCTTTTCGAAAAGTAATACTTGCACTGTGAAATGATAAGTAACATTCAATCACATGTTTTGGAAATAGACATCAAATACCCTGTCAGGATGTGATTGCACTGAATCACATAATAATCTGAGGAGAATTTTGTGCCCAGACATTTAATAAATCTTTGAAAACTGTGAATCCTCGTTCCAAAGGAAGTCAACATTTTCCTCTGAAAATGTACTCTGTCATCACTAAGTCACCCGTTTCTAAGGCCTCATAAACTATAATGTACAGCAAAAACAAAACACCACCAAAAAAAAAGATGAGATGATCTCTCCCTCAAGCTCTATGTTATCGTCTCATTCTTATGACTTATTGCCACAGTGGCAATGAAACTTAGAGAAGTTAAACTTAATCCTGGGTACAGTACTTTTATTTTGTAGCTACTTGTGGGGGAAAAAACAAACAAACAAACAAAAAGCAAAAAAACAGAAAAAGTCTCTTTCAGATGTGTCATCCCGACCTCAGTATGTTTGGGCTGCTATTCCTTTGCCACTCTTCTGCTTAGAGAAAGCCTACCTGGCATCCAGATATTGCCATGTACAACTGACATACTCAGCAGAAGCAGTGGCATCGTTCTCAAGAAACAATATGCTAAGGATGACAGGTTCCCTCGACTGCCAGAAATTCCATTCTCGGAAAGAAACTGAATACATAAACGTGGGCTCAGCTTTCAAACAATGGTGAATGTTCATTCCTCCCAATAGGAGTTATCCTAGCAGCTTCCTAGTCCAAAAAGCACAAGGCATCCAAGATCACAGCAGCTACAAAGACAAAATTTCAGGATTCAGCAAGAATCTGATCCTCTATCATCCATCTACTACCTCTAAGAAAACTGCCTAAGAGATTAATTCTGCCAGTTCATTTTTAAATTGAAGAACTTCCAGTTTTCGGAAGTGCTGCAAACCACAGCGTCTCAAGAGGAAATTATATTGCTCAGCTCTGGGCAAACTTCAGGCCCTCTGTTTGGGTTGGGCCTGGGGAGGGAAGGCACGCTACCGCAGGGATTGCTACCTCCTCCACAGTTAGATCATTGTGCATTCCACTGGCTTGCATGAAGACAACTTTTAATCAACTGCTCTCCGTGGCTGATGGATTACCCCTGGCTTCAGAAACCCTGGGGACCAATGCTTTTTTGAGAACAGAACATCCTATTGATGGGCAAAAGGATATTATAGTCATCATTTTCCCAGGCAACAGTAATTGGGATTTTAATTCTTTTACTGACTGTGCCTTTACTTGCTGCCCCTGTGTTTGAGTGAAATGGAATTTACAAAAAGATACGAGAGACTATTATAGACCTTCTGTAGAAATCCCATTCCAAACAAAATCAACTGTAACATAAAGTGTTCGTTTAACATGTGCCTTGGGAGAAGGTGGGGAAAGAGATTTCTCCACTGCATCTGCAAAATCCTGAGGTGTGGCCTTTCTGGTTATCAGTTTAGCAGTACTGATGTGGACTAAGAGCTTTTGCCAAGTCATGTGTTTTTAACTGTGAGAAGTTTCTATATTATTATGCTAATAAAATTGTTCAGTAGCTTGCATTATACTGTGGCTGCTGTTTGAATGTCAGCTGGTACTTTTTAGTCAGAAAGATGAAGACTGTCATCTAAAAGCCCACAAAAGGACAGGGGCAATTGCTGAAGTTCATGACAGGGTCTAATCCTCAGTTTCCAGCTAACTAACTTTAAAGAGGCACTTTTAGATCCTTGCTAAACAACTTCTTTTGACATCTGATCATTCTGTTGGAACTGGGGCTTCTGGACTCTATCCCACTGGAAACAAGAGCAAATTAAAAATGCAATCAGACAATTAAGAATACAACATGAAAACAATATCCATTGTTGTATGTATCATACATATTAAGGCTGAAAGGAATTGCTATATCTATTGACCTTTTCTGAAACATGAGTCCAAGTATTTCATACAGCATTTCTTATACTGGATCCCTTTTTTTTTTTTTTTTTTTTTTTAATGCCACAGAATACTTTTCTGGAAGGAAAAAAATCCCAGTTTTAGTATGCATAGTTAAACTGATAGGCATCTGGTTAGGTTTGTTCTGCTAGACCAAATATTTTCTATAGAAATAACTTTTCTTAAATATTTACCAAATGATCAAGTCATCTCCTCATCTCTGATAAACTAACTAGACTGGCTCTTTTAAATTTCCCAGAGCAATGGGGTATTTGTTCACTCAGGAGTTCTTATATCTCTCTGCTAAATCCTTTCCTATTTTCCCTAATTCTTTCTTACAGCTGTATTGAATGCAATACATCACTAATCATTTAACTAGTGCTATACCCAAAGGAAAAACTGCACCTATACCCTTTAATCAGTATTACCAGAATTATAGTCCAAGAACTGCATTGGACTAATTAGCAAAAGCATCTCATTTATGTTGAATTCATTTTCTGCTGTGATACTTATATGCTTTTCAGATTTACTGATTTTATTGAAAATATATCTCCACTTCACAAACATAACCTTTTTAATTTACTTTAAATTCTAATAAAATTCATGTTGTTCAACTCTAATCATTTACAAGGCAATCAGGAGGCATCTCAACATTTTTATTTATTGTCAATAAATTTAATCAGGAAGGATTTTATACTTTTCAAAAAGTATTGACAAATACCTTGAACGTAAAAAGGTCAAATCGCATCCTCAAGGGAACAGCAAAAATACCTATTTTGGATGGTGATTCCTACTCCTCTGCAGATCTAATAACTTGTAATTTTCAATCCATTTAGAATTGGCTGCATTTCTTGGTCACGGTGCTGTTTTTAAGCCAAGCATTACACACTGCAAACGTACACTTACAGAATTCTAAATATATATCAATAGATGCCTTTATCAACTAAACTTTTAGTCTCAAGAAAAGCTATTATCAAACATGTTTAACAAAACTAAGCCCTGTATCAGCTGGCTGATACAAGATATGCTGTCTTCAATTCCTTATTGATCAACCCAGCCTTGGTCTTTCTAAATACAATATAGACTCCCTATTGCCATCCCATTTAATCTTTTTTTTTTTTAAGCATACAAACTTCATAACACTAGAAAAATTAAAAAATGTCATGTTTGCAAAAAGTTAAAAATATCACAATTTGTTAAAGAGGAAATATGAGGGAAAGTTCTCATCTTTAAATACAATCTGGGTGTGAATTACTGCTCTACCCCAAATATTTAAAAATGTTTAATTTTAGCAGCTGCTCTTTTATGTCACCCGAAGTGCTAGAATGATTTTTATCACTGTAAACTGTGAAAATAGTACACAGCCTCCTCCTAGTCCAAACCCAACAATTTTCTACTTCTGGCATTGTGGCACTGTTATTTACATCCTACCATCCTAAATAATTGCCAGGGTTTTGCCACTATTTTTGTTTGTTTATAAGTAGCAACATCAACTTCTGCTTTCCTGTCTATGACTGGAAATACGACTATTTACACTGCTTTTCATTGCTGTATTCTTCCTGTGACTTAGTGAAGTGTCCATCAACTGAGTATCAGACAGGAATTGTTGAAGAACTACCAATATGTATGTTCACTTTATGCATTCAGTGTAGACTACATAAGCATAAAAACACAGCACTTGCAGTGTTTAACTTATAACCATAAAATATCACAACGAAGATGTAAAGCCATTTAATAATTTATGACTTTCGTTTTTCAATCAAGCTTCATAACTTCACCAGCAGATTCAGAACAACCTAGAATCACAGAGTCACAACACATCTTGAGTTGGAAGGGACCCACAAGGACCATCAAGTCCAACTCCCAACTTCACTCAGGACCACCCAAAATCAGACCATGTATCTGAGAGCATTGTCCAAATGCTCCTTGAACTCCATCAGGCTCGGTGCCATGACCGCTGCCCTGGGGAGCCTGTCCCAGTGCCCGACCACCCTCTGGGTGCGGAACCTTTCCCTAACACCCAGCCTGACCCTCCCCTGTCCCAGCTCCATGCCGTTCCCTCGGGTCCTGTCGCTGTCCCCAGAGAGCAGAGCTCAGCGCCTGCCCCTCCGCTCCCCTCGTGAGGGAGCTGCAGGCCGCCATGAGGCCTCCCCTCAGCCTGCTCTGCTCTGGGCTGAACAAACCAAGGAAGGGACTTCTACCTGTCTTAGGCAATCCCATCACTCCTATCACAGAACATTTTGTAAGTTTTCAATGCTGTTAATGAGCAATACTTAAACAGCAGTATCAGTCCCATACAGTTATAGCACAGAAGCCAAGTAAGTCACCAAAGATCAAAAAAGGGAATCTTAGTAGAAAAAAAGGCATGAATCTTTTCATGTCCTAGTTGTAAACAGGACACCCTCTCACCATATAAGAAGTGACCTAAAACAGTCAGATGCAAACGAGCAGTGGGACAGGTTCTGAGCAGGTGGGCAGAACTGATGAAGGGATGGTTTATTTCAGAGATCCTGGAAAGTTTGATTTTTTTTTTGTAATAAAACATTCGCTTTACAAACAATACATGAGTGTACCTCTAATAATAAGAATATTAATTTCTATTACTTGCAAGTCACTTTAGGTGACTGAGGAACTGTGTTTTGTTTATGAGCAATTATTACCTTTCAAAAGGTAATTTTCTAAAACTGTTTGAAGCCATTTTTAAGTGATTGCAATGTTTCAGTTTGTTGTTATTTGCCAAAAAACAAACAAAGAAACAAACAAAAAAACACCACAGGATTCAATACTTCAATATGTCAACATGGCATCCAGGAGAATCTCTGCCTGAAATAAGAAAAAAACCTCACCTTTGTCCTGTGCCCAGAATACTACTGAGGGACCCCACAGGTCCATGCTTAAATGAGTGGGGTATATCAGTATCTGTCCACTGCAAGTTTGAAGCCTGGTAATGCAAATTACTCATTAGCTGTGAGGCCTAGAACAATGATAAACCATGAAATTATCTACTCAACATATACCTAACAGCACGACTCATTGTCTTTTACAAAACAAACTCAAATAAAGGTACTTGGTGTTCCTGATTTCGTTATAAAGCCAAAAGAGAGAAGAAGCTACTAAAAATTAATTCTACTGTGCGCAAAACATTACTCTTTAGAAATCACACCATGAAAATCTTAGGTAAACAATACTTTGTCTTTTCCCAAAATACGCCCTTTAACACTGAAATTAAAACACCTACCACCATTTTCTTCTCCATTATTATTGTTTGTCTCAGCCATTTCAGTGCCATCTAACTCAGATTCACATCCTAAATCCAATGTTCCATCAGTAGGGCATGTTGATTCTTCTTTCTACAGTAAAAATGAAAAAGAAAACTAAAATTAACAAAAAAAAATATACATCATTCCTACTGCATCTCCAAAAATACATTGCTGCAGTATACTCATATGCTTACATTTCAAAAAACAGAATAAAATGAAATAAGCTTGTGAGTTATTTCAGAAAAAGACATAAAAAGCAACTTTCATGAAACAACTTCCAAAGAAAAACCAAAAAAGCTACTCTGTTAAGTCATAACATTTTTATTTAAAAACTGTCAAATAAAATGCAAGTTCTTCCACTTTTTATTTTTTATTTTTTTATCTTTTTAACAGAAACAGACTTGTTTGGCTGTTAAAAATCCTAGTCTTCCAGTTGAGTGTCCAGAATGCTGCAGCAAAACACAAATCCTTTAATGTTTCTTTTTAGCTTGTGCCTGTTTCCTGAATTCAAATTCAAAAGCAACCTGGAGCTCACAAGCATGGGAGTGACTGTGAATACCTGGATTTGTGCCAAGAATATCTCCAGATTTAAAGCAAAACAACAGCATTTGTTTTAGTAAATTAGGAAATGGAGCTTCTGAAATCTATTAATCCAATTTCAGATAAAGAATTTTTAGTTATCAGGAACAAGCAAATCTATATGGTTTTATGTTTTTAAAACCTTTATACGTAATTTTTCTGCCATAAATTACAAAACATCCTTTCCCTCAACCCTCCAGCCCCAAATTCCAATTAACTACATTTAGACTGTCAAACATATAATCTCAATCTCTTGTTTCTCACCTCTACTTCACATTCCTGTACTGATTGTGAAACCAGTCTAAATTTGCCCATGTACAATAAAAGAAAAAAAATCCATCCATAGAAATCACCAGAAACACACCAAAAAAAGACAAATAAAGAGGAAAAGAGAAAGCATAAAGACAAAATTCCACCACTATAATTAAATTCCCTGTCAAAAGTAATGACATAACCTGGACATTTAAAGCTGATTTATATTAGACTTGCAAACAATTTTCCACTATATAAAAATCAAACATTAATCTGATTACTTAACAAGAAAGTCTGTGATTCTCTTGAGCTCACTGCTCATAAAACAAAGGCCTTTCTCTGAACAACTCTGAAAAATCAGCATTTTAGCTAAGCTACATGTTTTTTATACCATATGCTAAATTCAAGAACATGTATATGCTTTCTAGGATAAAACATTCAATGTTTACTTTCATTATAAATCCTTTTAAAAGACATCTGAAAGCAGTTAGAAGGACTATCAGGTCATTTCCTCTCCAAAGGATCTAATCTGTTTACCTTTCTATCTATTGAGACATTCATAAAATGGATTAATAGCACTATGCACTTTCTATATACAAAATTCAAACTTACTTTGAGAGCGTAGAGTCCTGACTTCCCAGGGATTTTGAAGAATGTTCCATCACCTACACGAGTGTTAGTATGAAGCATTGCATTCAGGCAAGCTAATGGAGAGGTTCCACTGAAAAATAAAATTGTGCAAAAATAAAGCAGTCCAAGAGTGAGTGCCTCTTGTAAAACTATTCCCTCGGTCTATTTTTTTTTTTAAACTCATGCTTGCCTGGCTTTTTTTTTTTTTTTTTTTTTAATTCTCTCAACCCTGAAAACATCTACATTACAATAACAGGCCAGTTTCAAACTTAATCATATGCATCTGTCCCCTAGGCTCGAGGCAAAAAGTCTGTGAATTATAATTATGCTTTTCTTCATACAGCAACCAGCTCCACATTCGAAGAGAACCAAAGTCCAAATATTTATGTGAAATTACTTCGTAAATAACACCATGAAGCCTCATTTTTAAAATGTTACAGACAACGTGGCTGCTGCACATGAATGATCAAAACAGTACCAAGTTCAAGGGCAGCTGCATCCTATAGGATGAAAGGCAACAAAAGAATAATAAAGAGCCCAGGAAAAACACATTAAAATTAAAAGTGATATATAGTTAAGCCTTCTCCTGGCTTAACACGGTCAACATGGATTACTATATATAAATGTAAGTACATTTATACCTTCTGTAAAGCACTATCTTTCCAAATTATAATTGTTTTAAAGATTAAGAGATCAACCTACTCAAGATAGTAATTAAATGCAATACCATTGTGAAATTACCGTGCATGTTAAGAGACTATTTAAAAAGGAACACAACATGTTAAGAAAAAAAAGAGTACTTGTACACAAACCTCTCTATAATAAATATGTTTTAGTACAGTAGAAAAAGAATGCAAATGTTTCTACCCTAGATAAACCTATACACTATTGTGAAAAGCTGATCTCAGAAACCTGGGGACGTAGGTATTCATAAATTGTTTTATTTCATTTTATTTTTAAAATTAAATTTCCGTACAAGCTTTACAGAGGTACTATAACATCTCTGTCCCCGTTTACTGACTACTGTACATGGCGTACTCAGGGACTGAATCTGGAACTGTGCTTCTTCCCTGGGGTCATTAGCCTGCACACGCGCTTATCTTTAGCCACGTAAATATATTCCACTTGGTTAAGTGGAACAATGCCTGCGCATTAAATTAAGTGTGTTGCTGAGTATTTCAGGTTTAATTATATACTCAACTATAAAGCAGGATCACGGCTTCAGAAGTCCACTAAAAACTACTGTTCTTTATTATGCAATATTTTAAGAAAGCATCCAATCCTTGTTGAAAATAGCTAGACTGATCTTTTTTTAAAAAATAAAACTGGACTGAAATTGTCATCTTTCATATGATGATGATGCTTTCTGTTGTATTTCATGGCTCTGTTACAACAAAATTTGTCCTTACTATAAATATATTCATTTAATGGCAAGACAGATAATGTGGTAATTGCTCTTCCAGTAAAAATTAAACAATGATAAAGTGTCCTCAGGACAGGAAGTCCTGTCCAATATAATGTATTTACTGTTGGTCACCCAATGTATCACATTACTACATCCAAAAAGTACAGGTAAAAATGCTGCTTGTTGATAAAAGCATCAGATATTTAACATATATATTTTAAGTATTTTAGACATGACCATGCAATATGAAAATTTAACAATTTTCTTTTTTTTTTCTTCTTTTTTTCTAAAAAAGAAAAAAGAAACTAATTCCACATCTGGTTTAGATATAATACTGTAATATAAAACTAAGTATTGCAGAATTATAATGATATTGCTAGCAGTAGCAAAGAAGATATTAACAGACTTCATTTTAGTTGAGTTTAACAATTACTTTAAAAAGTTTTGGAATAAGTAGTATACATCTCTTTACACATTTTCCTTGTTGTATTAATGTTTGACAAGCAAAGACACAAGGCGTTTAATAGAGCAGTTCTAGTTGCATAATTTCTTCCATATGGTAGCATACATAACATGAAGCAATTTAGACCCTCACAGTCTTGGATCTTTTTAGTGAAACATTATCGCAGATTAAGACTTTCTCTGCAAGATAGAAAGAACTTGCTGACTCTGCAGTGGAAGACAAACTCAATACATCAACAAGAAACAAAACTGGGTGTGCTTGCATGCAGTGATTTGCTTCATTCTCCTATCCCTACGTAGAAATTCTGGACCCCTCACTTACGTTTAGATATCATTAAGCAATTAAAATGATACATGATGAATGAACCCAAACTAGAGGATCTGGCAATATCTCATGACCACTACTGTGTTCACAGCAGATATCTTAATCTTCGAAGTCTAGCCAACTGGCAAGTGGACAATAGAAACTACTCTTACTTACAAAGAAATCCATATCAGCTACTGAGCCAAGAGGTACTTTAACTACTGTTATGCTTGTTTCATAAAGATATCTGCAATTCCTGGGTAATTTGGCCTGTAATCGAAGGGTTGTGTCCACCCTTCTTGAAAGGAAGACTTGTACATGTCTATTATGGGTTACAAAACAAAGCACAAATACTGAAGTTGCAAATGAAATAGTAATCCGGGTACTGTGGCATAGAATTTATCTTGAGCTTGCAGCTAAAACTGTAATCTCACGGTGTCCCTTATCACACCTATTTTGACTCAGGTTAACCAGTCACTTGCCTATTCTTCTGTCAGTACATCCTTAAAATTCCCAGACGTTACCCACAAGGGATGCTGGAAATGCCTGCAGTATACTCTATCACAACACAAGAAACTGCGGTTAGAAAACCTAGCAATCCCATGGTGCAGGCTGATGTCTGAATCATAGGGTAGTTTCTGAAGGATCCATACTGCTTACTGCATGCTTTCTAAATTCTCCTCCAGCCTAAGGCCATATTCGCTCTTCTCAGAACTGCTGGCATATATTAATACAGCAGCCAAGCACGGCCAAATACAAGGCTCTAAGTATCTTTGAATGTGAAAGGTTGCACAATTTGACCCAAGTTCTTGAAACACTCCACATCAGTTCAACTTTGATTCCATAAAATCAAATTGGTTACAATAACTTTTTAACTTTGCAACTTGATATCTGTGAATTTTCATGGCCACAACATATTCAAAACCAATATGCTGAGCTTTGTTGCCACGGTCTACATATGAGGAATATGTTTAACATTTACAGCCTTCAGATGCAGAACTTCCATACTATTTATCATCTGTTGGGTGAGATCACTTTAAACCACTGTGATATTTTGAAAGTCATATGTAGAATCACCTTCTGTAGCAGAATGTCTTTAAGATTGACCGTTTTCTGCTGGTAAGTTATTTTATATGTACATACATTGTTTTCTGCTGGTAAGTTATTTTATATATATACATACCTACATGAAAGCAGTATACCTGCACGCTTTCAAAAAGATTTTTAAAAAGTTACTTACTTTCTGCAAAGTTGATATGGAGTCACAACAACCAGCGACATAGGAAAAAGAAAAAATGACTGATTAGCCTTCCAACATAAAATTTCTTAATAAAATTTGATCACTTAAAAGATGTCAGGCATTTCAAGGTTTCAGATACGTTCTTCCCCAGTATCACTGTAAGTTGGCAGTAATCAAGCATCCTTCCAAATATCATCACAAAATTCCTGCACGTTATAAAAGCAAGCTTTTCACCCAACTCCCCCAGCCAAAACTCTCTCCAAGATTTTGTGATTCTAGGCTCCCTCTACTGGTCACGCAGCCGGCGATACCTAAATCCTAACACCAGCCTACACAGTCTCTATACACAAAGCTGTGCAAACACATTTAAGGCAAGTACAAATTTCTGTTACTTTCTCTGCTGATACCTTCCCCTGAAAACCAACAAAAATCTGTAAAACAGAAGTAACAATACTATTTATTTTTATATTTAAAACTTCTCAAACACACAGTTCTGTCAGAAAAAAGAAAAATGGAAACTTCTATGGTTATACTTTTAATTCTAATGGCCTTCGCTAGACTGCTTGCCAAGAGAAAAAGAATGATGTTGGCAAACAAGATGTTTTAAATATGGAAAATAAAATGCCTAAAGCCAACCTGTCCAGACAATACAGCATGGCAGACAGTGAAGCCACCCTGACGCTGGGCAGCAGGCAGCATTTCAGCCCTTCGGCCCCCGTGCCCGCAGTGCAGCCCCCTCCCAGAGCTTGCCAGGGTTCCCGCTGTGCTCCTAAATAGGATGACGAGTGCTGTAAGAGGAGCACTTGGCTGTCATAAATGTGATTATTATTTGTTTGAAATCATCTGCTCATCTCATACGGATCCATAAATAGTCACAAGGCAGCAACAACATTTTCTGCACTGTTGGAAACAAAGTAAAGGGTTCATAACTAATTTCTAGACCTGATATGAAGTCACGTAGATAAAATAGGCTTATTGTGCATGTGAGTTAAACTAGTTTGGGAGGAATTGCAAGACCTCTGGAAGAAAGGACCTAAATTTAGAGATACCTTGATGAACAGGAGACAGAAGTTAAAATCAACATGAAAATCAGTCAACAAAATGATAAGTCCTATGCAATAGAATATGAAATCAAATATTGAAAATACATTTTCATGGCAAGTCAAAGGGACAGACACAAAGCACAGTGAAATGGGTCAGAAAATAATGACAGCACCACCAACTGTATTAACAGAATGGGTCAACTTGATTGCCATCAACTCGATTCTGGGCCCATTTAAACAGAAATGTAGACAGTAAGTAGAAACACTAAAAAGAACAAGTGTGATAACAGGTAAGAAAATACGCCTTTTGGGAAAGGCTGTAGAAAACCCATTTGCATGGTCTAGAAGAGTAAAAGAAGACCTAATGTTAGTTTTTCAGAAGAATTTAAAATGGTGTTGGAAGTCACTGGAGACAAACATTCTTCACAATCACTGGGGGAAGAAAAAGAAAGTTCACAGATAGCCCGAAAGTGTGAAAGCAGCTGTTATTGTTTTAATCAACACTATAACAAGACAAGGAAGTTTGTAAAATTACCTTCATCAGAGGATTAAATAAACACCTCTCCTGGCTGATTCACATACTGGAACCTGTCCCAGTGATAACATTCATATTGAATCACCTCTTGAGAATGTGTCCAGCACTGCATCCTAGGGTTCTTCACCTCTTTATTAAATAAAATTTTAAGCCTGAGACTAACTGCATGCCCAGACAGATGAGTGACTGCTGACCACTCCTGAGCTGCTCTCACCCACAGCCATGCTTGACTGAGCAATGCTGTAGCAGCCCTTGGTGTTGGGGCCAAGGCAAGCTCTTCCAGCCTAGAAGGAAGAACCACGAGAGGTCCAGTGAATAGGAGACTGAAAAAAACTCAAGATACTGTACTGTATTTAAGCGGTAGAGCCACAGGATCATTCCCCTGGCTCACAGGGAAGTAGAGAGCACGAAGCCAGTGGCTGAAAATGATGCTGATCAGCACAAATTTTCCCGTCAACCATCTACAAGCTTTTCACCAGCAAAAGCTTCAAGTTTGTCTAAATAAATCAAATCACATGATGCTGAAGTCTTGCCCTCATTCCACTATCTTCCCTGGTTATTTTGTAGATCTCTACACAGGAACACTGAAAGCAGTATATTCCCTTTCTCATCCAATGTAAAATATAGACTGTGTGTTCCAGGTATAATTTCATTCAGACTCATCCTTCTTTAAACGGACAGCAAAATCATGGGCTAAACATGTTAATCCAAACTAAACCAATTTAAATTATCAAACAGAAAACTTGATTTGAACAATTAATTGAAATCTTGCTTTCGTATTTTTTCCATTCGTTTTCCTTTGAAAGGTTAATCCTTTCATTGCTCGAAATTACTAAAATACCTCAATCAACAAATAGACCTTTAATGTAATATTACTCTTTGCTAATCAGGAGACTATATATACATTCAGCAATTATCTAACTTACCTTACAGAAATTAATCTAAATTATTGTATTTTCTTATGTTAAAATAGCAATAACATCTTATTTACTAAAAGCTTAAAAGTGTACTTATTTCTGGTAAGCTGTTTTGGGAAAGAAACTGTAATTTGGCTTTTAAATACTGAATGAAAATACACTAAATATGTTGGATAGAAAAAGGAAAAAAGGAGAGTTTTCAAAATATTACATATCCCACATAATTTATTAAACAATAAAAACATTATCTTTTACTATGTATGTAGTAGGTAGCTAGGGAACCATCTATCAGGTTTATGTGAAGAATAGTGAAACTGTAGAGGTGGTAGATCTCAGCTTCTCACACGAAGTTTTTATTCATAAATTGGAACAAGAAAAAAGCATTTTTCTTTTTGAAGTTCAGATCGATTTCTGAATTTTAAAAAGACTACTAATCTGCACTACAGAAAATACTCTTGATACCTACAGTAGGTATGACTGTCAAAACTAGTTACGTTCTAAAGTCTTAACCACTTAAATAATAAATATAGACATAATAAATAAAATCTTAACCCTTAAACAGTTCTTTCATAAGGTTTTATAGGAACTGAAGCACATGAGTAGAATATATGTATATTTGTACTTTATATACATATTTATACTGTTTGAATGAGCTACATGTAAATTTTAATCTACCAGTTGGATACTTACATGTATTCTAAAATAAAGTTTTAAAAAAATCTTAAATTGATATTATTTTTTAAATATATTTTTGATCAATTTTATTATCCATGTTACCCAAAATTAACATCAAACTTGCTCTCATTTGGGCAGTACCCTAAAGAAAATTTTTACATCTCTGGTCCTATTCATGCTTCACACTTGGCACTTGACTTTCAGCCTCAGAATACCACAAACATGGCTACTACTTTTGAAGCGAGTAATTAGCCAGAAAGCTTACAGCTATCAAGCAACAAAACAGACAGAGACAGCTGATTTGACCACAAAGTCTCACAGACTGCAAACGAATCCCAGAAGATGATGGGGAAAGTGCCCATATATATATACTGCTGACATCACTTCATACCCAACCCTTACACAGATTTCTTGGTTTTCTAAACCAGATGAAGACAGAGGCAAGGGTATTATTAGTATGATGGAAAAAACACAGACCAGTACAGACATGCTAAAACATAACACATTCTTCACAGATACCCGGTGTCTGCCTCTAGCTAGCAGAGCATACCTCTCAGCTTTCACTGAAGTTAACCCAAGCAGTGACTCACAAATATCTAAAGCAGAAGAACCAGTGATGAACTTGAACCTTGCCCGTTGTAGCTTGTGAGGGAGTTACAAGCAGCTGGAATCACAGTTGACTGAAGTATCTGATACATCACCAAGAAAACAAATCTTTTCATTGTTCTTCAAATGTGAAATAACCTGGAGCAATACTTGAGAGAAATTGAGCGTCGATACTAAGTTCAAGCCAAGTATCACGCAAGGATATTTTTTGCATTCCTTAGCAGGATAACAGAAAAAGCTGCTCAAAATCTCATTAACAAACTCACCTAGTCTGGTTTTACTTTTTGAGCTCAGCAAAACCTGGAACCAGGCAAGGAGCCAGAACTGGAGCTGCTTCCACAGAACTAGCAGGTGTCCTCTGTCTGTTATCAAACCGTCTCCGAAGCGTAAAACAACTCTGTCTTTCCTGGGAGGAGTGGCAAGCAGCCACCCAGAGAGACACACAAATATTATTCAAGTCTTCTGTGAAAGGATATAATAAATATCCTTTTATTACATAAATAATTAATTACATATCCTATTATTACATAATAAATATGTAATAAACAAAGACTGGAGATTAAGCCACTACCCTTAAGACCTGTTCCTAACACTACTAGGATCCTCCCACATGAACCAATCTCCCTCCCTGCCTTTTGTACGTCTACTTAGAGCCATCGTGTGCAGTGACTATGTGACACGAGCACACACAGTACAGCACAAACCTAATGAAGCTCCAGCCACATGTCATCCTATAAAAACCAAGGTGGACAGACTAGTGGATGAAACTGCTGGAAACCACGACCAAAAGACAGGGGATGCTGGTAAGAAAAGGATGTTTTGTTTCTGTGTTTTGGAATTTGGCAGACTGGTTGTCTTCACCCACCGACAGTAACAAGTGACCAACTGACCACACAATCCAAGAAGATACTTAGGTTCCTGGGTAAAGCAAAGCTCTTAGACATGACTACCCACACATTTTTCTTCCATCACTCAGTAGCTAAGAGTTTGGCTTACTCTTACAAATAGTGGCCTAGACTTAGTTGTTTTTTTTTTTTTCTTTTTTTTTTTTTTTTTAATCACCTCTTAGCTGTATTGTGGCACTATAGCATATCTGATTTTTCCTTTCTTTTCCTGAGGTAAAGACTACTGAAAACACATCAAATCTGCCCTCTGCTCTGTAAAACAGACTTTGATAGACATTTCAATCAAGTTCAGCTTTTCTACCCCTACCTTTAGAGAACACTCTGTGGTCTGAGGCCACAACATATGTGCTTTCTGGTACTCTACCACACTGATAATGAATCTTTCTCATGTCTAGAGTAAAATGTATTGTAGCTCCTTGTATTGGCAGCCTGGAAAAACTTTTGGTGGTGTCAAACCTGAGGACAACAGCCATAGCAATATTCCAGAAAAAAAAACAAAAAACTGTTCTGTGGTGAAACCAGACCTTTGTCAAAACTCATCTAAAACAATAAAATGAAAAGCCCCAGGAACTGAAGTTCATCACAAATCTCAGTGCTCCTTGCGTCAGCTAGGCTTCTTTCTTTTTAATAAATTGGTTTCTCTTACATGAAAGCCTTTATATACAGAAATTCCAGAACCTGTATAAAATTTAGAGTGTACCTGAACACAATTTTACAAAGTATGTAAAAAGAAAGAGCTATTGCCGTATTTCTCTGAAAATATTTTTTTCTCCAAAAAAAATCTTTAAAAAATACCTTTAGAGATACACATTTCCTCAAGGTTTATATATTTAAAACAAGATGAGAAGAACAAATTAAAAGCACACAAACCTATCTTACCAATACCGTGTTAGAAACTGCAGGCAGAAGGATACAAATGTGCTTTCCTGAAATTTAGATATTCTTAGCTATTATTTTTGCTGATTACCCCTGTCCTTTGTCAGCCATTCCTCTGAGTAGGTCTCCCTAAATATATCTCCCTTTTTTAATGTTCTAAAAAGTATGCTTGTAACACCATGACACCTCTTTAAATGATATTCACATGTGGCAACAAGCATTCCTCAACCACAAAGGAAATGAGACAACAAGTTTTACAGAGAATGTTTACACTTCTCTGTGTTCTGAAACACCTGGGAAAACCTCGGGTTTCTCTGCCTTGAGAAGAAAAATCTCAAAGAAAGGATATACAGTAAAGGCATTTCTGTACTTTGAATCATTCCCGTTTTATTAGATGTACTACAAACAACACAAGAATAAAGCAATGGTAACCAAAGGGGAAAAAAGAAAAAAGAATAGAAAAGAAAATAAAAGAAAAAAAACATGTAAATGTGTTTTTAAAAGATGCAGGCAAAGATTAGAAGAATACCCTTTGAAATCATCCTAAAAGAAAATGTTTCAGAAAGGAAGTTATACCAAAAGAACAAGAAATCCACATGTATCAGAGATGGTCACAACAGCTAAAGTGTTCTCTGGACTGAGAACACCCTCCTCATTCAATTTAACTTGAAAGAAACTTTTTGATTTCTTTGTGTAGCGAATTCATATGCTGGTCAAATAACATAGTTCTCTCTGACAGCTACTTCCTACGCAAGAATATGTTTTTTTCTTTTCTCTTTTAATAAAATATTTCCTTTTAATAGTTTTAACTGATTTCATTAAAAAGCAGTAGTACATTTTTCATTTTCTACTCTAATACCTATGATCAGCACGAAGGACAAAATTATAAAGAAAGGAAAATATGAATTCCTGCCACATGAAAGGAACTCTGCAGTAGAGGTTAAAACATGGCTTTCTTAAAGAAACCAAGGTTTTGATATATACGATGTCTTATTTTAGTATCAGATTTCACAAGCCCTTGTGGGTTTTAAATACATATGTTTAGAAAAATGAAGTAATGACTGTGCTACAATCAGAAATGTACTAAGCCCAAGAAAAACATTGCCACAAAATGTGCAATATATAAAATGAAAAAGGAAAGAAGGAAAAAAAAGGAAAGAAAAAACACTCTTCCACATATTCTTGGCTTCAAGTTGGGTGAAGCTTACTCTTTTAAAAAAAAAATAATAAAAAATAAAATGGTGGAAAGTAAAGTGACTATGCTGAACAAGAAATGGTCAGTAATCACCAAATGCATTTTGGCCTCTAAAATTTAATCATCCTACACAAGGGACCTCTATGAATTTATCCCAAGTTTTCTTGTTTAATTTGGCTTTTTAACTGGCCAGTCTCCACAATGACAACTTTCTTTTAGAGTATCTTGTGTGTGTTATTGAGATATAACTGGTTAGTCAAATGCAAAATAAAATATATACACACACTGAGAGCTATTTTTAAGAACGTTAAGCTCCACCAAGGTTCACACTCTCATATCACTGTAGATATTTTATACTGGAAGGAACTTCCAGAAGTCATCTAGTCCAACCTCCTGCTCAAAGCAAGGCAACTTGGATCAGGGCCTTGTTCAGCCAAGTTTTGTGCTATCTCCAAGAATGAAGACTTCTCAACCTCTTTGGACAACCTCCTCCTGTGCTTAACTGCTCTCACTGGGAAAATATTTTCCTTAGTATCAAATCAGAATTTTCCACGTTCCAACATGTGTCTGTTGCCTCCCATGCTGTCACTCTGCAACCTCCAAGGGAAGCCTGGCTCCGTTTTCTCTACGCCTTCCCATTAGTTAGCTGCGAACTGCCATGAGATCCCCCTGAGCCTTCTCTTCTCTCGTGTGAACAAGCTCAGCTCTCTCAGCCTCTCCTCACACTTCACATGCTCTAGCCTTCAACCATCTTAGTGGACTTCGCTGGACTCACTCCACTATGTCAATGTCTTTCTTGTACTAGCAGGCCCAAAACTGGACATATTACTCCAGATGTGGTCTCACACTTGCCAAGCAGAGGGGAAGGATCAGTTTTTCCAACCTGCTGGCCATGCATGCTCATTCTGACATGGCCCAATGCGGATTTGACCCTCTTTGCTGCAAGGGCACACTGCTGGCTGACGTGCAGCTCCTTAACCACCAGACTCCCAGGCCATTTTCTGCAAAGCTGCTTTCTAGAGAGTTAGCTCCCAACCTGTACTGAATTGTGGGGACCAGGACTGGACACTACTCTGAGTGTGATCTGACAAGCACCAAGTAGAGTGTGATGATCATATCTCTGCTAGTAATTTCTCTGCAAAGTCAGTGCAGGATCTGATTTACCTTTGTTGCTCCAGCACACTACTGACTCATGTTCAGGTTGTTGTCCACCACGACCCTGGTTCCTTTCAGCAAGGCTGCTCTCCGGTCACACAGGTCTGATCCTAGCCTGTACTGAGCAATTTGGTTATATTGTCCTAGGGCTGGAGAACCTGCCACGTGAAGAAAGACTGAAAGAGCATCTTTTCATGCTGTAGAAGAGAAGGCTCAGTGGGCCTCACCACACTTTTCTAGTTCTTAAAGGGCAACTATAAAGAGGCTCTCTCTTCTCAAGAGCCACATGGAGAGGACAAGAGGCAGTGGGTACAAGTGGCACCGGGAGAGGTTTCATCTTGGTATGAGGAAGAAATTTTTAATAGCGAGAACAATCAATCACTGAAACATCCTCCTCAGGGATGTGGTAGAGTCTTCATCACTGGCAGTTTTCAACGTGACTGAACAGGGTGCTGGATAATCTCATCTAGGTTCCCTTTTCCACAAAAGGTTGGACCTGATGATCCTTTGAGGTCCCTTCTAATCCCTGTTCTATGATTCTACACTGCTTGGGTTACTGTCTCCCAGACGAAGGATTTTGCTCTTGCCTTTGCTGAATTTCTTGAGGTTCCTCTTCTTTGCACACTTCTCTGCTGTCTCAGTCCCTCTGAACAGCAGCCCAGCCTTCCAGTGCACCAGCCACTCTGCCCTGTTGAGGATCATATCCAAACTTGCTGAGTGTGCACTCTATGAAAGACTCTACGTCTTTCATAGCAACATTCAACAATAAGTTTCAGTATCAATGCCTGAGCAACACCGCTTAGTAAGTGGTCACCAAGCGGACTTTGCACCTTTGATCAAAACACTTTGGGCATTACAGTCCTGGCAAATTTCCATCCAACTTATTGTCCTTTTCCATCCACCTAAGTCTCTATCTCAATAATTTGACAGTGAGTATACTATGGGAGGCTATGTCAAAGGCCTTGCTAAAGTCAATGTGGACAACATACTGGTCTCCTCTTCCACACTGAACCAGTCATCTAATCATAGAAGGTGATGAGGCTGGTCAGCCATGATTTGCCTTTGCTCATTAGCGGCTTTCTGCCACATTTGTTCAACTTCTTCAGAAAAGGTTACTGAGACTGTCAGCAGATGCCCTTGCCACACTCCATCCCACGGATCCTGCCCCTATTCAGCAGTCCTTACTCCTCAAAGAAGGTACCACAATCCCACCTGTAACATCAGCCATGCAGCTATGTGTTGACTTGAGGGATGTATCCTTGCTACCTCGGCCTTTCCCCCACCCTGGCAGGACTGAGAACACTCCCTGGGTATTTATGCCATGTACCCCTGTCCTCTCTCTTCAGTCACGATACACTCAGGTTCACCCCAGTAATATTATGGCAGCAGCACGGATGAACAACGGGTAAAGTTTGAGAGCTGGACAACCTTCAGATGCATCCCTCTGCAGCATCTGCTATTTGTATACACACCTAAACATCCAGATATAGCAAGTGTATCAGGTTGGCAGATGGGTGTCTCTGTCTCTGACAGGATAGGGTCTCCAATAACTACCATCCTCCTTCTCCTCTTCATGTACATGTTTGGTGAAGCCTCAGCTGGGTCTCATGTCGGCACTGACAATCTTGTTCACCTCTTTCCACGGCACTTATGCCTGTCTTTCTCTGCAGGCAGAGTATCTTCCTTCTGTTGCTAGAAGTCACTCCTTGCTGCAGTCCAAGACCCAGTATTCTCTTTGGGTCACGGCCTCTGATGTGTCAGGAATGGTTGCTGGTGACCATGCCCTGTGGCACATTGTTGCCATCAAAGTCCTAAGCAGTCCCACATTGTCCTGAACCAATTTTCTGTGCCTCATTGTGCTGGTCTTGCACTAACTGCTGTGACAACTGATAGGTCTGTCTTAACAGCCTGTTTCCTTGGCTCTGGGAGCTGTACTCTTACCTACCAGTTCTACAACTGCTCCTCGAGCACTCAGGTTCTTGATACTGCTTTATCAAGCTTGCTGAAGACAAAATGCATAGGTAGTCCATAATCAGGAGGTAGCCAACAGAAGCTGTCTGTAAGAGCTGACAGAGGCAAACACCTTCTGGCCCTGACCTGCAGCAGCAACCCACCAGAAGTCCCCAGAACCAGCAGCTCCAAGATGTTTACTGAAGCTTCCTGAGGAAGCCTGGAAACTGCTGCATCTGCTTGGTCTCTCATTAGCTGAAGATCTGAAACAGAGTGACAAAGTGTACTGCAGAACAACAGCAGGACTTCAGAGCTGCTTCACCACCCACAGAGCAAGCCCATGGAGCATCTGAGAGCGGCTTCATTAACTTTGTTGCACAGTGAAAAAGGGGAAAGGAATCAGAAAACTGTTGCCAGAACACCATTGTGGGCCAGGTCTAGTTCAGAAGGCTGAGCAGGACACCTACTTGAGCATGCCACAACGAGAAAAGTAACCCTGATGCAGCCACAGCTCTTAGCCACACTCCTCCTCCACTGACTGATTAGAAGTCTCCAGCCTTTCCTAGCAGCCACAGCAGGGGCTTTTGTTACCACAGCTGTGTCAGCGACAAGACACCACCCTGCAGTTAAATCAGCGATAGTTCATCTGCGTACCTGCGTGGAGTAGTTTTCACTTTCAGCAATAAGCTCTGCATCAGGATTAATACTGGGCTCACGTCACTTCAGCCTGCTCTGCCCCTCAAAGCAGCAGCCTCACTTCCTCTAAGGCAGACCTCACGTTCCTGCCTCCATGCCTTCTCTCCCACCCCTTTTTCTCTTTAAACCTTGATTATTTCCCCAAAAAGCCATGTGAATGCTTGTGCCAGCACCCAGGGAGGTGGGCAGCCCAGAACAGGAAAAGCAGCTTGGAGAGAGCAGCATTATTCTTTTGGCTCCAATATTGGTTTACAGTAACTGGAGAAGGATGGCCTCAGCCTGACACAACTGGTTCCCATTTCGGACTCCTCAGAGCAAATCCTGTATTTCACCCTCTGTCAGCAAGACAACGTGCTCCCTCCTTCGCTCCTGAACTTATGTGCCAGATGCAGCTGAGCTGAGCAACCCTTGGGTTGCCACGTCTGGCCCATGAAGGCACAGAGCAGGGAAGAGGCGGAGGTACCACAGCAGGATGACCAAGGAGCCCCCCTACACACATTCCTCTGCTCGAGCCTGAGGTTGTATCCCTGCTCTTGCACGATTTCACCACAGTTTTCCAGTGGCTGCCATTAAAACCAACTGCAAGCAAGTAGAATAGGTACTTACATACAGACACCTCCTTCCACCTTCACCTCAGGAAAAGAAAGAAAATACAAGAAACAAAACAGAACATGCTGCTAAGTGGTATTAGAAAGCAAGTTTAAAAGATAAGCATATTTCAGAGAAAGGGGTTAAATCCATTTCAATGAAATAACCACCCACCAGTGCTGCTGAGCAAAGTTCACTAACTACAGTTTTAAAAGACTGCTTATATTTTATTAGAATTAGTTTCTTTTTTTTTTTCAGTTCAGAAATCTTTACATCTTGTAGAAGTTACTCAATGTTGAGCTACTAGACTGCAATATGAGATTATTTTATTAAAAAAAATATATTTCTCCCTGAAAGGACAGCATTAAAACAAATTGCTATGCAGAACTTAGAAGTGATTTATTTTCTTTACTTTCACTAGCAAGAATCTTATTAAGCTTGGATTATCCTAATTAAATTGTTTTATTAACTTTGGCCAGTCTTAAAAATTGACATGTGCCAACACGCCAGCCTGTTGGAGCTTGTTATATTACACCAATTTAGCCACACCATCCATCTGGCTAAGTAACCAATTTTCTGAATCAGTAAGAAAGTTTTTAGTTATTACAACTCCTATGGAAGGTTTTACGTGAAAAGATTATTATCTATTCATTCAACAGCAATGCTGAAAACACCAAGGCTGAGTTATTTTAATATAAGGATTCAACTGTTTTTACTTGGTAGGAAGCGATTTCTGAGGTCTTGCTTACCACATACTGGTACTGAATACAAGTTCTTCCAGTCAGTTAAAATTTTTGATTTTGCTTCTAACAGTATGAAGCTATAAATTCCTCAGCCACAGTGGAGTTTCTTGGATTTCTTTCCTTTTATTTTCTTTTTTCTCCTCCCTTTTCCTACTTTCTTCTTCCTCTTTTCTTTCTTTTTTTCCTCTCTTTTCTGTTTTCTTTTTGCTTGTCTCCTTTTCTCTTTATCTCGTTCCTTTCTCCCCTTTTTCTCCCTCTCCTCTTCCTCTAGCTCTCTCCTCTTTCTTGTTCTCTCTCCTTCCCTTCATTCCCTTTATTTCTCTTTTAACTCTGTCCCCTCTCTGTATGTTCTCTTCTTTCTCCATTCCTCTTTCTGTTCTTTTCTCTTGTCCTTTCTCCTTTTCTCCCTTTCATCTTTTTTTTCCCCTCCTCCTCCCTTCCTTTTCTTTCTTTGTTTCTTCTCTTTTCTCTTCCTCCCCCTTGCTCTCCTCTTGTGATCAGCTAGCCAAGTGCCCACCCAGCCACCCACTTAATACCCTCCTCAACAGAAAACAGGGAGAAAAAAGGATGAAAAGGGTCAAGACAAAGACAAGGAGATTGCTTACCAGTTACCATCAGATGCAAAGCAGACTCGACTTGGGGAAAATTAATTTATTGCTAATTTAAATCTAAATTAATCTAAATAGATTTGGGTAGTGAGAAACAAAGGTAAACAAACAAACAAATGAAAAACCCATCAACAAAACCAAAAAGCTTCCTCTCAGCCGCTTTTCCAGGTTCAAATTTCTTCCTTCAATCCCAGTTCCTCTGCCTCCCCCCATATTGACTGGTGCATGGGGATGGGGGATTATGGTCAGCCCGCAACAGTTCCTCTCTGCTGCTCCTTCTTCATCACACTTTTTGCCTGCTCCAGCGTGCTTCCTCTCCATGGGCTGCAGTCCTTCAGGAAGAATCTGCTCCTCCACTGGGGGCTCTAAACGGGCTGCACTTCCTGCCAGGAACTTGCTCCGGTGTGGGCTCTCTGCAGGCCACAGCTCCTTCAGGAAATACCCCCATGCTAGTGTTTCACATGCTCTGCTTTCCCCCCCTTCCTCTCTGTGTAGCTTTTTTGCCCTTTCTTAAATATGTTATCACAGTGATGCCCTGTCACAGGGCAACCCCAGCCTCTCCTCACTAAGGCCACCCCTGCAGCCACCCACTACCAAACCATTACCACGTAACACCTCTTCTTTTCTTTATTTTCTTTCCCTTTCTTCTTCCTCCCTCTCTCCTTCCTCTTTCTCCCTTCTTTTCTTTCATCTTCTGTTCTCCTTTTCCCTTCTCTTCCTTTCTCTCCTATCTCCTCTCGCTCTTTTTTTTCTCTCACCTTCCTCTATTCCCCACCCTATAATATGCTATATCAGTAAAAGAACTATACTTTTAAATCAGAACTGTAATAATAAATCTTTTAATGAAACAATAATAACTGAGAAATGAAATGAATGGAATTCTGTTCTTTTCTATTCAAAATGAAGAAAGGGTAATGCTTCATATTCCTTCTCACTAACAAAACTTCAAGGAAATCTCCACAGTTTCTTTCTGTTTCCTTTATTTTCAATTAGGGTGTGACTTCTAAGAGAGACAGAATTTAGAATTTCGAAACTAAGTGTCAAATTATGGGATAATTATGCAGAAGTCTTGTATTTACTTCTAGCTTCCAAAATATTGCTTTCAACCCAAGAGAAAAAGGAAGCTATAATGTATAAAAACAACTTATCTCTATAAGATTGACCAAAAAAATACTTAAAACAATTTTATAAAATCTATTATATCACATAAAAGAACAAATAAAAAGAAACGTTCATTCCCTTTCAAAAGATTTTCCTCAATGTTCTTGTACTCAAAGAGTAATTCAGCACGTGAGTATGTTTTACTCAACCACCAGAAGAAGGAAAAAAAAAAAAAACTAATATAAAGAATGCAGACATGGAGTAATTGAAAAGATTTCATCCAAAAGCAAATTATTGTTTTCTAGTAATATTTATTGCTACAAAAATATTTCTGCAAGCAAGAAAATACTATCATACTTTACATCAAAACAAATGCCACTACTATAATTTTGCTGCCTAATAAGTGTCAAGTATGTCTTTAAAATATTTTTGTTAAGAGCCTGTATCTGTATTCAAAGCCTGGAAATAAATATAGAACTGGCAATCAGTAATTTCAGTATCTTTAAAAAAACATAGCAATGCAAGATTTATTGTATTGGTTGAAATTAAAATATTTTGGGTGGATATAAAAAGTTTAAGTTATATAATTGCTGTGCATAACAGAGTTTAACTTGGCAAAACAGCATAGCAAAAGGTTGGTTCTTTCCCTCAAAGCACCAAGTACATACTTTTATTTTTGTGCTTTAACTTAATCCAGCTGTTGTTGCAACTCACGCTATTAGTAGATCTCCTTATTCTTTTTTGACTTACAACAGTTCATTAAGTCTGGAACTGACAGACTTAAATTTCTATTTATCGTATAACTAAAAATTAATCTCATTTCAAAATGTCACAGAAAACACTTTAAAATTATAAAAATAGTAACCATCAAATAATTTGCGGAAGCGAAGCATTAGTAACTAGAACAAATACATAAAAGTTTTAGATTAGCCATACTTGATAGGCACAGTATTCCATCTGAAAGGAAGCTTGATTCTGCTGAAGTCATTAATAAACTCCCTTTGAAGGTAGGGGCTGAGATACACATACAAAGAAAGAGTCAGAGAAACGTAATATAATGTAGCATCACAATCAAATTTCAGTCTCAATGAGAAATTGTCGTCTTCTATCAGTCATCCTGATCACTGTCTCTAAGTATTTTTAATAAATAATTAAAAGCCTAATATAATATTAAAACATTTGACAGCATCAACCATGTCATCAATTCAAACTCCTACCTTTTAGTTTTTGTACTCAGAGATTGCTTTTATTTATACTTCTTCAATAATGAATTTAATTTGTACACCCAGTAGGTGTAAATTCTAAGACTTTATTGGCTATGCTCAGTTTCACGCACCGAGGTGTCAACAGCATAGAAAAAATCTTCCAGCCACAGCCTATCAGCAAATTTATTTTCTTCTGTGTTGTCTGAAGAGGCTACCATAAATGAGAGAGGATCACTACTAGTAACGTTTCGCTTCCAAAAGGCAAGTTGGTGGCTTAAGGTGGCTTTTGCAAAATCTTTGCTCTAAAAATTTTGTATGTATGTGTTAGCCATCTATATAGTTTTCCATTTTCAACTAAAAACAGAGAAAGTTTGAAGGTTGGGTTGGGGGTGCTGGTTTTGGGTGAAGGGGAGCGGACAGATAATAGTGTGTGTATATATATATATATGTATATATATACACACACACACACGTACGTATACTATATATATATATATATATATGCTGAAAGCCAGCAGTCTTTTTAAATCTTTCCCTTCGTCATGTATTTTTAAAGACTTCTTCTCAAAATGTTTCTTGCTGTCCTTTACAGGCTGTGTTCTTTTTGTTTGTTTGCGCATTTTTTGTGATTATAGAGGTCAGATACCACTTTTGACACAAATGATTCCGTATCTGATATGGCCACCTAGAGTATTTAACAATTTATAAAACAATGCCCCCAGGTGCATTGGTAACATGAGAAAAAAGAAAAGAAACAATAACAACTAATGGGGGCCATTTGCAAGAGAGAGTAATAACTGTTTACATCCCTCACTTGTTTTATTTTATTTGTGAATGAAATATAAAAGCAGGCAATTGAAAATCTTTTAGGAAAAAAGGTACAGAATCTTGATAGCAGATATTTTAAGCAATCTTATTGGCACATGTAAAAGATACAGAAAAAGATAAATATGTAAAAAGATAAACATGTAAAAGATAAAGTAGCAGCTATGGATGCTTTAAGATGCTAAATAGGATGACTACCGTTAGCTATTTTTGCACACACACCCGCTTTTTGTAGTAAATACTATGTGCCATCAAAAGGGCTACTACCTACCATTTATTTTTTCTCATATTACAAATATAAAAAATAAAAGAATACAATAAAATATAAGAAAACAATCAGAAAAATAAAAGAAATAGGGGAAAATATCTTTGTCCTCTCTTTTAGCTATTGAGAGCTAACAGCAAAACAGTTGTTAGAAATGTTTTGAGCTCCCTCCCATACAGTCTTTGCTACTGGAATAACAGAGCAGAGGATATATTTGAATAAAGTTCTGTGATTTACCATTTTATATGGATGTATGTATAAATGTGAATATATATCTGTAGGTGTATTTACACACTCAAGCACATAAACAGTTTGATACATACAGCATTTAAGTTCTTCTATTTATACTTTGATTTGATATATATGTTTTGCTTCTTAGTTCTCTATTGATACTGTAAATTTGCCAGCTACACAACTGCTGGTTTTAGCAAGCAGCTACAATAAAACAGCCTGTCTCACTGACAAATTATATAAATTACAAGCAGAATACAGGAGATTTCCACACTCCTGAAAGAAAATCAGATCTTGCTTAAAACATACTTTTCCTTCAGGTTATACTAAGTAAATAAGCAAAAGAAGTTTAGGCACTTTTCATAATAATTCTGTTTTGAAATGAAGACCGTGTGCATCATCTAATTCCACATTAATTAAGAGAAGTATCTATGAGACTCAAAATAAAATAAAATGGAATTGCTATCAACCAACATTAGACTGGAAAAGAAATTTACATCTGTAACAAATTTTCTGAGCATTTATACCTGACCTTTGCTATCGTCCCTGGACAGTGGAATTCTGAGGTTTGTTTTGGTCTTCAGTCTATAAAAACATACTTTAAAATTTTAAATGAAATACACCAGTGCATGACTAAGAGAATTAGTAAATTTTAGCTCAAGCAGTATGAAGAAAAAAAAAATAAGGGAAAATAATTATTTTCAGATATTTTTCCCTTCAGTTAAGAAATGGTTTAATTACAGGTAGACTGAACCACATACCCATAACTTAACAGAAACATAAAGACATCCATAGCAAACTGATCCAGAAAATAAATTACTACTAGAAAATGATGCTTTCATAGAAAGCCTGACAATGTTTTCTTCTTTCACATTCAAGCAAAATGCATTTAATTCAGTCTGCCAGAAATGGCTATGCTTCTGTTCTATGAAAAATATGCTAATGATGAAAATAAGTACTTGACAATTTACTGAATACTGAGCGGAAAATCTGTAATGAATTGCCTATGCTGTAGTGTTCAGTTTAGGCTCTTTTTTTTTTTTTTTTCCAGTTGCTGTGGAATACTAGAAATAGCATAAAAAAACAGATTATACCATTTTGTGGGATGTTGTGCATGTCCCTTAGGACAGAGTGCTTAGAAATAAAGACAATAAGAGTCGGCTGTGGAATAAATGAAATTCAAAGCAATAATAAACAATAGGTTTAAATACTAACTCTTCAATTCAAAAGAGAAACGCAGAAACCAAAACAGAAATGCAGAAGAAATTCAACCCCAACAAATAAATCTAAATCAGCAACTAGTAAATTGAAACCTAGAATAATTCATTTTACACCTGCAAGAGAGAACAGCTACTTAGGTTACTTGGATGTGGCAAGAAAAGCTCGTAAATCCATTAAACCAGGCATGTATTCAAGTTACCAGCCAGATTTGAATGTTCACTGCAGGCTTCAAGTCTTTAACAGACTAAAATCTTTTCTTAAGAATATTTTAACAGACAGTTCATTCAAAAGGTGACTCCTTCTAGCTAGTCTCCATATCGTTCTGTTTGAAAGTTCGATATACATGTCTGCCACTATTAGGCTTTTGTGTTGAGTCACTTTTGCCCAAATAGTTCCTAAAGGTAATATACAAGATTAGTCTTGCCTTTTCTAAGTAAAAGAGAGCTGAACAAGCTTGATAGCTGGTTAGCAACTCTTACTGCATTTTGCCTCTAACTAGCACAGACTGATATTAAGCTCTCTTGCAGGTCTTGTTTCTGTCTTTTACTCAAAAATGCTAGTTTATTACCTGTGTGACAGATCTTCATTTCAGAGCCAGGATGGAAAAAGAACACATTCTGTCAAATCTCTCCTTCACAACGATCTTTCAGAAAGTTTTGGCTCTGGACAACAGTAGACGCATATTGCTGGAAAGCTCTGCTATGTCCTGGTTCCTCTTAAACCAAAAGATGCTGGCAATGCAGGCCAATAAAGGTATTAAAACCAAAGAATGTATCTACCTTCCACATAGTCATGGTTCAGTTTATACAGTCACAGGCAAACTTTTGGAAAAAGGAACAGAAAAACACCGTGTAGACTGTGGAAGATCTCGTCTTTTCAGTACTTTAAAAAAGAAATCAAGCTTAACAAAGCACTACATTACGGGAAACACACTATACTCAAACAGGACAAAAAACAAACAAAAACAAACAAAAACCTTGCACTGCTGAGGATGGATTACTGATCTAGTGAAACTTTTCTTACTTATAACTTTTGTATGTATCTGATAATTTTGAATGTGTTTATATCTCTTGGATATCCCTGTTTAGTTTCCCTTTCTGAAAAAGAGAAGGAAAATTCAATGCAGAACTACTACCTGAAAAATAGAAACATTAAAGAAAAATAGATAGTATACTTGCATATTGCTAAAAGAAAAGTTACACTTTCTAGGAAAAACGTGGGAAGCCAGTCTTGACACAATATATAATTTAGGATAATTTTATACATATGGTAACACCAATTTATAATGCAGGAAGTTGCTCTTTTCATCAGCCTGAACTAGATTATTGCTTTTCAGTCAGAATTCAGTCAGAATTTCAGTCAGAATTCAGAAGGGAATTATTACAACTGTGCAAAAAAGCCAGCACTGAATTTGTTGAGGAATTTACACTATTTAGCTTTCATAGCCGATGTCCATTTACTTCAAAATAAAATGTCCGCTAATAGGAAGTGTTGTTTTTTATTGCGTAAAAAAAAGAGATCTTATAAGATCAACCTCTGTATCGCTATCCATTATTTGTTACAGTTAAACTGTTGGATTTACTCTTTTATTGAAAAAGGAGTATCTTTAGTGTGGCTTTAACATATTACATGGATGTTTATCTCAGCAAATTAGAGTGTGATAACGGAGAGTTGGGCATGCATTCAAAAGATGAAATATTTTTGTCATACAGACTGTTAAAAGTTGAAACATGTTTATCACATCACAAAATTTAACAACCATCATTTTTTCTGTTACAGTAAAACAGATTAACTTTAAGATGTCAATGCTTCCACTGAATTATTAAACTTTAATATTTAATGATCTTATGAGTCACTCTCCCTTACCAGTAAAGTGTCAAACAAATAAAAGAGCATTATGCTAGCATAGTGCTCTTTGAGAAAATACAGGTTAGGTTTGGGAGGAAGGTGCAGAAACCTAAGTAACTGCACAAGTAAAATAGAAACAGTTTTAATAGTACCAGGGAAGCAAGTGTCTAACACAGACTGTACTCCTATTTTCCCAAGCTTTGCAGACACATTCTGGAGAGCTGCTAATAGATTTAAAACAAACAACTTTATTGCAGATCTTAAAAAAAAATAAAAATCAAGCAGCAGTATTTCCTATCATCTCCATAAAAGGTGGAAACGTGGTTATGATAGATGCTTTAATGCCCAGACACATAGAACTACTGTACCAATAAATGAAAAAATGAAGTGCTGAACACTGTAACACTATATGTGTAAAAATGTATATGGAAAAGTAACAACAATCTTAAATTTAAAAAAAAGAGAGAGAATCAACTGTTCTGAAATTTCAGTTCAGCTGAGCATACCGGCACCCACTTCAACACTATGACAAACGAGGGACAAAGTACAAAAGGGGAAGCCATATGAACTTTTCTAAACTGTTAAGTAATATATGGAAGATCCCAGACGTGATAAGAATGATGGAACTGGGTTTTTATTTTCTTATAACTTCTCCTGGCACCAAACTAAAGAAGAAAGCTAGGTTGGTCCTGAGCCAGAATATGAAGTAAATACTAAAATCTGGGATGTCAACATTGTAGTCCTTTAATAATTTCAGCCACACAGAAGGGTAAAATGAACGGAGTTGGAGTCCTCATACGTGAGAAGGGAAAAGGGATGACAGCAGAATGGGGTAATAGGAGACCATGGGATTGGTGACCTAGTTTGAGAAAGAGGGAGGGGAGGATTCATGTAGCAGCAGCTCTTGGGACAAGAGACTGCACACAGATGCAAAGAGATGTTGCACCAAGGACACCAATTTAGTGGATGGGATATTGGGAGAGGAGAAGCAGAAGAACAGGATATATTCTTAGCTTTGCATTCACTTTGAAAGAAATTACTTAGCTTCTGTCTCCTCCCTCTTCTTACATATGCTCAATTAATATTCTTAACAGTAAGAACAGTATCCTCCAAAGCATTCTGAGTAATACTCAAAAGATTCTTATTATTTACACTGTGCCACTTACCATCTGAAGTATATCCAAAATTAAATCCACACCTTAATAAAACTAACAAAGGCATCTGCATTTGACGTAAGTACGATTTTTAGTCTGCCTGTGACATCTGGGGTGCACATTACTACATGGACCATGAAAAGACAAACTACCAAACAAAACAACAATGAATCAAGTAATCTTATCAAACACGCTGAATGCAGACTGATTTTACTGGACTGTTTTATCGAACAGACTCCCTTGTCCTGTGAAAGGAAGAGGAGCAACATTAAAACAAAAAACAGCTGCAAATCATTTCTAAAAACTGAAACATGGAGCAAAAATGAAGCTAATGGTGTTCAGACAAAAAAAAATGCATTCAGCATAGTTAAATATCTTATATTGAAATAAGTATTTTATAAGTATACACAATGGAAAAAAGACCATCACTAATAAATAAAAATGCTATCATCTGTGCAATTAGCTGATGGAATATACTTGAGATTTTGTAATTTTATATCTTTTCATTACCACAGAATGACAGTTTTCCAAATCAGTGCAAAGACAAGATTACCATTGTACAGACATAAGCAAGTTACCTTCATACTTTAAGGTAATCATAATGCAGCAACAGGGAATCAGGAATTACCAGACCTACCCACAACGCTGCTTTTAAGCTTCAGTTACTACTGCAGTTGTTTTAAGGCTACATCATTATCAAAAACTGAAATTGTTATCACGGAGGGTATGACTATGCAAGTTACAGTCCCAACTTTGGAACACAGTATGGAGGAAACCCATCAGTTTTTACCAGGTTAGACTGTACCGTGGCATAAACCATGCTGGGAGTACCCAGGCAAGAAGGAGCAAGCCTTAGACTTTCAGCTGCTGTACTGTAGCTATCAAAAAAACCAGCCTACTAAATTGGGTGGCTTGTTGTTACACCATGAAGAAAAGTGTTTCAAAGAGGTATCTGAAGTGAGCTTATGCAGAAAGACAGCTAGTACTGAAAGGTTGTTTCTTTCACTGCTCTGCAGCCAAAAGCCATATCTGTAGTTGCATAAGGATCAACCTTACAATGCTAGGCAAAAGAATGTGAACAGCTGTCCTTCTCTTTTCCCATCAAGGCTTCCTTTCAGCCCATTGCAGGGAATAACTACCTTCAAGACAAAACAACATACTCCTTCAGCTGGAAAGGCTCCCAAATAAATTCTATCAGACATACACAACCACAGAGGCCTTTCAACTGTCTGTGCTCTTCCTTTAACAATCAGCCTTGATACAAAAACTGTGGTTCTTTCAGTGAAATTTTAAGAGCCTTTGGTTATTTGAGGGCACTTGATTTTTTTTTCTTTCTAAGTGGAAGATAAAAACCATAACTTTTCAATAATTACAGATCACAATGACATCTTGGAATTATTTCACAAAGAAAAGAAAGAAAAATTTCTGTCTACGTGCATAGACAATAAAACAAGGAACTCAAGATAAATAACAGAAGAGAGCTGTCAGCTCATTTAGCCTATTTACAGAAACAGCAGCATTCAGAAAGGGTTTTATTTTTAAGTCAATAGCTCTAAGGATGAAGTATTCAAAGGCTTGAAGAGACACTGTCAAAAAGATCAAAGGATTCAAAGGTAAGGGTAAAATTTTCAGGAGTATGATCTCACTTCAGAGATAAAGACAAACCCTGTACAGATCATGTGTTTTATTCCACTGATGACTCTGTTCAACAGTTCAAACTGGTTTTAATTCTAGCTAACCCACTATTTTAATATTTCTGAACAAAGACTGTAAACCTAATAAGAGTATCTTGAGATTTATTAGGGTCATACTTCGTTGCTTTCCTAGGCTCAGAAGACTTAATACGTTATAATTCATGATAGATATTATCAACAATGTGAAAGAGAAGCAGCACTATTGCCAGTGGCAAGCATCTCTTCTTAGTCTTCTGAAAGACTACTGTCATAACAATAAATCAATAGGTAGTTTAATCTTCCATAGGAAAATAAAGAATATGCAGAGAAAAAAGGAGGAGAAGTTAGGACTGATGCCGTGATTCTCATAGTTGAAATAAAGATCAAAGAAACACCAAGAGAAAGAAGTTTAAGATCGTACTAGAAAATGGACCTAGAAGAGAGCATTTTTTAACCTCTTCTGGGAACGCGGCACTAAAGGACGTGGCTTAGTGATCGGATTTCGTAGGTCAGGTTGATGGTTGGACTTGATGATCTTGAAGGCCTTTTCCAACCTAGATGATTCTATGAAAATTCCTTGACAAGACAGAGGTCAGTTACTCCAGCTGAACAGCAAAAATGTTATGAAATGATCCCATCTCAGGGTTCACAGTCTTGAGTTTAATGAAGGAAGAAAGTAAATTGCTAGCATAGCTGTGGGCTAAAGTTGCACTCCAAAAATTAAACATTGCTCGTCCCATTTTGAAAGTTTATTGGCTTTTAACTTGTACTGAAAATCTTTGGCTTTAATCTTTTCCAGACGTGAAGGCAGACAACAAGTCAATTTCCCAGCCTTACCAAGCAAGGGGAAAGGAAACTACAGAAAAGCCAACACATAATCTGTGGCTATTAGCATCATACATCTATCAGAATTTGGCTGGATATTTTCCCCTGGGACTCAAGCAATATGTATGGCTCTAGTACTGCAAACTGATCTAAAAAATTTCATAGAACAATATGGATCAAGGGGTACACTATTTCATTCCCTTCATTCAAAGCATGATCAACCAAACCTACGTAACTTCTGACAGATACGTAACTAAATTTTCTTAGAGAGATCTACGGATCTGTCACATCTTCCTCACAGCTTATGACAGAACTCAATTATACCTATCAGAAAAAAAATATTCTTAATGTCTAATCTCAGTCTTTCCTCATTACCGTTTAAAGGCCTTATGTCTTGTCCTGTCCATATCAGATGGACAGGGTAATTTATTCCCTTACTTTTTCCCCATCTTTTACATATCCAAAGACCTATTATGTCAAAACTCAATCTTCTCTTCCTTAATCCAAACACTTAATTCATACAAACTTCTGTCCTATTTTTATCTGCCTGACAATTTTAAACTGTATTCTGTTGGTCCTAACCTCCTTGAAGTGTACTACCCCAAACTGAAGAGAATAGAGAGGTTATTTCTTGTGGCCCACAGACAATTTCAAGAGGGGAAAAAAAAAAACAAGGACGGTATTAGGATCTTTCTTTTTTACCAAGAAACCAGGAGAATTTGAGAGAAGGAAACTTGTTTCTTTTCCCCCGTGAGAATCAGCTTTTTTTTTTTAAAGCACATGGCCTACTTAAATACTGCCATTACGACTATGCAGGCATCCCTTGGGGGGGGGGGGCGGGGGGAACACGTCATGGGCACAAAGAATCATAACTTGCCAGATGCTTCTTTAATTTTAGGAAAATAAGGAAGAACACAAAATGAAGAAAATGGGCTTCAGGTAATTAAACTTGAGGCAACTCGGAGAACTGACAGGCAAAGTCTCCAGAGAAATCCCTTCCCCACCCAGAAGGCACAAACACGTTTCTGTAAGTGCACCAAGACACAGGAGACTGGCTTGCTCTTCAGTGAAGAGGGTGGCACCAAGCATTTTCCCCAAAAACAGAGGAGTGCTAGTACCTTTTCTTTGCTGGCACACAATTAGAAAAATGTCTATGATTAGACACCTAGTAAAAGCAATACCAAGCACAGAAAAAAATGAATTTGATAATTAAATATGTTAGATATTCTTATACCAGCTAAGTCTATTCGAATTTACTCTAAGGTGTTTAGAGCTGACTGAATCAGTCTCAAAATTATTAAAGCTATTTTTGAAAACTTGTAAGAGAGCAGCAGCGATTCCAAAAGACTGGAAGACATGTAGTGACTAGCTTTAAAAAAGATGGAAAAAGGAAGAGGCTGGGAATTAGAGACAGTAATTTAATTCCAGTTCCCTGGAAATATGGAATAAAAATTATTTGGAAGGATTTATCAGATAAGAAATTGCATAATACATAGATCTGTCAAGAATAAGTTACTTCAGATCTATGAAAAATAACCTTTCTGACACAGTACCAGCCCCTGTAGAGAAAGAAGGAGAGTAGGTATCATATACCACAGCTTCAGTAAGTTTCTGGACCTTGTTTCTCATGGATCTTTCATGAGCAAAGGAGAGAAATATAATGCTGCAAAAGGAAACAACCTCCAATATCCAGGCAAAGATAAACTTGGAAGGGATGTATGCATGTTGAAAGACAAAACTACTTAATAAAGCAACCTTAATAAATTTGAGAAACCATATGCAGAAAAGCTGAATACAATTCATAAAGACACGGGGAATTCTAAACCTTGACAGGAATCAGTAACGGCACAAATACAAGATGGAGAATGACAAGGAAGGTTGCAGCACAGTGGAAGAGGAGCACGGAGGTTAGAGTTGCCCACACTCAGGCCAGCAGTCTATATCACACTAGTGAAACAGATAAAATCTCATGCTAGGATGCATAAACCGCAGGTTGCAAGTCCATAGAAACCTACAGTGGGACATAGAATTGTTTTGAAAAGAACAGGGACAGTGGAGACTGGGAAGGAAAATCCAGAGTGCTGTGCACAGAAGTTAGCTGCTGTTTATCTTTGTAAGAGATTCCAGTGTCCAGGACTGTTGGCTTGGCACTGCTCACTAACACCACAGGCATGAATGTAAAATTAATACTTCTCACCTGCCTCCACCTCACCCCCAGAACACCATGTATTTTCTACATCCCCGAAAGGTTTGCCTTAAAAGATTTTAATACTTCTAGGCAGCAAAAGAACTACCTGCCTGCTCGTCATTTGGCAACCAACCATCATAGCAGGAAAGGTATTAAAAAAAACAAAACTGAACCATACATCCCTCAAGATATATGAATCTAGGTAGGTATATAACCTCTCACAGTATGTTAGTAGCTTTTTATTTTAATTTCTAACTTATATCTGCTTTGGATTTTCCTCCTATTGTATTTAATGCTTTCAGTAATAAAATATAAATGTGGAACTTGATGTCTTTATTGCAAACAAGCAAAAGAAAAAGGCTGAAAAGTCTGACAATGTCTTTTAAAGATTACATGTAACAGCTACAATGAAATTGCTGAAAATCAGACATTATTCATTCAGATTTACTACCACAGCAAAAAGCTTTAGATTAATTACTGCTGCAATATATTTGAAAAATGACTAAGCCAATTAATCTCGTTCATCTATAAATGGAACAGCAGAGGCAAGAATTTTTAAAGAACTTCATTTAGGATTGCCAAGGTTCTACTGACAACGATAATCAGTATAAAGGAATTAGTAAAGTATATTAATGTAGTAACATACTGCTGGCACAACTCCAGACTTGAAAAATACACAAATCATTACAGAATAAAATGTGCTAGTGTCATTCAAGTGCTTATGACCAGGTGATTACATATCATAAAACATACAACCCTCACTCATCTTAGTTGGCTGCAGCACAGACCAAGAAAGATCATCTTCAGTAATGGCAAAGGGACCATACTGGTAGAAAGGTACTAAAAGAAACTGCAGAGCTTGATGAAGTAAATGGGCACATTGGGATTATGTGGCAAGGGTTTGGTAGCAGAGTAGGGCTGCAGGGGTGGCCTCTGTGAGGCAGAGCCCAGCAGCTGCCCCATGGCAGATCAGAGCCAGCTCCGGACGGCTCCAAAAGGGACCCGCCGCTGCACAGAGCCAAGCCAGTGATCAAGGCTAGGTGGGCTCTGGGAGAGCAGATGTAAGAAAGGGGAAAAAAAAAAAAGGCAAACAAACAAACAAACAAACAAAACCTTCTATGCAACAGCAGCTGGGAGAGAGAGGGGTGAGAGCCAGCCCTGCAGACCCCAAGGGCAGTGCAGCAGGAGGGCAGGAGGTGCTCCAAGGCAGGCAGCAGCAGTTCCCCTGCAGCCTGTGGAGAGGCCCCTGGTGGAGCAGGCTGTCCCCCTGCAGCCCATGGGTCCCACACGGAGCAGATCTCCACGCTGCAGCCCGTGGAGGAGCCCCCGGTGGAGCAGGCGGATGTGGCCTGGAGGAGGCTGCGGCCCATGGAGAGCCCCCGCAGGAGCAGGCCCCGGGCCGGAGCTGCAGCCCGTGGAGAGGAGCCCACGCAGGAGCAGGGGTCTGGGGGGAGCTGCCGCCCGTGGGGGACCCGTGCTGGAGCAGTTTGCTCCTGGGGGATGGACCCCGTGGTACGGAGCCATGTGGGAGCAGTTCTTGAAGAGCTGCTGCCTGTGGGCAGCCCCCGCAGGCTCAGTTCAGGAAGGACGGCATCCCGTGGGAGGGACCCCACGGGGAGCAGGGGCCAAGAGTGACCGTGAAGGGGCGGCGGACACGAAGCGTTAGGGACTGACCCCAGCCCCCATTGCCCATTCTCCTGCACGAGGACGTGGAAGAGGGTGGCTGGGGGGAAGGTGGTTTAGTTTGTTTTTTAGTTTCTCACTGCTCTAGCTTGTTAGTAATAGGTAATAAATTATATTAATCTCACTATGCTGAATCTGTTTTGCCCATGACCATAATTACTGAGTGATCTCTGTGTCCTTATCTCAATCCTTGAGCCCCTTCGATCGTATTTTCTCCCTCTTTCCCTTTAGGGAGGGAGGAAGGAATGAGCAGTTGTGGTGGAGTTTGGCTGCTCAGTTGGGTAAAACAACTAAAATGTGAGACTCTGGACTTAAGGACTGTGAAAGCAAAATATTTCTTAAACACAAAGGCTCAATCAACAAATGTGTATGAATTTAAATACCTTATCAGCTCTTAAGAGTTATGCACTCAGATGACTTTGCAAGTCTGTGCCTAACCAGTATTAAAATGTGGCAGAAACACAACTTTTAAATGAAATCAGAAATTAAATTAGAAACCAAACACCTTCAAAATCAATACAGAACCAACATCTTTGATTTATTATTATTTTATTTTTTACAATTGCAGCATCTAGAATTTCTAGACTAATCAATTCAGAATGACCTACCTTAAAGCTGTATACAATTTTTCACATAAGAAATAAAGAATGTTGAATTTTATCCTTTTTCACTTATCCAGACACTCACTGCCACATATGGGATCCTGCAATCAGCTACACATTCACACATACCTGCACATACCATGAATAAACATCAGGCCAGAATGAATCTCAGTTTCCTTCCTGTTTGCCTGAAATCCTCAGTTTCTTAGTAACTGAAGTAATGAAAGAGAAGATCTGGTTTTGAACCTCATTTAAGGAAACTTTATCCTATTATTTATTCTGCAGCAATTAAAAAGGGTTTCTACATTTTCTGTATTTAAATCACATAAAAATGCTGCCCTCGCTACTTCCCATAGGTTTTATGCACAAAATTTTATTTACATACTTTTTAGGGAAACAAGAATTTTTAAAATTACAAAGAAATGCTATTATCAGGCATGTAAAGCTTCTCCCATGTGGTTGCCTCATATCACAAGATGTAAGAAGAAAGCAATCTATGCACTGCTGTGAGAAACAGTATCTTAATGAAAACAGATTTTCAAATGTGGTTGTTTGGTGTTTTTTTTTTTCTTTTCTTTTCTTTTTTTTTTTAAATGCAAATCCTTGCAGCATAACACACGTTTGGACATTCGTTTTCAAAAGTTTTCATCTCCTTGTTTCTTTGGCCCTGCCAAATACACTTCAAGCAATTTCTTGGCAGGAACTAAAGCATTTCATATCTGTAAAACATGGCAAATTCAGCTTCATCTTGCACTCCATCTCTTTCGCACTCTTACCAAAATACAGATATTATAACCATGTCATATGGGTACCAAGAAAGCAGTGCATGGCCATGCACTGCAAACAGTCATGCAGAGCATCTCTGTTCCTTAGGAACAACAGTGAGCTCAGTAAAAATATATCCCGCAGTAACTTCTGGTTCAACAGATTATGTTCAGAAGTAATGGAAATAATGTGTTACTACTGCTCTACTCAGGCTTTATGTTCCCTTTTTCTAGAATTTAGGTACCAAAATAAAGGAATATAATTAAAATAAAAGCAAATGTTTCCCTTTGAGACAGCAACACATATTAGAATTACTTATTAGAATAGAAAAAATTTATAATTTGGAGAAGAGGAAACTGCATCTTGTAGGAAACAACCACCAAACAAACAGTTTTTCCTTATTTTATTTCCTGCCCAAGTTTCCATCTGAGGGTCACTAGAAGACCTACCAAGCAGAAACAGGATGGAGCATGCTCATCTGAGTGAACCATACTTATCTGATCCTAAACATACTAGAGTCAACAGAAGACAACTATGATTTCCATAGCTCTGGATAACCCACCAAACCTCTAACAGCTTTAAGATTACATCCAATGTACGCTGCTATTTAGCAACTCAGGATCCAGGCGCTGCAACTATGCAGACTAGCTCTCAGTGCTCCAACACTGCTCTCCATCCATTCCCGACCCTTTATCAGCTCAGCCCCCACTGCTGCAGGCAACAACAGCATGTCATAACAGCAACTTAAGTGCCAGACCACAAACTTAAGTGAGAGAAAGAGTGCTTCCAACTCCACCTCTCACGTTCACGCCCATGATGGTATAGGCAACACAGCCACCAAGCCTGGGGCTTTCAGCAAAAACAAGCAGCAGCTCTGGGCTTTCTGACCGGATCCCGCTCTCTTTGTAAAGAAAGGCTGTTGGACCGGAGCTGGCCAACAGAGGCCTTTTGGAAGGTACAAAGTTACGCCAGTCACTTTCCATTTTAAAAGCCTTGAACTAATGAACAAACAAAACCCATAAGCTGTATTTCCCACCGTGGTACTGGAAATTAATTCAGCCGTTAACCAGCACACTGTGTTCTGCGAACCATTCCTAGATGGTTTTCAAAGAGACAGTAAAAATACAGAATACATAAACACTGACCTTGTTTCTTTTAACCCTTCTTTCTGAATGACTTCCAGTATTTGTTTTGCAGTCATTGGTGAGTTGGGGTACTTTTCCAATGCCTGAAAAGAAATAATAAATGGGTAAGTGTCAAGACATAGCTGTCCCATGAATTTTAAAGGTTGCGTCTTCATGCAGTCTTTATACAGTCATTTGTGAAAGGCAGGGAATGGCAGTGTTGAGACTGAAATCCTTTGGCTGTTGGAAGGCCAGATACAAATCAGGAAACTGCAGCAAGAGTAAATTTTACTTGCTGTATCTACTATGCTGCCTGGGAAAAATTCTTAGCAGGTTCCAGATAAGAGTTGAAATATGTAACTGATTTTATGACACAGCAACAGAATTCCTCTCAAGCAGAAAGGAAAAAAAAAAAAAAAAGCAAGAGGCAGGTAGTTGTGGTCTTCCCCCCACCCTCCTTCTTCAAAATTATAGATAACTAGAACTATCTGAGGTCATTTGAATATTTGACACTTAGGTTTTATTGTGACCTCAGGAACAAAGCAAAAGCTAAGAGCTTCCATTCGTAGAGTAGGAGCTACTATGAAAATTGACACAGATAGGTTTCAATTTTCAAATGCTCTTTGTTTCTAGAAACCATGAAAAATGAAGTAGTCAGAACAGTCACAGCACACGAGATGCTACATGACAGAGTGCAATATATTTTTCCAGTTCAGCTCAGTTTTCCACTCCTTTGCCTTTTCCAATCGAGCCACAAGTAACCCACTCTTCTTTCCAGATACAACCATCTTGAACAGAATTTTCTGGTTTTCCACTTCCTTTTAGTCCCAATAGGTTTTGAGCTGTTAAGCAAACAGCTGCTCTTGTTCATTTAAAGTGCCAGACTGACAGCCCTGGAAAATGAAACCTTTCAATCAGCAGTAAAAGGTGCAGCACAGGCAAGAGCAATGCAAGCTTCCCAGAGCATCTTGCCAATGTCATCTGAGCCAGACCTTGCATTTCTACCATGGGTAAACAAGAAATCAGTTTGGTCTCCAAACTCATCTAATCCTGAGCTTCTCTCTAGTAGTTACCACACAATGGCAATTGTGAAAGTAGCTACTACTACGTGGATATGTGCCCACTAGGAGCTAGAGACACCACCAAATCACGTCATGCCAGTCACCGAACTGTGAAGGGTGCTAACCAGGGCTGTAATTCAAACAGCTCACATAAAGCCAAAGCCTCCCTGCTCACTACCAATTGACCAGCTCAACCTTCTCTTGCCATTTTATAATTCTGATTTGCTGCCTGCTCTCCCCTTTCTCACTGAAAACACGGTTTACCAAATCCTTTGGCTGTTTTGCTGCAGGTGAGCTTCTTATCCTTTATCTTTCAGTTCCACAAAGGAAAATGCAGAAGTGAGGGCTGCACTAGAAAGGTCTGGGAGCTGAACTGAGCTTATCTCATGTACATCAATAGGCAAGATTCAAAAGGGACCTGTCAGGAAAGGAAAACCGAAAGGTGATTTGAAAGGAGAAAGAAGAGTGGATAGGAGAGCATGACAAGGAGTAAGGACAGAAGGAACTGCACAGGGCTGGGAAAAGGGCCACTGCACAGCAAGGCATGAGAAGTGATATGAGGTATTAATTAATTAATGACAGAACCACATAACACACTGGAAAAATGACAATGAATATAAGGACTAAGACTGGGATGAGAAGAAGTTGATGTGTGGGAAGATACAGAAATGGAAAGTTTAACCTTTGAAAAGACGATGAAGAATAGGGACAAGGTCAAATGAGAATACACTGAAACGGAGGGAAAAGAAGGGAACGGAACTGGGAACATTCCAGAGGGCAAACTGGAAAGGACAGAAGAGGAAACTACACTGTACTGGACACGGCTATGAAGGAAACTGTGTGCACTTGAAAGTGGGGTTACTCACTGTGGAGGATTCCCTGTTTCTCTTCCTGAGTACAGGCCCCTCAGCACACCTGGGCAGCTCCTCCCTGCAAGTGAGAAAATTTGGGTAGCCCTGTCCCCTTCTCTGTGACATCACATCCTATTCTGCAGAGTCAGAAAACGTGCCAGGTATTACCATGTGGGTTTGACAATGATGGGAAGGAAACAATAACACTACATAAACATCAGAAGTCCCCTTGTTCTGGACAATGGGAGAAGGGAGAGCAGTTTGTGCTGAGGAAGCTGCACTGAACTGGTTGTGGAAACAATGGCCAGACATACAGGATACGGAAGATCATCTTCACCAAACAACAATGAAACCAACAAGCAGGATGCATAACACCACTACAGAAAGCTTAATCAAACCCACAAGGCAGATTTCAAATACCACAGTATGAAGTGAACACATTCAGGGTACAATGACAAACTGAAACGCGGAGTATGTTAGACAGGCTGAATGTGCTGGAGCAAACAATTGCTCATTGTGTGGACTTATTTTACTGCTGGACATGTAGCGTGGGCTGCAGTTCATATACTCTATGAATTTAATTCTGTTCATCTAACCCTTTAAACAGAGGGCTGTTATTTAAAGAACTGTTCATACCCGAACTGAAAGGCATAAATTCTCCAATTCAGACACTACTTAATTTGAAAGCCATCTTACTGTGCACTTGATTAAGTTTTCTTTATCATAATGAAGATTAATCTAGCGGAGAACCTTAGCAAGGATACCTTCTTCTGCCCTTCCCACCATCGTGTGCCCTCCCCCTGCAACTTTAGGCTAACTATTTATCAGAGGAAAAAAATAAAAATAATTACTTTGAAAAACATTTTCATGACAATCCCATTATTTTCTTCCCCCAGTTATGGAAAACAGCTTCTGAGTATTATTTAAGAGTCTGCGAGCTAATGAATACACTGAACTGCTAATTGCACAAGCGACTCTTGCCTCTGTATCTCACCATTAGCATTGCTAAAAGCCCACAAGCCCTTCTGCATTTCTAGACTTTTAAAAATATTAGAAATTCAAATTGAATTACTAACTGTCCCTTAAGGCAAATAAAATACTAAAATGCAGTAGCGTACTTAAGTCATAGACTCCTTGGACAGACAAAGTAATCACATCCTTTATCTGTTTTGAATATCTTTCTTTCCTCCCACTCCATCCACCAACACTCATGTCATGTACGGGTAGTGACTAATAATGCTGGAATTAAAATATGCCAAAGTACTGTCATGAAGAGTACGATTGTTTCGATGCGTTTTGTTGCGAAGGACAATGGCAGAAGAATGGTTTGCACTGACTGCAACCTCCATCACAGAGGATCAAATATGCTCTATTTATTCCTGCCATTCAACCACAGCCTCAGAAAGGGACAGCCACTAAATAACCGGGACAAATGATCTGATATCCATCAGGACAATCTGGAAGAGAACAGCAGCAGTCATTGCACTGAACACATTCTTGGTGTTCATTTAAACACTGGTTAATAGGTCAAAGAGAAGGCAACTTAGACCCGAACAAGCACAAACTTAGGTTTGCTTCACCTACACATATCAACCCACAACTTAAGCAATATTTAAGCATAATAACTGCACAAATACAACAAACACGTACATTCCCAGTTCCATTTCAAGTGTCTCGTCAGTTACACATAACAAGAAGAAATCCTAATTCCTTTTCTCAGCAGGGTATCTATCTTGTGTACATTTACACTACTCAAAAACCATCAGGTGCCACTCCAGGGAAAAAAGCATTTTCCAGTGAGCTGTAACAAGAGAACTCTGGAGCAGAGTCAAAACTCTCAGCTCTGCATAAGAGAGAAATCTTGAATGCTCAGCTCATCTATGAAATCAGAACAGAACCTCGAGATAGTGGACAGAATGATTAATCTGCACATAGAGCTGCTTGAAGCAGATCTGCTCAACCGCTTGCACTTCGGCCACTAGGGGGAACACAAAGAGAGGAACAGCATGAAGAAAGGCGAACTAGAAAGTAAGCTCTATTGCCACCCATAAATGCTGTCCTGCAAAACTGGGAAGCTTTGCCAGAGAAGCAGCCACCAGTCCTGCAGCTACGAGTTATCATGTTGGCAGAAAACAATTCTTCTAAAGGTGAACCAAGTGTGGGCAGAAACAGTGCCATGGTTCAAAAGCGGCAAGCAGATCAATCCAGTGGTCTTGATGCTGCTGGTCCAGCCACAGTACAGTAAGCTGAAACTGAGCTGAGCCTTTTTTTTTTTTTTTTTTTTTTTCTCCTGTAAGCTCCCTGAAAGGATCTGAAGGTCAGATAGCTGACAAAAATCAGGATCATTTTATCCCGTCTGCTTGGTCAAACCGTAGGCTGAGCCACGGCTCACAAACCAGAGCAGTTCTCTTTAGAACGTTATTTAAATAATTCAGCAGGAGAAAAAGGAACAGCACAGCTATTGCCAGCGCTCCCACTCAGCAGCTAAAATACAAGTCTGGCTGAACTGCACAACAGACAGACATTCTTTGCTGCCCAAAGAGAGCAGGGTGAACAGAAGAACAGAAAAATATCCCTCCTTTTCCTAAGCAGTGAATATATGATCTTTTCTAGCCACCCATTACTAAGTTAATTGAAAGATGGAGTCCCAAACAGGGTACAAGAACAGCATCCTGGAATAAATCCAGCATTGTCTTTTCCAGCTGCTTGTGTGAGGTTAACAGGAGGACTGACTTCTATTGTGGGAAATGCCCCACTCAAATCTTTTGTATTCATTTTTGATTAACGGCTTCAGTCATTGGGGAATTATCGGCAGCCTGGTAAAAGTTCAAAGCCCTTTGTGTGAAGAAAGATGGGTAAATGGTTAGGAGAGGAGAGGGTTGGGTAGGGTAGGATACAGGGTGGGGGAAGAAAGGAATTGGTTAGAAATGGATGAGAAAGAGAAAACAGCAAGACTGAGAAGAGGGAGGGTACATAATATTGAACAGTGAAGAAGGAAGAAAATAACAAGGGAAGATGCACTACAAGCTATTTCAAGAGAAGTTTTCAAATAGAGGTTCATGGAGCTCTTGCTGATGGTGATTAAGACAAAGGTAAAGAGTAATTTCCAAGTACTAAAACATTAAAAGAAGCTGAAATGGGAGTAATAACTCTTCTGGTAGGCCTTTTGTCTTTAAGCTAGTGCAGTTACTATAAGGAAGTTACAAAATTTGAGCGGAGGTAGATGCATTTCATTGGCGATGTCTTTCACAATATGCTCTATACTATGAATTTGCCTTTGTAATTCATGCATCATTAGAGGTAAGAAAGAAAAGCAAAATCAAGCAAGGAAAGTAGCAAAGATGTAACAAGAACAAGAAAGCAACGTGAAAACACCTAAACTTGCTGAAATACATGAAATGTCTGATCCTCATTTAGGGGATCTGTCGGTACAGATCCACGAACACTTCAATGACACTAACAGGATGAACCCAGCGTAAGCAGAATTCTTTCAAATAGATGTATAAGGTCAGGATCAAAGACACATATCCCAGTGAGCAGGATGTCAAACTTTCCACCCTAGCATGGGTTCCACTATTAGCAGAATTACTATGAGAATGATACTCTCATCTTTTGAGGTATTGCAATACCTGTAACCTCTGTATCTCCCACCTTTCCACACCCCTACTGAAACACCTTTATTCCCTTCTCTTTACCACATTACACTCCTACAGTACATTCCTACATCCTCTACATCCTGATACATTAACACATTAATCTAGAAGCTGTTCACTGCTGTGGGTTCCCCAAAACCAACCACAGGCACCCAGGCATTGCCTAGGTAGCCAAAATGTGTGCGCGCCAAGTAGCTAGCTATCAGCACCCTGTAGTTCCTAGGTGCTGACAGGACAAACTGCATTGTGAACCTCCCATGGCTCACAGAAAATATTCTCTACCTATTTAGTTTAGAAAATTAGTGTAGAAGTTTCAGCCTCTGTATCAATGCAGTCAGCTGAAAAACATGGGTCAAAGCTGCTTACAGTTATGAATCATTATTCCAGGAAAGAGACCAGGAGCAAAAAACAGCTCTGCCACCCAACAAAATTACTCCAATCTCCACTAGCTCAGTGATCAAACAGGCCACGATCCTGAAATGCCTCTAATTCCAGCAGGGATCAAAATTCCCCTTTGGCTCTTACCCCTGTACAAAACGAAGAGAGGCCATGTTTCGGTGACTGGGACTAACAGAGCAGAATGGATGCGAGCGCCCTGCCAGCTGCCTTTATGCTACAGATAAGAGAGGGAAGAACTACCACCAATGTGAACATGTTCAGCACTACTCAGGGAACAAGACAGAAATACTAAGAACCACTGAACCCCAACCATATTCACTTCATATATGCTGTTTTCTCTATTGAAAGCTGATACAGATTTTTTTTTTCTGACACTGAAAAAACACTGCTGCATAACCAATGTTGCAGCATAGTAAAATCAAAAACAATATGAAGAGTAAAACTCTCATAAAAATCAATAGAGAGAATGAGTATGTGCTTGTTTTAAAAGCTTTCATCGCTTAACTTCCTCAGGCAAATGTAATGTGTAAGGGTTACTTTTAATGTGAGAAATAAAATTCCTACTGGCTACTCTCTGAACGTACCAGATATAACAAGAGGCGACAGTTATGCCGGTTTTGTTGCCATTGCTTTATTACCAGAGCTTATCTTGTTTGACAGTGTCCTAAAGATACAGACCTAAGATTTCCAGAAGGTGAAAAAAAAATAGAAAAAAAAGAGATGAGAAAAATAAAAATAACAAATCTAGAACCTTAGCAGAATAAAATATTTTAACTGTGTACTCTAGCTAAATGTTCTTACATATCACTTTTGGACATTTTAAGTATTTTATCCAGGTAAAAATCACCTACTAGATGGATAAGTTTCATTCTGCAACTGACATTGACTCCATTGATGCACCATATATACACTTAACCAACCAAGAAGCACTCCTCTTCATGTTTCCAAAATATGGCTAATGACAACGAACATAAATAAGACAGTTAAAATTATACTTCCATTTTAATTCTGTAAGAAAGGTGGCATGAAACTACCTCACAAAACTTGCAGCATATTTTGATGCTTAGGTGAAAAGCCAATAGAAGTGCCAGTTGATCCTCTTAACCTCACAGAGCACGCCTATAAACTTCAAAACTCACTTGTTTGCTCTGTTCCTCACTCACAGGATGATACACAGCATTGCTCCCTTTGGCTTAAAAAGTAAGAAGGGATGCAGAAAATTACTAACAATCTTAGTAATTTTATTCCAGAAAAAAAAAAGACCAGAATGTGTACAACGCATGGACAACGTGGAAAGAAATTTCCGAGATGCGTGCAGCAAATGATAAAACCAAAAAAAAAAAAAAAAAAACTCTCTTGCAATTACAGAATTACAGCCACAACAAAAAGCCACTTTCAGTTTCCTGAGCCCACCCGTACTGGAAGCAAAATGGAACACAGAAATCTCCATGAAAGAAAAAATGATGAAAGCTCTGCTGGGTCTTTTTTGCTTTGTTTTTAATAGGAGAGCTATTTGTTCTTGTCAGAACTGGCAATTCAAAACAGTAGCCTTATCAGTCCTTGTGTGTTATGTACTTTTTCCCCCAAAGTTGCACAATGATTTCACATGAGTTTTCATTAGTCTGCATCATGACATCATTGCGTGCAGAATTCAGTTCACTGGCACAATGCAGATCTACTGCTTAAATTGCTCTGAGAGCAGATATGATAAGTCATATTTTTGAGCTAAAGAAATACAGCTTTCTTAGAGAATGTGTAAAGAGAATTCTTTTGTTAGCTGTCAGTGGGATTTTGCTGTCTCTGTTAAATATATAATGGTTAGTGTCATAACAAAGATCAGCCATCATGTTATGGCATTTATCTTCATGAGTGAAGAGAGGAAGGGCTACTGTGATTTATTCCATCTCTCCTCACGAGACAATTAATGTGATAAGAGATCAGCCTTCAGTACTGACTTGTACACAGAATAAAACATAGGGCTGGAGTGGGATGCTAGGCAGTTTTAATTGCCACAAGTTTGGAAGCCCACATTACTTACAGATGGCACAGTTGACAATTACTCATCTAAGATTTTCCAAAATAGAAGAATATTTTGTGGTTCACTAACTCATATCCATTTTATGTTGCTTACTTGTTTAGCCCTTCTTATCAGTCCTTCCACAAAATCCTTTTCCCCATCTCATCACCCAGGTCCACCCACAGTTGTCCTGTTCAACACAGCATTCATTGCAGAATTGAAGTGCATATTGGCAGTCTACAGTGATATTTGTAGCATCTGTTTAAAGGCTTGAAAAATATACTATTTAACAACTATTACTAAGAAACATTTGTCACAATACAGACAGATTACAAAGAACACGTGATGGCTTTGTATCTGAGTTTGTATGCATATGTAAACATACATAAATAAAACTTTGGATAGAAGGAGCAGCTTTCCTCAAGTTTTGAGAAAAGTTACATAATCACTTCTTCCCAGGGGTCTTGTAAAACAATCTGACCATCCTCAATTTATGTTAATAATCTTTCAAAACTCTATCGCTTCAGAAAAAGCATACATATATTACACTGTTTACATGCTCCCAACTCCTTCTTGTGGAAAAAAAAAAAGCTTCAGATTATATTGTGCTGTTGAAAAACACGATAAGCAAGAGTTCTGTTAAAGAGGAAATAATTATTTTTCCCCCAAGCGGGGCAAAAATTATCATCTGGATTTTCTCAAATTCTCCTTTTCTGGATACTGCTAAATCATGCCACACTGAGTAAAATCTAATTCTTGATATTTTTTTCTGTTAAAAACAGCAAATCTTTACCACTGGTTTGCATCAACTATAATAAGTTATTAAAGAGCTCTCACCACAAAGCATTATCATTATCTAGGTTTATTATCTAGGTTTGAGTATTGACTCGAACACTTTTATCAGGCTGTTAACTACGTCCACATATAATGTAATCAGCACCTGAGGCCAGTCACACCAGTGAGAGCAGCCAAGTAACAGCGTAACTTTAGGGCAAGGAAGAAGTATTATGAAAGCTAAGATATTTTTTTTTCTTGATAGGAGGAGAGGTGGACAGGAGAGAAAGATCAATGGGACCTTATCAGTACAGCTGTCTTCCAACTGCATGCTGATTTCCCTTAGAGATTTGAACCAACGGGAGCAATTGTTTGGCATAGGTAAGCCAATTCAATCACATCTCCAGCCTATAAAGAAAAAAGATGAACCACGACTTCAGAACTGGACTTGGTAAGGAGACAAAACGCTGACTGTTAAACCAACAGTTTGTAATCAAATCTCAAACCAAAACAGAGAACGTGTCATCCTGCATGAGGGAAAAAACTGAAAATGTTCAGGATAATCTGTAGTTGTGGAGGCTGCCAACTCCTGACCCTTTCTGAAGGCGTTATTCCACGCTACAAGGCCAGACTCCCAGAAGTCTATCTGGCCGATTGCTGACCAGGTTGCAGTGGAAAATGACCATCACACAGCTACTAATGCTGAGCTCTGGAATCACAACAAAGGAAGTGGTCAACAGAGATGAAGGGTTTGCTAAGGGAATGTAAATACAGGGACTTGTTATAAAACTAGGCTTCCTGTTCAAGGCAAACCTCTGTCTTTAAGGGTCATTAACTTTACAGCATATTTCTTACCTAAGACACTTCACTATACATTCAACAGATTCAACCATTAACTGTCAAGAGAATACCCAAGAAAAGCAAACCATGCAAGGGCAAAACATGGCTGTTAGATAGTATATTCAGTCATTAATTTTATTTTTTTTTCTATGAGCACCAATATAAATATATGTGAGTTTTCCCAAAGTTGCATCTCCTCTGGAAATGCAGAAGTAATAAATTGTCTGCTCCTAGGAAATGTTACTGGCAAATAACTTCAATGTCCATGGGGTTTAGACACAACTTTTTGATGTAATGTTTTAAAAGATGATAATAATACATGTTTTTGCTATATCTTCCATTTCCTCTCTAAAATAGCAAGCAACAGAAAAGTGAAAATTGTTTCATGTGAAGTTACATTGCCTCATCTTGGGCTTCCAGTGTAACTACTGAATGCATACTGTACCTTTGAACCAATGTGAGGTAGTAAGGAGATTCAACTCAAATCCAGGAATGCGATCTTTCTTTAACTATGCCAGACAATCTCATCCAAAGACACAAAATTATACACAGAAGATTTAGGCACTATGTTCTCTAAGGTTAAAGAGAAAATAAACCATGGTGTCCAGAATCACACTAAGAAAACTAGCACAGTCTCATCTTCAAGCATTGTGTCGGACAGACTTTAGGAGATTTTAGGAGATACGTATGTTTTGCTGCTCTAGAAATAACCTTAGCAAGATCATTTGAAACTAATTCTGAAAATTCTGGTAGGTGATCTTACTACCAAACAGATGAGAGGATTTCAGAAGACAAATTGGCCTTTTCCATTATTTCAGAGAGATTACTTATAATTTCAACAATAACATTTTGGCTAAGATAGCCCCCATATTGGAAATTGTTCTAAACAGAATGCAACATAATAAAAACATAGTATTTCATTTCCAAAACAAACATTTTGTCTTTTACAGAGAAGACATTTTTTGTTGTTGGTGGTGTATTGTTCCCTCCCCCCCCCCCCCCCTTTTTCCCCCCTCTCCATTTCCACCCTTAAACTACCAAAGTTTGAGAAGAATACAATCTTGAAAGATGAAGATTTGGGGACTTCAATGAGTTACCTAATTAAGTGAAATGGTGGCTAAATAAATAAACAAATGAAATGCAATTTTATCCTAGAATTCAGAATTATTCTTTTCTGTTTCTTTCACTTTTAGTCATAGATTGTCCTATCCGTAATATTTACTATACTATTTCTGACTGGTAGAAGAATATCTCCATCTCTTCTTCACCATTTCCCAATGCAGCACTACCATCTTTCCCGCAGGATTACATCAGAATTACTCAGGCATGCTCTCTTTTTACCACATGACAGGCCAGCAGACACAAACCCAGTTTCGTTCTCTTCTACTAATCCCAGAAAACATATGCAAGTACTAAAAGTAACAAGCATCATAACTATTATGTATGCTTATAACATTTTAAAAAAACATTTTCAGAACATTGTCAGAATGCCTTCCCCAGATCCTTTCCCTCCCCCACCACACCCATGTTTTTCTCTAAAATTAACTCCAACATTTAACACCACGTTAACTAACACATGAAACTTCTTGCCATAGCAGCTCTAAGAATGCTGATAACAGCAAACAGGTGCAGTGCTTTTTTATTATTATTAAAAAAAAAAAACTTTCAGTCTCTTTGCAGCTCTTTGAGAAGCATTTCCCAACCGCCGTGTGTATATACCATATCCAGGCAGCCTCTTTTACAGTTCTGGTTCAGAATGAGAATAGGAGCATTATTTTACTTTATTTTAACATTACTTTAAACTGTTTGAAACATTCTCCTACAGCTCAGACACAATATATTAAGTTTGCATATGGAAATTACAGTATGAAACCAAGTCTGTCCTCATTAAGGAAAGTCACACTTCTAGAGATTTTCTATTTTACTTCTTTAATTAATGGAATCATTAAAGGTTTCAGCAATTATAGCAAGATGAGAATGTTTTGAGGATGTGTCAAACAATCTATCTCCAAGCAAGGCAGATAACCCCACAAATGAATGGAGACAGAATTGTTCTCTATTGGTATCACTTCTTTCATTAGAAACTAATCTACACAAAAAAATTCCAACAGGTCCCTGAAAAAAAAATCCTACTTAAAGCCAAATAATTTGAAAGATTATGATATCTTAGATTTTTGGTTCGTTAGTTTTTCAAACAGATTAAAAGAAAGCAAGACAACACTCTTCTGGCCCACCTTCCAAAGCCACACAAAATAATCCTGACCAACTGCCTTGATTCCATTCCTTCAGAATCTTAAATGTTTTCTAGTTTCTTCATCTTCTACTGCTGTAGGTTTCAACCCCATGGTTCACAGACCAGCTGGAAGATTACCCTTCTGGAGTCCATGAGGCACAACAGCTCAAATGATTGCTCAGACACTGACTTTATCCTTAGCGTCTTTCACCATGCCCCCTCCTCTTACTGCTCGTCTCTTGCACTGGATCCTGCACCCTTCAGCCAGTCCAGCATCTATTCAGTCACTTCTCCCACACTTTGCTCTCTTTCACTGTATACCTCTCCAGGCAGCCCTATATGAGTTCTGCAGTCTCCTCCTCAAGTGTTGCTGCTGCTGTGGACCTGGAGGCTAAATTAACAACCCGCAATGAACGTCAAACACTTAGTGTAAAGGACTGCTCATTGCACAGGCACAGAGAAGTTCCTGTGGAGGTGCTTAGTAAATGCAAGAATCATCAGCAATGGATGAATAATGGACGTATACAGCATGCAGTAACTTGCACAGTCAGACTGATAACAATCTCCAAATTTACCTTGTGAAGTCATAGCACTCTAGCTCTTAAGTACTTCTGCTACTCTAAAAAAGAGCGTGTTTCAAGATCACAGCCACTTAGAGGGGCTCACTGAGTCCTTGGAACACTGTGTCACAAAGAGCACAAAAGATCCTTCTTCATAGGATAACCACAGTGTTCAAGCAAGCTGAGAGCAGTAATTCCGTTTTCTTTCAGCATCTACTCTTTGAGTGCTGATCCCATGCTCTGTAAACCATAACATTCACCAACAGACTTCTACTAAGGAAAAGGAGCACGACTCCACAACAAAGACAGGCTCGGTTATCACTGACAAGTTTCACTCAAATGGGTAACTCTCATTCCAAAAGTGACAGGGGAAATTGGCAGTGAGTCAACTGATCCCTGAGCACTGACTGGAGGAAACAGTATTTTAGCGCAAAGAATTTAGTTTGCAAGATAAAAAACAAACAACTGGACCAATTCAGGAGCTGAGAGCAGTGTCCATTTCTTGCTGTTGCTATCTGTTTCCCCAAAGGATGCTGGGGCTCATTACGAGCAGACTGAATGTCCCAGGCATGCAGACTTGTGTCTTTGATTCTCCCAGCCAGTCTCACAGAGCTGTAACCCAATACTTGACATCGCATATAAGATTTGGGCTGCTAAGTCAGGAATTTGAGGGACCACATCAAAATAGGAATCCTTACTCTGTCCTTCCATCAAATATTACTTAAAGGGATACCTGGCAAAAAGCATTTCAGATATTGCCCACGAGGCTACTGTTTGACTACCACCCACATTCAAAGCCTCCAGCTGCACACATAGACTGGGTACAGTGAAGTAAACCAATGTTTTAAAAGATCAGTAGCCTTACAAATGGCAGATCATGCTGCATACTGCAGCTTCCCCTTTCTTTCCTATGATCTGGCCCAACAGATCCAAGCACTTGCTGAATTGTCCAGCCATGCCACTGGTGTGTGCTTAACAGACAGCAAATGTTTAATAATGCAATGCAACCTGACAGCACTGCATCCTGGGAGCAGGACAAAAGGAAGACAAACAACCTGTTTGACAAGCATTGCCAATGTAGCAGAATTAGCTACACAGACTTTTCTTTCTCTTGGAAAAAAAAAGAAAAAAAAAGTTTAAAACAGAGAGCTCAGTACAAGAACAATCCATGCAAATAACAGGTAGTCCCTTGTACCTTCAGGACACCACATCCTGTCACTGGTCACCTTGAAACCAGTGACAAAAAGGTATTAACATATCTCCAGAAGCAACTTATTTAAAAATGTATTCAACATGGATTTATTGAGCTTATTCCACAGCTACACAATGAGTCCTACAAAGTTGTTGTACTTACATTTTAAAACAGAAGATGAGTGCTTGCAAAAATCTCCATTATGAATGAAATAGCTTATGAAACAGACTAGAATGCACTAAGGACTACTGCTGTTAAGTATGAACCTGCAGCATCATTGCTATATCAAAACTGCTGAAAACATCCAGAGGCTTTAAGTACTAAAAACCCTCAAAAAAGACAGAGGAAGTGACTAAGCACCATTAAATAAATACAGAATTTTCAATCTGAACACGGAAACCTGTGTTTTCTGTCTAGTCACTGTCAGAAAAAAAAAAAAAAGAAAAAAAAGAGGTAAAGATACATTTGAACTCTAAATGACGTCCATTGGGCAACTCTTCAGGATCACTTTTTTCTCCTAGTTCTCCCATTTTTCAGTAGGACATGAAATTCCACAAAAAGAGCAAAGGCCAGAGAAGTCCTAGCTCAAAAAATGGGTAAAGAAAGTTACCAATTGATTTCATTGATTTCACAAACCTAAAGCTAATTTTGGGCATCTGATTTAGTTTTAAGTCTAACCAGACAATGTGACCTTGAGGACCTTTCCAAACTCACCTCTGATTATCAGTTCTATGACTATCAAACTAATAGTGTAATTAAGATGAACACCAGACTCCAAAGAGGTTCTGTTTGGTCTTACCCGTCTAGAATTTCAAACCGAGAGAAAAGCCAAATGAAATGAAAGAAGCTGATGTGATCAGAGAATGCCATAATTTTGAGATAGCTGCTAGAATCTTGGTCCAAAAGAAAGACAGCTGGCTACGGCCAGTAAGTGACTATTTATCCCCGTTTACCTTGCTAGGTAGTACTGGCAGACATGTGGTGACATGCATTACCACGTGCTTCTCTGGTACAGCAGTGCCAACAGACACCCCAGCAGCTGGTGGATAACTGGGAATTTTGAGACATAAAAAGAATCAACATTTATCCAAGAATAGACATCAATAGATCTTCTGAAGCAACTGGGTGTGGAATTTATTCAGTTAAAACTGATGGGACTAAAAAGAAAAATAATAGAAACAAAGTTATCGCTTAATGAAGGACAAAGTTACAAAGGTGATAGGATACAATGATTGTGGTAGAGCCTATCATAAAAAAGGTTCAAATCATAAATGCGAGAACAAATCATATGGGACTTAAAGATTGCCTATGACTTACTAGATTCTGTAGACATTTCAAAAGGGAACTCACCAACCACTACAGGAGTTAGGTGTGTTCTCCAGGAAAGGGAGAAAAACTTTGACCTTCAAATGGTTATTGTGTACTTTGGTTAAGGCTCTTTTCCCTCTTTAGACACCAAGTGATACAACGAGCTGATCAGGATGGCTGCTTTACCAAATTCATGGCTGTATCTATATTTATCCAAGATCACAACAAGAAAGAAAGAAAATACCTTCAACAGCAAGTTCACCAAATCACTCATTAACCCTAGACACTTGTCTGCCAAGGAACACTTCTGAAGTTGTAGACAACAACATTATCAAAACATGTATGTTAGACCATCCTCTACAGAATGGGATTGTCACCCACAAGATAAAGTCAGGTTGGATGAAGCTCTGGGCAACCTGGTCTAGTGAAAGATGTCCCTTCCCATGACAGGGGAGTTGGAACCAGGCGATCTTTAGAGGTCCCCTCTGACTCAAACCATTCTGTGATAATGATCTCTACAGTTGAGCCTCCACGAGCAGTGAGGAGATACTCATCACCACTGACTCAGCTAGACCAATTCATGCATTTAGGAGGGCCAGTTTTAAAACACAGTATAAAAATTCTGTCTTTTAAATAAATCATTTTCTGATGCTCCAAATCATGAACAATCAATTAGAAAACGTCCCAAAATATCTTCTACAGAGAGCTATAGCCCAGTCCTCTTAATGACTCAGAAAATGTCCCTAGTGCTTTGAGAGCACTGACTGAACTGTGCTTATTGACGATGGCAAAAAGTTGTCAGACAGAAACTACGCTCAGTCGAACTACACAAAACAGGTCTGCCTCAGAGAGCTGAGGTACAGGATGCCACATCAGATTCAGAACCTGCAGGTTAACAGCCAGACCCTGTATGTTAAAAACCTTACCTAAAAGTTCCAACAATACTGATGGAAGCTACATGTGAGGTACCACAGAGACTTTGTCCTGCTGAACTCAAGTCATTAAACTGAGCTGAAACTCTTACCATTCACAGGATGAAAACAGAAAACATAGGATTGCCCCCGCTTCCTGTTCCAATGCCACAAACAGCAGAACTTGCTCAGACCAGTCAGTGGTGCTGCCCTAAATCCCTCCAACACTAACTAGTCCCCAGCCCCTACCAGTGCACTTACACTGAAGGCAACCTAGGAAGAAGGCATGCACTGCCAGACGGCTTACTATCTATCTTCTGATACTCTTAGTGTCTGTGTTAAAGTACTATAGTTGTAACTGGATATAACTGGGGACTGGGTGGCTTAAGATATGGTACTTGGAGACACAGGTCATTCCTCCAAAGCTTAGCTTAGCTGCAGGTAAGAAGGGAAGCACCTCTCCATCGTTTTTACATTCTCAGTAGGTACATCTCCTCCCAAGAAAGTCCAACAAGAGGGAACTACCTTGCAGGACTTCACAAGGAAGGAGCAGCCTGAGAGGACTGAACATCAATGGTTTAGGTTTCTTTGTGTAGGGTGACTGCCACTCAAACTTGGTAAAAATTAGACGGGTCACCTATAGCCAATCTGTTGTCGCTGAGCACCGCAGTGATTTGTTACCTGAACTAACAGGAAGAGCAAGTGGGCTGAATGAGGATACATTGCTTAGAGCAGGCTCTGTTCCAGGTTGTTCCTATGACTTTGCAAGGGAAACTGACCATTCCAGAATGACAACTAAGGTGGTTGATTCCACCTGTGAGTCTGTAAATTCCCCAAAAGGAGGCTTTGGTCAGTTTCAACTGGAACCCATGGAAACACGATGAAATATTTTCTGCTAATCACACCTCCTTCCAGGTCCCGATGGCATACATAGTGGAAACTGAGACTACTATGTAGCTACTGCTAGTTACAAAGCATGCCAAAATCATCATCAGATAACCAGGAAAATGGAAATCGTTTTGAAACTTACAACATTTCAAAACCACCTTCTACTCCAAAGCCAACAGCTAAAGTTTAGCAAATGAATCTCCAAGTGACCATAACCCCTGGTCACAGCATAAAGAACAAAGCAAACGCTGTGGCAGGATGCAGAGTGAATTTGGCTTTTCGCCTTGAGGAGAACACGCTACTTGATCCAGGCTAGGTTGCCGCAGTGACACAATTTGATCCAGGGAAGTGGTAAATTGGACTGGCAAATCCCAAGCCCCCTAGCTGTGAATAGTAGATACGGCCTTGGGTGTGGTTACTGGAAACTATTTTGTTGTGATTCCAAAGGTTTCAGGTGAAACTGATCAAAGCATGAAGTATGACAGGAAAATATTGGTTCTTCTCTACAAAGAAATGTAAGCCAGGAATCATTCACTATACCAGTAAGCATTAAATCGTACCTTTAGGCACTGATAACACTGCCTCATTGTTAAGCAATGCTCATTGTTTAGATTCCTGTAAGGGTTTTCTCCTATTTTACCCTGGTTTGTAGACATATTGTGACTTGACTTAGGACGTTCCATTCTTGGTTTGGGTTCCTGCTTTCCTAAAGGTGTGTGATGCCAAGGGTGAAAGGACCCTCTCAAGTGTTAGAATCTCTGTTCTTCTCAATCTGCCCTAGAAGAATGCAAAGGATGAGCTGAAACAGGAAATTCATATTTTTTGACCAACTTGTAAAGCAAATAATAATAATAAAACAAATTAATTTCTGTAATATTTCATACTAACCAAATGAAAAACACAACCACAGAAGGTAAAAAAATAAATGCAGGTTCAACCTTGTCTAACAAGTGCAAAAATTACTTTGAATAAAACAAATTGGAGGAAACCCTAGAGCAAACCAAAATAATACAGAGTTCTTCAAAGCAGCATTGATTGTGGATCAAAGGGAAAGGCCATCAAAACTTCCCAAGCCACAATGTTTCTGCATGTCTGAAAAAGAATTAACTCAGAACAAATATGGAAATAATAGTAGGTCTGCGTTAAGCCTACAACAAAGAAATCCGTAATACTGCAAAACAAAGTCATGTCAAATCTCCTATTTTTAGAGATATATGAAGCTCCTTTCACAACACTTTAAAATGTATTTATAGTAACAAGAATGAAAACTTAAGATAAAAGTCAAAGGCATTATTATCATCAATGGTCTAACTGCACAGAAGTTACTCTTCTTTTTCTGTTGTTGCTGTTGTTTCATTTGTGGTCGTCAAATATGAAGACGTAATGCAAAAATAGTTCCATACCACTATATGATCTATTTCAACTACACTATCTTAGCAGAGCAGATGAAGCAACAATCAGCTTTTGGACAGCCAGCCCCAATAAACAGTAACATGCAAGCTAACAATTCCAGTGGGCTTTTGTTGCTTTTTCATGTTTTCTTTTTTTTTCCTTCAACATCTGTTTCCTTAATTAATTAGCATAATTTTCTTAAAGTTTACAGGAGCAACAGAACAACTTGTAATTAAGAGCTGGATCCTGTCAGGAGACTAGTGCAAGAAATACACGAATTAAGGAATGAATATTAGTCACCCAACATTCACACGTCAGCTGAACCATGAGTGCTCTATAGCACCATAAAACATATACAGCCTTCAGTAACATAAGAAAACCTTTCTTTCAGGACTATATTTAGAGAAGAGAGAGCAAAAACACTGGAGAGGTGACGGGGCAACCAACACGTGAATAGAACAACAAATGCTGCTATACTCACCCTTGCTACTCTTCTCATTTTCTTCTGCTTTATTGTCAACTAGTGGTAGTAACTTAACCGAAGTGTGTTTCGAAACACCACTTACAGGAAAGAGAAGAGGGCAATAATAAGGACAAGCTATCCATTAAAAAAAAAATTCATTTTAAAGTGCTACCATAAAATGTTACTATCACCCTTCACAGACAGACATTCTATGCTTCATGCATATGCTGAGCACTGCATGCATGAGGTGAGCAGCCCAAACCCATTTTGTTCAGGCTTTTTCTGCCTTTCTAGATCACAAAAACCAAAGGGTCTTGCCGGGTAGTCAAAACCAACGATACGAGTTGGATTGCTGCTGCCTGCTTAAGACTGCTAGCAGTTCCTGTGTGGCACAGTATACTTGGACATGTTTTGTTCTCAGTAATTTTCATTTTGATATTTCTTACGCAGTATCTTATGGCATGAAATTGAGGCAGAATTCAATATTGCAGGACTTTGAGAACCACTTGAGAGTCCTAGTGAGCTTAAGAACAGCTGAAACTCACCAGATACAAGTTTTTTCAAGTGAATGGGATCGTTACAAATTGAACTACTCAAGTGCTTAGCCTTTCCGTTCAGTTTTTGCAAGATCCACGTATGACCAGAAAACAACTGCTTCATCACATTGGGATCAACAAGAAGACAGAGAAGAAAGTTCCTCCTTCCTTTAAAAATTTTCTTTTGTTCTTGTTAAGTGTTGTATCTTAGTCTATCTGACACAAAAAGCAAAAAACTGGTGTGGAGATAATGCCCAGGTTGTGCATAAACATTGCAGTAGTCTTCTAAAAGTACCTGAGAGCTGACATACCAGGTCTACAAAGGTTTGCCCTTTGGCAGGTTGCAAAGACAGGTTGCAATTTTGTCCATAAAAATGCGTGTTGTACAAAATGGGTTCTGTAACATGAACTGTTAGAGGTATGCCACCATTCCACTGATCCTGCACATGCGTTCATTTCTCAGGAATGCTTGTAAGCTGGGTTATGCCTTGCCCTGAGATAAGCAGACTTGCATGAGGAAAAAAAGCAGCGTGTCGCACACAGAAAGATTCAACTCTCTGCAGGAGACTTCTTCCACAAAACGCAAGTCCCAGTACAGGACATTCCAACAGCTCCTGTTTTACCGCCTGTCACAAACATGGTATGTACAGCAAGAGCTGAATATAATGGGAGTCCTTTCCTGCTTCGGTTTTAAAAATCAAGGGAGTATCTTGAAAAAACACTGCATTGCAGGAACTTGAGTTTTCAAAGACCTTTTAATCAAATACAAGAAATGGAAATGCAACGCTGCCTGTCAGTGTGGAGTCGCACCACTTAGGCTTACACATTACAATGTATTTTAAGACTGTCATGTAATATATTTTTCTAAAGCACTTCTCTTTCTTTCATTGTGAATGTGGGAAATGGAGAGCTGTGTAATGATTTCAGGCTTGAGTCCAGTTTTTGTACTCCTTTTTATCCATGACAACTATTACATGGTGCATTATGAGTTTCAATATAGATTGAATAGAGACATGACCATATCCATTTCTTTCATAATTACTGTGAGAGAAATAGTAAGAGAGTGAGTGAATGAGGCAGAAGTGTAGCCACAGAAGGAAGATGATTTTATGACTAAGAAACAGGACTACTACCGAGACACTGTTGGTACTATAACTGCCTCTCCCACAGATTTCCTGTACAGCTTTGAGTAAGGTACTTAATCTTTCTGTGCCTCAACTCTGCATGGGTAAAGCAGAGGTCAAAATACTTAACTTCATAGGCATGTTGTAAGTATAGAAACATTTGTGTTTGGGAAGCTACTGGGTGTTGCTAATAATAGCTACATATGTGACTGAAACATAGGAGAAAAATGTATTTTAGCACAGATTTTGAGAGGTCTACAGAAAATAAAGTATGGCACCCCACAGCAAACAAAGCAAATTAAAAAATAAGCAGGTCTAGTGAGCAGGCTAGAACTACTTGAAAAACTAGCATGCAAGTACATCATTTAAAGTCCACGTTGTAACAGATGTACATGCACAACAGAGTGAAAAAGCAACATTACCTATCTTCTTTCATACATTTTGAGCAGTTCACTTTGAAAGCCCGATATTGATGTAATGTAAGGGCTTTTATGGAAAATTTAACACAAAAAATTCCATACGTTTGCTGTGTGAATTAACTCAACCTCTTGTTTCTAAAAATAATTCAGTACTATACAATTTTACAGCATATTGATCTAGGTAACTCATGAGTCATTTTTCATGAGTGCGTATCAATCACTTCATTGTTTACTTGTCGTTGGAAAGAAATTGATTTAATCAAACCTTGCAGTAATACATTATTGATGCATCCCAAGAAAACGAAGTCATAATGAACCATCAGGGTCCTAACATAAAACACTGTAAGGAGTGGCAATTTTGGCTTCGATCTTTCACTGTGATTTGCAAACATATGCCACTATGCTAATAAAGCTCTGTGCAAGACTGTGGCTGCTCTGCACCGCACTATGCATCATTCACATAACAGACTTGGGACAAGTTCTCTGTAACACGGCAAACCCCAGGGAAACTAGACAAAACCACACTGTGGACCTTGTGCATCTCCACCACTTATATACAGCAATGTATCATTTTTACTGGATTTTTTGCAAATAATGACCCTTCCGGGGGGAGCACTTGGTGGTATGACATCACGAAAATGAGACTTTGCCTTTCTCCTCAGCACTGCCTCAGCCTTTGTTCTCCAGGGGCTCTTAAACTTTCCACATATTGGACCACATGGGAATAGCAATTTTAATAAATACACATTAAAATTCTTTTATGTACATTTGTCAAACAAAAGACAGCTTACAGTGGCATCTGCTGCAGTCACTTGGAAGAGGGAAGTTAGGAAAGCAGTTGATGGATTTTATAGGCTTTTGAACGCATTCTGATAGTTTTAAAGCTCGAAAAAACAAGCGCTGTAGGAACACCCACTGCCACCATTATTTTGGCAAAGATCAGTGTTTTACCGCAGATAAACTTTTGTTACAATTACGAGAAACAGGAGAAGACAGTGGTGACACTGTATCAGAACATCTTCACTAAAGCTGAGTTATTAGAAAATTCTGTAGGACGTACAACAAACCATATCAGAATCTAGCACTGACCAAGCATATGAGAATACCTAGGTACAGCTTACAGAGACATCTATAGGTAGTGTCTGTCTAATACCTCACAATTATTTACACGAGAGAGCAAGGCTGAACTTCTACGTAGGAATTCATACAGCAAGGTGAGAAACATTTTTACATGAAATGTCTAGTTGTGAAGTACAACAGTCATAAGATATCAAAACACATTACCAAAAACAGATGCACCATTATCACAGACACTTTACTTAAGCAATTAAGTCCGTATCCGAGATAGATAAAATATAAAGTTCATGGGGATACAAAAAGCAAAAAAGCAATATAACCAGTAGCATATCTCCCTAGCTTTGTGATCTTTCTGTGCACCCAGTTAAAGCTGAGCCAGACGCAAGTTTGCAGAAGACACACACACAAACATGCACAACCACACATGCTGTACTGTGCATAGACTATTTGTTGTAAAATTCCTAGAACGGAGAGAACCCATTCACACTCTGAAACCGAAAAACAACATAAACAATGTGGGCTATTACACTTAGCAGACAATAATACAGAATCATGAAAACAGATACAGTAGGGAAAAGGAGACGGTTTCCTAATGAAGTGGGAATAGACTAGGTCTCCAGAGCCACAGAGCCTTTAGAGAAGTGGGTCTGATTGCCCTGAATATTTCCCTGCTCAGCCGGGAAAGTAGAGAGGGTGAAGAGAAATCCCAGTAAGAGTTCTCTCTAATGTCCTTGCCCCTCACCCCAATCCTCCTGTCCACACTAATGGGATGAAAAAGCAATTCCCGGATATTTCACTTTTTCTCTGTACTTAAAAGGAGGGATTTTCTTGGGATATCTGATGCATGAACTCACCGAGATAGAAACAATCCCTGGATATTTACCCACACGTGCACGCAAGAGGAGAAAAGAACAGGCATTTCCTCACACACGCACTGAAGACGGGCCGTAGCTATTTCTCCTCTCGGACCGGGGTCAGGAGGAGGACAGAGGGCTGCCCGCACCTCACGCGTGTCCGCAGCGGCTGCCCAGGCATCGCGGGCGGCGGCAGCCCCTCAACACCACGGTCCCACACACACACGGGACCTCAGCCTCCCGCTTCGTGTATGGCCGCGTGGCCTCCCTCGAGCCCTCACACGTAACCTCGCACCCTCACACACGTGCCCTCACACCCCCATGTGCCCTCACACGTAACCCCACATCCTCACACACCCACACGTGCCCTCGCATGTTACCCCACATGCTCACACACACCCATGTGCCCTCACACACCCACACGTGCCCTCGCACACCCACTGGAGCCCTCACACACACCCCCACGCCTTCACACGCTCCCGGCCAAACACGCTCGACCTCATGCTCACAGACACTCCCTCACACACACGCGCGCGCTCCCCGTCCCGCCCTTCCACGCTCCCTCACACTCACGGACTCGCTCCCCGGCCCTCCTTTACACACTCCCCCTCGCACACCCCCTCCCTCACACACTCCCCTCACACTCCCTCCCCTCCCCCCCCCCCCCCCCCTTACACACTCGCGCCCTCTCGCGCTCCCTCGCCCCAACGGCCCCAACGGCCGGCAACAAAGCGGCAGGCAGCGCGCGGGGCGGGCGGGCGGCGGCGGGACGCGCACACGGGCACACGCACGCTCACACTCACTCTCTCACACACACATACACAATGCTGCCACAGCACCTACCAGGCGGGCAGCCTCGGCCCAGGTGCGGTCCTTCTTCTTCCTCTTGTCTTTCATGTTTGCATCTCATTGAGGTGGTTCTCGGGGGGGGGGGGGGGGGGGGGTGAGGGGGTGGGCGGGGGAAGGGCGGTCCGGGGAGGGGTGTGTGTGCGTGTGTGTGTGTGTGTGTGTGTGTGTGTACGTGTGCGTGTGTGCGTGCTGGGGGGGGGCCCGCAGGGGTTCCGCACGGACAATGATACGGTGACACCGAGCGCCGGAGCCCCCGGGGCGGGAGGGGCGGGGGCGGAGGGGGAGGCGGGGGCGGAGGAGGGAGGGAGGGAGGGAGGGAGCGGGGAGGTTGGGGCGGGGGTGGGGGTGGGGGGGCCGGCTCGGTTCGGCTCCGCTCGGCTCCGCTCGGCTGCGCTCGGCTCCCCGGCTCGGCGCCCAGCTGACAGCCCGCGGGGTGCTCCGCCACGCTCACAACAATGCGCTGTGACGTCACAACGGGGAACGGCGCCCGCACCAAACATACCCCCCCCACGCTCCCAACCCCCCCCTCCCACCCCGCTCCCGAGGAGCGCGCCCGCCGTCAAGCCTCGCGAGAGCGGCTTCGGCTGTGGGGACGGGGGGGGGGGGGGGGGGTGCGGGACTACAACTCCCGTGGTGCAGCGCGGCGGGCGGGCTGGGCGGGGCGTCTCCCTGGGGACGCTGAGGGGCGCTGCCGGGGCGGGGGCGCCGGGGTCGGCGGGTGCCCGGCGGCGCCGTCCCGCGCTCGGCGCCCCGGGGCTCGGCGCCGCCCTCCGTCGGTCCCTCGTCGCCTCCTCGCGGCCCGCAGGCCTCCGCCTCGGCGCCCCCCGGGACGGGGACCCCTCCTCACGGGCGCTGCGTGGGGGAGGCTGAGGGAGCGGCGGCCCCGCGGGGTTCCTACCTGCCTCCCGCAGAGCTGGGAGCGGGCACGGCCAGCCCCGGCCGAAGCGGCGGCGATGGTTTGGGTTGAGCCCGTGCTCGCGGCTGAAGTTGTCCTGTCGGAACCGGGGGAGAGGCGTCGTGTTCCCGTGCGAACAAAGGGAGCCGGTGGGCTAGGTCCATGGAACCGCTGAAGGATGTTTGTCCTTTATCGGGCGGCTTAGGATTGAGATGCCCACAGAATGGGGAGCTGCGAATTTAATACCCCTTCCTGAGTTACAGGATATTGCGATGGGAGCTTTCGCCCCTATCTCCTCCCCTCCCCCAAATAGTAAAGTGGTTTTGGAATGCTATCGAAATATTTTCGGCGTTTTTTGTTCGGATTGAAATGAGTTCAAAATCATTCGGGCTTTGTATGTCGAGCTGCTCGGTGCCTGCACCCTCCTTCGTCCCTCCCCAGCAGTGCCGCTCTTCTGCTTGCCCTCTTGCTTTCCATAACGTTAAAACTCTGTCTTCCTACAAAGGCACAGCTCACTGGAGAGAGAAAAAAATAACAATAATAAAAAATCAGTCCCAACTAGCACAATGTTAAGGCTGTTTTATCTAGAGAAGGACAGGGGACAGCCCTAGAGGAAGCTGAAGTGGCTCCCTGATAGCGCTCAAAGCGCTCCCTCAGGGTGCACTCAGGTGGTGTACAGGGTTCCAGCTGTCAACACATCCCCCTCATCCTCCTCATCTTTATATTGGAAATAGTACGTGGAAGATAATTCTTCAGTGTGACACCTCTTCAGATTTCTTATTTGATTTTCACACTCAAAACCATTAACGAAACAAACTCTATTAAAGCACTTTCTTCTGAATTTTGGGTTGACTCCACACTGTATACAATTGACCAGGGGATTTGAAATTGCCTCAGAAATGTTATTGAGAAAAATGGTGTTGGAACTGGGAATTTTCAGGTTCAGCAGAGTTAGGTAATGTGTAACAGCTATTAAAATCATTCAGTTGTAGGAACAGCTACATATTCCTTAACTTTGATATTTACTGAATATTTTATGTCACCTTAGTAACATCTAGAAAGGAAATGCTTGCTGTTAGGATAACTTCATTGTCTACGCTTTGTTTCATTGACTTTGCTTTCTACGTTTTATGTCTCTGTCCTACTTTTCTTCTTCCTTTTATATTTCCTTGCCTTCAGTAGCTTCCTACTCCTTTATGACATAAAAGAATCATTCACATCTCACCCCCATGATAAGGACTAAATCTTTAGTTATTAACAACTTCCTTAAGGCTGCCTTTGAAATGCCCTGATTGTTTTCAGCCTTGAAACTGCATTAAAACTAAAAAAGCATAGGGAAGTTTATCAGTCGCTCTCATCGTAAGAGTCTGTTTTAAGACTAAAATAAATGTTTGCATTAGATTTCTGTCCGTCCACAGTTAGATGACGATCTGGCTGTTTTTCAAGTTGTGCCACATGCATAACATGAACTGAATTTCCATTACTCAGGAGAGCTGGAGAGCTTTGGTCCTGACACATTGGTGTTGGACATAGGAGGACACTCTGTAGGTAAAGAGAAATTTGGGGATTCTTATTTATTTATTTATTTATTTATTTATTTAGTGTGGTGGTTTGATTGGTTTGTACTATTGCCTGTTGCAGTCAGGATCACACTTTCATCTGGTATTTCTATGGACATGTGGAATGATCTTTATAGTATTGCATCCTTTATACTTTATACTCAGCTACTGAAGAAATTGGACCAGTTTCTGTGCTGCCATTGAATTCACCTGCATCATACCTACAAAGTTTGGGTGCTCTTAATTTCCTTCTGTTGTTCAAATACAAATAGTTGGAAATCATATACTTTGTGTCCCTGACCTTGTTGGAGAAAGAAAACCATTTATGTTGTTTACTGTATCAGAGCAGAGAGCTGGTGTGCATTCTGCATGCTTTCCCTCATGATAAAAAATAAAATGAATTCGTGCTGCTGCAATGTCTGCAACAAATGTAGCTGAATCCTATAAACACTGCCAGCATACCTAGAAACCAAGGGAATCAACAGCATGGTACACGGCTGGTTTAGGGGAGTTAAAAATCACGTGTAAGTCTTGAAGCACAGCAGAAAAAGGTCAAATTTAGCTTATGGAAGAAAGCATTTCCTATTGATTATAGACAGCACTTACTGCATGAATTGGACCTGACACTGCAAAAGATTGTAACCATTGCTACTCTAACTGAATTGACAATAGCAAAATTGAGAATGAGAAGTGGCGAACTACATTCAAACTGCAACCGCTGGAGCTATGGCTAAAAGCTCAGCACGTGTAACACACATGTCAGAGCCACGATCTCGGGGAAGTGTATCCATGTATGTGCGTGTGTGTGAGATGCACGCGCAAATGCAACTCTATGCAAATACTGCAGAAAGATGTTATATTAAAATATGTCATGAAATTATAGCTAAGCAATATTTATGTGAAGTTACAGTGCTAGATGTTACTGTGTTGAGTGTGTGGATAGAAGCAGTTATTTATTATGGATGCATTTGTGTCCAGTTACCTTTTCTTCTCTCAGAATAATGTCCACAGTCAACGTTACTACAATAACGTTGGACACCAGCTTCTGAGTTTCAGTACTCAGTGAATGCATTTCCCTGCAATGCTATAGAAGCTCGACACTTGACGTATCTAGTGAAGCTACCTGAAGAACAACATTGTTCTTCTTGTTTTCTGCATAGAAAAATGACTTTTGATACATATCACTGAATTCTTTAATGTGTACAGTAATATTCTTGCCAAGCAGAAATCTGTAAACTGCAGTAAATACGCAAATACATATTGGGTGCAGTGCTTCAATATAATCAAACATTGCCGCAATACAACTTCCAGTTTCAGCTGTTACAAAAGAAATAGTATCAACTATTACATGGAAATACCAGATGTGCAGAAGGGTTTATTCACAGCATGAAAATTCAATCTAATGTGCCACTATTACAATGGAAATTATATTCTCTACAATTGAATGAGAGATGCTGAGTCACAAGATAATTAAAAAAATAGCCTGAAATGATACTAATGAAGACACTGCGTTTTCTGAATTAATTTCAGCACAGCGGTAACAAAAAGCAAACTGGAGTGCTTGGTTTTGTATGGACTCAAGGAAGCCAAAACCAGTCATTGTGATTGACAGTTATCTATTTACAGATACTGACATAGTATTTGCACAGTATGTTTTCTACTCTTGATTTAAAGAATGCATATTACCAGGCATTCAGAACTCATGAGTTTCACAGCATTTACTTAATGCACTTTTCTCTTTTATTCATATGCCGTACAGACTTGAATCAACATCCAGAGCTTTTCAAATATGTTCATAATTCTTAATAACAAGCTTGGAATCTAGTATCATCTGGGTAATGTTACTGTATTTGGAAAGTCTCCTGAAGCTCATGAAAAATGAAAAAAAAATAATAAAAAAATAACCCTACAGGCTGTACTTCAACATGTCAATACAGGAGGGCTGAAGCTGAATTTTGCTAAATACTAAATTGGGTGCACTATCTCTCCATTGGGACTGAAAGAGGTCACAGAACACATAGGAGGGCTCACCTTTCTCTGTGGAAAAAGAAAAAAAAAGAATTACAACCATATTTTTCAGGTCTAAAATCAAGGTATATGTTGTCTATTCCTAAGTATGCAATGGTTGTAGAACCATTGTTGGTTGTAGAACTACTACTACTAAGAACGGTAAATTGTGAAACCTAAAATTTAACTTGGACAAATTTCATCATAGCTAAATTTCCTACCAGCGAAAGCTTTGATTGTATACAGCCAGTAGTTACATTGCTCGCTTCAGTGTTCACAACCATTGTCATTACTTTTGTCTCAGGCCAGAAATGGCCAACTGCTATGAGGGGAGGGCAATCTCTTTTATTTCATAGCTCCCGAGAGGTCAGATAAGGGCTTAGGTGTGTTTCTGTGGCATTGCAGCTGATCTAATAAACCCAACTGTAGCTGACTGGGGGTTGGCTTTGCCATCCCAAAAGATGCCTGGTGGTACCCCAGCGTGGACAGCCCATCAAGCTGTCACCTTCGAATCAAACTGCCTTCCAGGCAGCACCTCCCTGGGCTATGCTGGCCAACACTTTTTCACACTGTGAATATGAGATGGCTTTTACCCAAATGCATGGAAACAACTTCTATGAGAAGTCCATTGTATGTGAACCAAGAACGATTTACAAGGTATCATAAAAGTGATAGAAGGAAAACATTTCTTTCTGCATCCACTACAGAAAAGAAGAGAACTTGCCTCTGAGGCATCACACTCAAAGTGCGTACAGATCGCACCTCCCTGGCAGTTCCGCTAATGACAGAAAGACTCAGAGGAGCAGGAACCGTCTGCAGATGGCTAGTAAGATTGCTTTCATTTTTATATAGTCAAATCAAAAACACAGCAGATGATAGTTTATCTCATCTGCTCTTTTTCAGATGCTTATCTAGTTGATTATATAGAAGTTGTTGCATGGATTATAAATATGACTGCTGCAATTACAGGAGAATTTAAAGCTGTTATCTTGTAGTGTCTGATTTAACAGAAAATTACATATCTTCCTGTCTAGGAGGTGATCCAGGAATTCTGAATGCATGGATGCTATTCTAATACCATGTTTTAGCCTACAGAATGAACTTCATGCACAGGATAGACAGGTAATAAAATGTCACATCGAGTTATTTGGAATTTTAAGGAATTATAAAGGTGTACCAGAGAAATTACAAGCAAAACTTATACATCGTGCTCATGACAAGTCTCAGGGGATTGTCAGAACAAATCAAAAATGACACGACAAATATTCATGGCCAGAATGATACGAAGGACTGCAGTGTCCTTAAAATCACTCACCAAAATGAAAGCAAGTGACTCATGCACGACCATACCATTACAGCCTACTCCTTACTTTTTTTTTCTCCATGAACAAATAACATCAGAGCCCATTTGGGCAGTTACTCTGGCTGTCTAGCTATCTGTCTGTGATAGACAACATTGTAAAGTGACCAAACACAGCATTTATATTGTGTGACATCTGCTGCTATAATCACTTTCTTTTCTGTTTTCAGCCAAGAACAAAAGCTGTAAGAATTAGTACCATTTAGCTTCTTACAATGTGGAATTTTTTCAACAACGAGGAATATATAAAAGACTGACATCAAGTTACCTTAAAGCCAATGAAGAACTAGAACATTCAGTAAAATTTTGGAAGTCTTCATAGCTAACCTGGAAGCAAAAGCTTGGGAAACTGTCTCAATGAACAAATTTAAGAAGTAACATACTGTGTAATCACAGAAATTGCTTCCTAAACTAATGCCTGGAGAGCTACACATACTGAGTTAAATGTTGCTAAGTTGAAGATCCTAAACCTGACATAATAGCACAATCAGAGACAAAACAAGCAGTCCAACAGAAAGAAAAGTAATAAAGTTTTCATTGTTGTACTACAGATCTGCAAGTTAGATCTGTCTTTCTAAGTGCAAAACCCTGGCATCCTATGAAAAGGGGAGTCAGTTTATGTCATCTTAAGATGGCTGGGAGAAAAAGACTACATCTATAAGCTATCTCTTGGATAAGTACACACCTGCTTGCACCTGCTTGCCAAGGGCAACATAGAAATACTTCGAATTGTTTCCTTGTAAATGGTTTGTACCTTCTCTACATAACAAAGCAAATGACACCAGATAGTCTGGTCAGTATTCTGCTAGCTGCAAATGAATATCTGCACACATCAGAAACTTTTAGATAACAAAAAATAGCACAAAGATAAAACATTAGTTTATTAACAACTCTAATTACTCAAAAAGGAGGAAAATACGGTGATGCGGCATTGATGATATACAAAAGAGTGCATTTCTCAAATGCACCAATGTGAAAAAAAAAAAAAAAAATCAGTCCAGGGACATCTCTCTATGTGTTTAGTCCAGACTCTTGCTGCAGATATGGTGGGGTGGTTTTCTTCCCTTTGCTGCTCCTTTATGGAAACACACATCGGCTCTGCCACACAATATATGATACTTTGACATAGGACAATAAACAGTTCTGGTTTAGGTGTATTATCATAGAATCATTAAGGTCGGAAAAGACCTCCAAGATCATCTGGTCCAACCATACCCCTACCACCCATATCTAAATCATGTCCCCAAGCACCATGTCCAACCTTTTCTTAAACACCCCCAAGGATGGTGATGCCACCACTTCCCTGGGCAACCCGTTCCAATGCCTGACTGCTCTTTCTGAGAAGAAATGTCTCCTCATTTCCAACCTGAACCTCCCCTGGCGCAACTTGAGGCCATTCCCTCTAGTCCTACCACTAGTTACCTGTGAGAAGAGGCCAACCCCCATCTCCCCACACCTTCCTTTCAGGTAGTTGCAGAGAGCAATTATATAGAGTATGTAGAGAATATCTTATATTTTGCCATTTGAGCTGTGCTGAGTGCAGGAACAGTGAACATTTTTTCTTAGCACTCAAGAAAATGTTCATTTTCTTGAACTTAGCAGATGAATCTACGTTAATTGCAAGAGCCCCTACTCAGGCAACACTTGCAGAATTAGTGTTCTTTTACATAATCATTTCTATTAGCTATTTAAATCTAAAAATTTTAAAAGCCAAGTGAAAGCTGAACAAAATAGTCCTTAAAATGACACTTTTTTTTTTTTTTTTATTAACAGTAAATCTATGCATTGTAACCTGGGGCAGGGACTGATCTTTGGCAGTATGTTTGCAGTGTAGCTACCACACCAAACTGTGGTCTGTAGGCATCCCAACAATAACAATATGTATATTTAAGATAAAATTACACCCATTTGACTTATATATATTTGACTTTAAAAACTGTTAAATAATATGTTACAAAATTGTATCACATGAGAAACCAGGAGCCTTAATTAAAAACAGGCTAGTCAGAACAATGAGGTTAAAAATCTTAATGTCAGAGTATTTGGTGTTGGATTTCTTCAGTTTTCCTTCTGTTTTGGGTTGTTTTGTTGCTGTTGCTGTTTTGTTTTTGTTTTCTTTTTGTCCTCACCTACTCTCTGCTCGGTCTCTCGCATAAACATGCCCACACAAGGATATCCTAAATTCTATTCCAGCGAGCCATCCATTTTCTATAGTCCAGCCATTCCATGACAGATCACTTATACTCAGACCTTTAAGAAATAAAGAATATTAATATTTTAGATCACCTTTTAACCTTCTGTAAGAATTTTCCACTATAGCTAAGAATTAAATCCTTCATTGATATTCTGTATATACAGTTCACGATGCTTATTACAGGCTGCAAAAACAAATTAAAACATATTGGAATACTTAACATATGACATTTCACAGTTCAGCTGGCATGTCCAACAATATTTCCAATGATATTTCAAAGTTTAAAGCAAGCTGAAGTCTAAAGCCCTTACTATTCCTAGACCTAAGCATTCTTCAATTTAAAATATATGTGTAGCCCGCTGAAGTTCATGAGACTAGTCATGTTCAGGAAATGCTTAAACCATTAGTAGAACTAGGCTTCCTGCATGGCACAAGGTAGTATGGACATTGGAAAATATTTGGCTGGATTGCCAAGGGCACGTGGAGGAGATGCATGCCTGTGATGTCTGGATCTGCTCTTTCTTTTTAAGCCATTAAAAGATGGAAAGAGAGTGTAGCACTTTTCTCGTATGCCTTGTAGATCTTGTAGTGAGATATAGGGATAATTAATAGAGATTTATTTTTGATTTTGTCAATCTCCAGATATCTTTTAAAGCATCCTTTAAAAAATGTAAATTTATAAAATTAATCCTGGCTTAAGAAAGTTATTTTTAAATAAACATTTAAGAATTGGACACACTCTCTGATGATTTTGTATGTTCCTCAAGAAGAATAACCATGTATGGATGGATGTTCACTGTCAGAACTGCAACTTACCTACATAACTACATTGGATTTTATATGGCCATTGTGAAGTTTATGGATTGGAAACACCTCCACTAAATTATGACAACTTAGTGAAGGGCTAATTTGGAAAATTTAAGGATTTGCATGGCAGATGACTCCTCTTTTTAGAGCCTGAGGTTAGGGCAGGGACAGGAAGTAAAGGTTACACGGCAGATTGTAAGTAAGTGTGCAGTTCGTAATAAAGGTTTGTGGACTGTGAGCTTTTTAGATCACTACATATAGTTGGCTTTTCAATTTCGTTCAACAATTATGAGGGGAAATGCCTGTAAGGAAGTTATTTTGGGAAATGAAAGAATCTAAAACATGTTACTAGCAGGAGAATATCACTTCTGATCAACTGCTTCTATAGCTGACCAGTTTGGTTCACTCAATTTGCATTTAAGAGACAATTAAAATAATATCATAGTTTTCTGCATTCATTCTGCTAGAATTTGTGACATGGGAAAGAAAAAAGTTATGCACAAGTGCTGGAAATGGTTGCGAAAAATAATATGCTGCATGCACAACATGCCTTTATCAAGGCTAACCATCTATGTACATATGGGAGAAGTAAAGGGAAATAGGACTTCTTACACAAAAAGGAGTGAATGCCTTTCTTGATCTGATTTAAAATATCTAAACTGGCTATTTATCAAAGACAAGGTAACCGGTACAAGGGGTGCATTATAAGCATTTTTTTTTTTCTGAGCATAAGACAATGTTCCATGTTAATAAGCACTAACGGAAAAAAAATCAATTATACTAAACCATGTATAAGGATATTTCAGATAGATAAATCTGTTACAGATCAGCAGCAAAAGGCACACTGTAAAACTTCCTTAAACAAAACACTGCATGTGCTGCCTAAAGTCCTAGACAGAAGTTTGCCATTGAGCAAGGGACCAGCTCACAACCTATACATCATTTACATGGCATGCGGCATAGCAGTATAAGTTAGCTATTATGCAACAAAATATGCTATAGCAAAAATACAAAGATGTGCTTTTAATCTACCACCTGATAGAGATTACTGCTCTTGATCAGATGATCCAGCACTCCCTGAGCAGTCCAAGCATATACACTGCAGCTGCATCCAGTCCCAGGTACGTGCAGCCTGTGATTAAATGTATCCTTGTGATTTCAAAGAAAAATTGTTAATTTAAAGTTTTCCAAATGAGGAGCAGTCTAAGGTTACTAACAAGTATGCGATGCAGTCTCTTCAATTAAATAACTCTTTTTAAGACAAGTTCTGTAAACATTTGCATGGAGGATTCATTTTATGCATTCATGAGGTGATCACGAGAAAAATTTCTCATGCTTGCAGGCCAAAAAAGGCCAAGATGCCTGAATTAGACTCACGTAGAAAAATACACTTGTCCAAGGACACAAACCCCAAAGCTGTTTAAGATTTTCCCTGTCTGGAAATGCACAAAGTCCCTGGGAGCCTGCCTGTTCTGCCACCAGTCCCATGCGTGCTTGCTACTACACAGCTTCTGTGCGCACCTTCTCTGAGTGTTCGTGTGGGGTACCTAAAACTACCTTAAGGATAATAAACAGAGTACAATGGGACCCCAGGTTATGTTTAGTATTTATATCTACATTAACACAGTGAAAGAAAATGGTCTACCTGCAATTGAATAATTTAACAAAGTGCATAATACTCCATCTCTGCTTCTGAAAAATAGGAAGACATTGTTTTATTTACTTATTGTAATATTGTAGTTATACTTTGAAAAGAGTCAGTAAGCTAGCTGGAATACACAGCTTTTCTTTGATTAGATCAAGTTTCACTTAAAATTACTCTAGCTTTACTCTTGTGGTTACCCATATGTTATTAAAGCATTTTTTCTTTTGGCATTTCCTTTGTGGGGAAGAGATTAGAACAAGAGTTTCAAGTTCCAGAATAAATGGAGGATGGTTATTCTGGTCTAAACAAGAAAAACTGTGGTTGCTGTAGTCAGGATTGCAAACCAGCTTTGGTTTAAAAAAAAAAAAAAAATCAGATGTCAAATCCCACAAGGCACAGAAGGATAACATTCATATTGAGATGCTGCACCATCACAGAAATCCAATGCTCAGATCCTGGCTCTGCACCCTCTTTGAACCCCTGGCAGTCTGATATATATATATATATATTTTTCACTAGCACAGTTCTCCATCTATAACTACAGATATTAATATTTCATTTCTTCCTCCGTTTGTCTTCCTTGCTTATTCAAATTGAAAGCTTGTCAGAACAGGGACTGAAAATCTCTTGGTATGTATACATCATGAAATAAAGTGGAAACCTGATCTAGGTTTGGTCTCTCAGGCTATCACATGAAAGAATTTATATATATATTTGTATATATATTAAAGTAAATGGCAGTTGTATGATATTTGAAAAAATACAATTTTCCCAGTGTCAAATTATTACCTCGTGCTTTTTTTTTTCTTTTCTTTCCTTTTTTTTTTTTTTCCCCATATAGACATTTAGAGAAAGCTGAATGTTGAAATGTAGCATGGGAATGGTCCACTGTAACACTGACTGAGGGGGAGAAAATTGTCCTCTGGTGAATGAGTGTAGCTTTCTGGATATTTTGCACAACTAGAACATCACAAAGATGTGAACTAGCACTAATATTATCACAAGGCAAAGCTGACTGGATTTGGCAATTCTATACAAAGGGATTTTCAGCACAGATGCAAACATCAGAATAAATTACTGTCCTAATGGCAATATATCCTTTCTACTTAGAATTGTTTTGATTTTTAAATAAGAAATATAAATTGCATGTCTTTTTTTTTTCCTTTTTGAATAATTCCATTTTCTGAGGAGTTCAAGGATCTGAAAACAGCGAGGGAAATCATCATAATTCTGTGCAATTTCACAAGCCCCCTTAACTCAGATATTCCCTACTGTTACAATGTTGTGACTGAAAGCCACAAAACCAACACTGTTAAATACAGTCAAAAGGCTTAAATTTAGATGAAGTTGGTCTTCAGTTTTAACCAAATACAGTTATCCTTCTGAAAGGTATTACTGGCTAAAATATGAACTACAGAAGAGAAATTCAGCCATAGATTTAGACCTACTTTCACTACCAGAAACTTTGAAGCCAACATGGGTTGCCTAACTTATATGGCCCTATACTTCAACTTGCCATCAAGACCTCACAAGTCTAGAGGTAATGAATAGGTCTATATTACTTTTCTGTGATTCCAGTGAGACATATACAACACCGTTCATGCTGCTCATTTTGTCCCCCCAAGTAAACATACATCATTTTCCAATACAAAGGATTTATTTTTCATCATCAGTGAGAGGGAAAAGGTAAAAAGACACTTCCCAGATTAAATATTTCTTTGTGATCAAAAAAGAGGGACACAAAACTACAGATAAAATGTAATATGGTGACTCTTTAGGCTCTCATTATTCCTTTTTTTTTTTTTTCAACATGTTATTCTTCTAAAATCCACATTCTCAGTATTCTTTGAACACTGACAGTAGTGTTCTACCTTCTACATTTAGGGATTACAGCTTTTAGAGCATTATTCCATCTGGAACTTATAGGTTTTGACCTTTTCTCCTAAAGGCCAGATTTCAATAGCTTTCCTATAATCCACATGTTTTTTTCCCATATTTTAACAGTCTCAGTGTGTTCCATAATTGGTTGATTAAAAATGCAAAAAGTTTGAGATTCAGAACAGTTTGCACTTCATGCACATATGATATTTATACTTCAAACAGTTCCCTGACATTTTATTTGGAAACTGATACATTCTTCTTCCAAATAAATAATTCAGATAACGTATTACATTTTTGTAACTCAGGAATGAAAGTCAATACTATTCATAGTGCTGTTGACATGTCGTCTAGTAATTTATGGAATAATTATGACCATATTTGGGATATGCCTATTCCTTACATTTCTGATCTGTCCTCCTCCAATACATCTTGACAATGTTGTTGTAATTCATGTGTAGTGTACAGACTGCATATATTTGAAGACAGACAATTCAATCCAGACAAATACATTAAAAATATAACACAGCTGTTTGGAGTTGATGTTCTCCATGATAATTTAACAGCAGACATTTTGTTAGCAATGAAGGAATTCTGCAATTTTACCCTTTATTCCTAATACATGAGACCATGAATGCTCATTTCTACTGAATCATTATCTAAATCTGCTTAAGCTTCCAAAGAATTCAATTGATATATATATGAAATACTTTATTTTAGAAAGTGAGTGGGGGTTGTATGTAGCATTATACATACTAGAAAATAATTCCTCAGCAGCTTAATCCAATTTTATACAAATATCTAGCCTTATTTATAATTTTATCAGTTTAATTTTCTCAGTTAAAAGAACTACACAAATAAGTGAATGTATTTCCTCCTTAGTATTTTCAATAATTCTTAAGACTGTATTTTACAAGTGTTTTCATCTAAACAAACAAACAAACAAACAAACAAAAAAGCAACAACAAAAAACACCACTACCACCACCACCACCACCAAAAAAAAAATTGTTTATATTGGAAAGAGAAAATATTTCAAAGAACAAGTCAGAGATCTTTCAACTGTTATTAACACAAAATAAAGAATGGGGAATTTGACTCAAAGAAGAAAATCATTGGGAATTTTGCCATGACTTCATGAGGTCAGGATTTTCCATCCCCCCACTATATTACCTGTGAGTGTTGATTTTATGCATCTTGTTGAAATTCGTGTTTCCACAGTACATGGCTATTATTCCATGAGGCGCCAAATTTGCTAGTGTAGCACTACTAACAGGTAAAAAGCACAACTAATGCAAGTCAACACATGTAACATATCTTATAAACCTGCATGCATATTGTGATTCATTATCACCTAAACACAGTTCCATCAGAAGTGACATGGCTATTCACTTTGTGAAAACAGTTTATTAAAAAAAATTATTTAGAAATTAACATATTTGTCATGTTCTCTGAAATAACTGAAAATATAATTAAAATATCACGATTGGGTTTACTGAGAGTAATAACTACCAGACTCCCTTTTGTTTAAATTTACATTTTTCTTTAGGAGACCATTGATAATTTATTTAAAATAATTCCATGAGAAATTTAAGTATTAATTATGAAATTACTATTTCATAATGGCACCATAGAAAAATGCAAATCAGATCCAGGAAAAGATTGGCATGCTTAATTGTTTTTCTGTAGTACTCATTTTCTTTCATCATAAATTAACACTGGAATCATTTCATTAACAAAAATATTTCAATAATATGAAAGCATTTAAAAAACTTGATTATTGATAAAATATATCTTGTCACAGTTACCTGATTATGCCCGCAATTAAGAGAATAATCAGTCTCTGGCTGTTGATCAAAAATTAAGCCCAGAGAAAATTTATATAAAACAATCTGAGATTGTAATTAGATACTATTTGGTAAGCAGAAGTGTTAGCAAATCTGGAGTGGCAGAATGGTGAAATTTTGACTAATTTTATTGTAATTACTTAACATAACTTTTATGTTGTAGGAATTGTTTATATTTCTTTTTATCTCTGGTCAGATTTTTTTCTTGTAGAAAGCCATAGAAGAAAATATCTGATCTGGAAGGATGGTCATTATTTAAATATAACAGAACATAGGAAGTACAGAAATATCTCTGTGCTCCAATATATAAATATATAAACTTCCTGTACCAGTGAATGTTTTAGATTAATTCCATATATATAACAACTCTAAAAATTACCAGCGACAGTGTTATTATGGGAACACTTGCCTTTTTTAGAAACGGACTGCAGAGCAAATGTTATTAATAAATTGTGAGCCCCCAAATGAAGATGTGATAGGTACTGTATTTCTTTGCTGAATACTCTCAAAACCAACAGAACATTATGTAGGTTTTATTTTGCAGATTGTGAAATCATTACAGAAGAGCTCTTTGTAGAAATGGAAAGTCTGAAAATATCATTTTGGTGTTGAAGCAAAAGAGGTCTACATCATCAACAGGAAACTATTGCCTTTATTAAAGGAAAAGGTTTCAATTTGGTACATTTTTTTAAATACCATTTAGCTGGAAATACAAACATTGCATTTGTAGATTCTGATTTAGAATGACATTCCCTTCCCCCATTTGCATTTTATTTGAGATAAAAAATAACAGTAGCTGCATCTACTTTTCATTTTATTTCAGATAATTCTTTCATCAGCCAAGCACCTCTTCCCAAGACTCTGCTGTGCTCCCTGTAGATTGAATCCCTCTGAGATCTAACTTACGCTCCAACAAAGTAGGTAAAAAAAAAAAAAGATAAAATACTGAACTTAATTTAATTAAAATACCAGGTAGAGCACTACAGAGCTTCTGGGAAATATTTCCACTGTCAAGGTCTAAGCAATGTTGGCACTTTCTGAAAATTCCAAGTAGTGTATCAGTTAGTTCTATATTACTCAATTTATAACATCTTTTATTTAATCTCTTTCTGCTGCAGCATTTTTTAAATCAAAGGTCCTGGGAGGATCTTGATATATAGCCTTCTTATCCACAAAAGGAATTCTGTTCGATATATGGGTATACTAGAAACTACAACAGTGGTATATCCAAATGTATGTGCAAACTACTAACTGCATTTTTAATTACTGCAAAGAAATGAAACGTCTCTTTTAAATGTAATAACCTATTTCTTGACAAGTCCACATGGCTTCATTTTCTCCTTTAAAATAAACATCTGCAGTTACTTAGGAATGTATTTAGCAAGTATAGCAAGTATTAAAAGCAATGATAGAAAGGTAGTAGTTTACATGCTGGCACAGACCAATATGATTAGGGAATCCATTTTCTCCCTTCTCTTTTGCTTTTTTATTACATATACTCCTAGGCAATTTAGATAGCACGTAAAATCATTCATGAGCATAACAGACAAAATAAATCAAAGAAAATTCTGCTGCTATTTCTTTACAATGTAATGAAAACCTTAGAATGCTTTCTCAAAATCTGTTACATATATATTATTTAGTCTTGGGCTCTCACCAGATATCATACCATGAAAATATACTGCAAATAGAAAGACATAATTTTTTTGTTCAGTAATATCCATGATGATAATGATGCAAAATAAGAATGTCACTTTCTTCAACTAAAACAAACATTATCAAACAATATGCATTTTCAACTTACATGAAATGTTAACTAGATTAAAAATTCATTAGATCCATAATAGAGATCTCTGAAATTCAGAAAAAAAAATCGCTTCAGTGGATTTCTTCAGACTTGTCCAATGAGGGCTACTTTAATAAGAGTTCAAACAATAAAGTATAATTAAGGGCTTAAGAGCATCGCTGCTGTGAGTACATGGGCTGTTGTAAGTATACATGGTTTAACCCTTTACATTATATCAGAATCATGCTGATAGTTAGAAAACACACTTGCTTTCTCACAAGGCAACAAAATATAAGCTGTTTAATCTGCTTTTTTTTTGAAAGCCAGTCAAAACCATGCAATTTTAAGACCTTAGACCTTCCATGACAAAAGTTTTGAAGGACAGTTCAAACAGGGGAGATGTGGTTTGAGGTATATCAATTGCAGTCTAAAAAAAAAAAAAAGGAAAAAAAAAGAATAATTATTCTTTTTATCCATCTTCAATTATTTAGTTGAAGTTTCATTTAAGCTATATAATAAATACTTAAAAATATTGCTTTCCATACATGAGATATAAGATAATATTACTGGCAAGACTTCAGTTTTAGGCAGCTTCCAAGTTGCTAAACACTTCTGGTTGCCAACAGTACACTTCGGAAGGTATTTGCATTGGCTCTTTTTCTCATTGTTATGTTCATTGGAAATTCCACAAAAAAAAAAAAAAATAAAAAGCATCTCAAGTTGACTCCACTGCTTTCTGCTGCTGTTAGTACCATATTGTGTATAAACATAGCTTCGATCTAAAATACAGTCAGGAACCTCTTCTGGTTCACTGTCGTCTCATAGGAGTGCTTATGTAAGGAAGGGATCTCAGGAGAAAAAAAAAAAAAAAAAACACCAAACTGCTGTTATGATAAACAGGAAATTATATGGTGAATATCAAAGAGGGTACAAAATATGTTCTTTGTCAAAATATTTGAAATTATTTTCATGACAAATAATTTAAGGTAATATTATTTTTGAAATTGTCAGATTTTTTGTCATGAAATTTTTGAGATAAAATTTTCTGTTAAAGAACAGGATTTTAAGCATTTTTACAGGAAATGACAATGGAACAGGTATAAAAATATCTCTCCAAACTGAAAAATCAAAACAATTTAAAAACAAATGTATTTCTGTTCTGGTGTATAAAAATGAATGAATGAAACATTGAATGAATGAATCATACAGAGGAATTATAGAATAATTTAGATTGGAGGGGATCCCTGGAGGTCACCTCGTCCAACCCACTGGTCAAAGCAACTTCAAAGGTAAACCAGGTTATACAGCCATATCCAGCTGAGTTTTGGACATTCCATAGAATCGTAGGATGGTTTGGGTTGGAAACCCAAGATGACTTTAAAGATCATCTAATCCGATCCCCCTGCCATGGGCAGGTACACCTCCCACTAGACCAGGTTACCCAAAGCCCCATCCAACCTGGCCATCATTTGCATTGATAGAAATATTCATAGACATATGCTATAAATAAATAAATAAATAAATAAATATTAAGAATGTCTTCTTTGAGGGAAATAAAAAACATTAACTAAAACCAAAATCTTACACAACTAATTCATGTGAGAAAAGCTGAAGTGTGTGGCACCAGCATTTGAAGACCAGGCAGGGAGAGTCTCTGATAAATAAGATATAGTAATGGTTGGCAAAGTCTGTAGATGATAAAGCAGGTTGAGTATCACAGTGCACAACTAGGTATTGCTTTTCAGTCGTGAAACAAATAAGAAAGAATATGGATACTTTTCTGTATTAATTTGAATAAAGTCTCTTAGGTTAAAAAAAATGTGTTTGTTTTTTTTTGTATGTTTCTCTGTGTGGGGTTCTTTTTGAATGTGGGGGTGTATATTTATTAATTCACAACCTAGTAGCCTGTGGAAGGTTTTTCTGTGTGTTCAGTGGTCTTTGAATGCCATTCTGCATAAAGATTCCTGATCCTATATTGTTGCAAAGCAAGAATCTTAAAAAGGGAAGTAATGACAATGGGTCAATGAAACAGCAACTGGAATCAGTTTTGCTAATGGGTAATTTCTAGTTAGGAGTGCTGACAATCATACATTAATGTGCATATTTCTGGATTATGTAGAAACACAGATCCATATTTTAGTATTTCTCATACACAGATGTATTTTGGGGGAAGAAACAAAGAAACAAGCCCTCAGCTGGTTTAAATCAATGTTTTGTTTTTGCTTATTTTGTTAAAATTGATTTTTATGTCATTTCTAGGTCTTAGATTCAGCATTTTCTAATCCATAACTTACCTTGAAATGAATATAAAGTCAACCATAGTTTTACAAACAGTATTATTTCCCTGCCACGTAGTGATGCATTTCCATATCTATTATTAATGCCTTGGTTGCTACTGTCTCTTTTAAATTACTGTGTGCATTAAGCCTCTAGCATGTGTTTGTGTGCATTATCTTCACATGCCTCATCTTGTTCTCATGCTCTGATCTGAGTGGGGAACTCTTCTATTTAAATTCAAGACAGCAGCTTCTGAGTTATTAACAACTCTGTCACAAGAATTTGCATCTGCTGTCCCATCATGGTGGGAAGACAATGTCTGTCTCACTACACCATGTATTTTGATACCAGATATGATCTTTATCAGTTGTTCAACACAAACTAACTAGGCTCAAGTGAGTAACTCTATTCCTTTACTGACAGTTTCTGTTAGACTTACAGGAATCAACAGCAGTTGGCTAGATAGAAAGAGGTATCCTGCAAAATTCCTGCCACAGCTAGCTAATTCAACAGAGACAGCATTTATGTACATAGAGACACTAACCCTATAAAAATGTTTCTGCTCATCACGGTACCTGTGTTTCAGCACAAGAAATGTTAATTTTGTGAGAGCCATGATAACTTTCATGTGCAAGGGTATTAATTTAGGCAGCCAAGACACCATTTCTAAGCATAATATTTGGCTTTTCAGCATTGTCATAACTGCAGCTTGTTCTAGAGCATTGCATGAATAATTGAATATTTGCTTTCACAGCCAAAGTGAAAAATATGTGTGGTGGGAATGAGACATAAAGAACTAAATTGTGGCTTTTCACAATAAAAATAAAGGAAGTTCTATGCTAAATAAACATCCTATTTGTTCTGTAACAGCATTTTTATTTTCAGGCACTTGAAAGAAAAGAAAAGCATATAGAGATCCACATATACAAATCTGTTTCAATTCAGTAAGCCAGTACTGGAGCAGCCAACCCAGATTCAAGACTGTCATATCTAGTGTTTTCTTCTACCTTGAGGAGCTCAAGCTCATATTTTTAATCCCACGAGGATGCCTTAAAGAAACTGTGCCTCAGCAAATCTTACTCAAATATTTCACCATTTCACACAGAATCACAAAATGGTTGAGGTTGGAAGGGACCTCTGGAGGTCATCTGGTCCAATCCCCCTGCTCAAGCAGGGCCATGCAGAGAATATTTGAGACCATAATATAAACCATGGGGAATCTGCAACTTGCTGGAAAATCCTCTTCCTCCAGTTTCCATACTAAGATCTTCTCCACTGCTACTAAGTAATGATCTGAAGTGGCTTGTTCTGATTGCATTTGACTAGTATTTCTCACTTATTAATGTAATTTGAATAATTACAGCACACCATTATAAAATTGACAAATACATTTGATAGAACAACCTGTAAGATTCCAATAAAAATTCAGCATAAAAATCTCTTTTGTGTCCTTCCACAATTTTATATAAAGCACTGCTGCTGCTGAGAGCTCATTTCAATGATACAGCTTGTTGCAATGCAATTGCCACAACAAGGGATAGGGCAGCAGTAGTATATCCTGCAGTACACTTTGTTTTCTCCCACCCTACTTATTACATGATGAGCTATTAGAGTATTATAAGAAGAGCTTAAACATCCCTCCAAAACACTAGGAGTTCTTCAAAGTTGTGGAATGGCCAACTGATAATGCTAAATACAATTAGTTTTGCACTGCTTGATTTGTTGAAAACAGACAATAAGAAATGAATCTGGGACACATTCTGTTTTCCCACTTAAGACAATACTGTATTAATAAAATTTTGCATAAATGCTGAAAATGTAAAACCACTTTAAAAGGCAACCTTAGGGTCTGGTTTTGTTCTGAAAATGTAGTTAATGAAAACAGCCCACTGCTAAACACGTATATTCTCTCCTCATATCCGCTAAAACATTTGTAACGCATATAATGAGTAATTGGGAGGGAGGTTCAGCTTTATGTATCCCTATTAGCATGGCAAGGTGAGTCGAACTGTCTTGCTGCTTGCACATTGCCAAAATTAGTGTTAAGTTACAGACAGTTAAATTTTCCATATATGTAATTAAGGACAAAACTTGGACAGCTAATAAAATTTATTAGTGATTAAGTATGAAAAAGAAGGAAAAAGAAAAAAAGAAGGGAATGAAAGGTTTTATGTTACCAACATTTTGGTTCAAAGCAGTTTCAGCCAGTCACACAAATCAGACTGGGCAACTCCTTTCCATTCCTTCAGATGTAGCACAGAAAGATAGCTCAGAAGTAGGGAGTTTGTTCGGGGCAAACTCAGGTCCTGAGGTTTTGAGATTGGGTGATTTTAGGCACCCCATTCTGGAGGAAAGCATTAAGTTCTTAGCTACCAGTTAGGTGCATAAATACTGCTGCAGATGCTGGCTAGGTGCCTCTTCTGACATAGCCTAATCTCTCTCCAATATTTGTTCTTTCATCTTCATTGGTGCAGAAGATACGTAATTCTGTGTTTGCTTTTGTATTTTTTATTTTCATACATGTAAAAAATTCTCAATTACATTGCAGAAAAGATGATTAAAGAAGTAGACTCTGAATTTCAGTATTGCAACTCAGCATCCAGTACTAAAACCAAGGCTTCTAACAAGGTTCAGTATGCCTTGCTGCAGTGTATGCAGCCTGGAACAAATGGCAGAACTGGTCCCACATTTTCAAGTTTTCCTATTTCTGTAACACACACCATGCAGACCATCTCCTTTCCTTTGCAAACTTATCTGGCATATGTTTTACTAACAATAACAAAGAAAAAAATAACAGCTGTGGACAGTGGAACAAGCCTATATAAAAGTGAAATAATCCTTATTTTAGAGTAAGGTGCCTTTTTCCAATATTCATTTATTCATTTTACATTCTGTGGACTATAAAATAAAGATGTGAAAAATTCTCAAAACAGTGATGGGTAGTACATGTTCAGGATTTTTCTGTTAAGACCATAACCAATCTTTTATAAGGGTGAAAGATTACAAGAGAGGTGCAAAGAGATGTTCACAGAATCACAGAATTGTCTAGGTTGGAAGAGACCTCCAAGATCATCTAGTCCAACCTCTGACCTAACACTAACAAGTCCTTCACTAAACCATATCACTAAGGGCTACATCTAAACGTCTTTTAAAGACCTCCAGGGATGGCGACTCAACCACTTCCCTGGGCAGTCCATTCCAATGCCTAACAACCCTTTCAGTAAAGAAGTTCTTCCTAATATCCAACCTAAACCTCCCCTGGTGCAACTTTAGCCCATTCCCCCTCGTCCTGTCACCAGGCACGTGGGAGAATAGACCAACCCCCACCTCGCTACAGCCTCCTTTAAAGTACCTATAGAGAGCGATGAGGTCTCCCCTGAGCCTCCTCTTCTCCAGGCTAAACAACCCCAGCTCCCTCAGCCGCTCCTCGTAAGACTTGTTCTCCAGACCCCTCACCAGCTTGGTCGCCCTTCTCTGGACTCTCTCAAGCACCTCCATGTCCTTCTTGTAGCGAGGGGCCCAAAACTGAACACAGTACTCGAGGTGCGGCCTCACCAGAGCTGAGTACAGGGGGACAATCACCTCCCTAGACCTGCTGGCCACGCTGCTTCTTATACAAGCCAGGATGCTGTTGGCCTTCTTGGCCACCTGAGCACACTGCTGGCTCATATTCAGCCGACTATCAACCAGTATTCCCAGGTCCTTCTCTGCCAGGCAGCTTTCCAACCACTCATCTCCCAGCCTGTAGCGCTGCTTGGGGTTGTTGCTCCCCAGGTGCAGGACCCGGCACTTGGCCTTGTTGAACTTCATACAGTTGACCTCAGCCCATCGGTCCAGCCTATCCAGATCCTCCTGCAGAGCCTTCCTTCCCTCGAGCAGATCGACACACGCACCTAACTTGGTGTCGTCTGCAAACTTACTGAGGGTGCACTCGATCCCCTCATCCAGATCATCGATAAAAATATTAAAGAGGACTGGCCCCAGCACTGAGCCCTGGGGGACTCCACTAGTAACCGGCCTCCAACTGGATTTGGCTCCATTCACCACAACTCTTTGGGCCCGGCCATCCAGCCAGTTTTTAACCCTACGAAGCGTACGCCAGTCCAAGCCGCGAGCAGCGTTTCTTGAGAAGAATGTTGCAGGAAACGGTGCCAAAAGCCTTACTGAAGTCAAGGTAGACCACATCCACAGCCTTCCCCTCATCCACCAAGTGCGTCACTTGGTCATAGAAGGAGATCAGGTTCGTCAAGTAGGACCTGCCTTCCATAAACCCATGCTGACTGGGCCTGATCTCCTGCTTGCCCTTCAAGTGCCGCGTGATGACACTCAAGATAATCTGCTCCATGAGCTTCCCTGGCACTGACGTCAAACTAACAGGCCTGTAGTTCCCCGGGTCTACCCTTCGGCCCTTCTTGTAGATGGGCATCACATTTGCTAGCCGCCAGTCGACTGGGACCTCCCCCGATAGCCAGGACTGCCAATAAATGATGGAAAGCGGCTTGGCCGGCTCCTCCGCCAGTTCTCTCAGTACCCTTGGGTGGATCCCATCCGGCCCCATCGACTTGCGTACATCCGAGTGCTGTAGCAGGTCACCAACCATTTCCTCGTGGATAGTGAGGGCCACATCCTGCTCCCCATCCCCTTCCACCAGCTCAGGGTACCGGGTATCCAGAGAACAACTGGTCTTGCCGCTAAAGACTGAGGCAAAGAAGGCATTGAGTACCTCAGCCTTTTCCTCATCTTTTGTAATTAAGTTTCCCCCCACATCCAGTAAAGGATGGAGATTCTCCTTAGTCCTCCTTTTTGCGTTGATGTATTTGTAAAAACGTTTTTTGTTATCTTTAACGGCAGTAGCCAGATTGAGCTCCAGATGAGCTTTGGCCTTTCTTATTTTGTCCCTGCACAGCCTCGCAACATCCTTATAGTCCTCTCGAGTAGCCCGCCCTCTTTTCCAAAGATTATAAACCCTCCTTTTTCTCCTAAGCTCGAGCCACAACTCTCTGTTCAGCCAGGCCGGTCTAGTTCCGCGCCAGCTCGTCTTTGGGCACGTGGGGACAGACCGCTCCTGAGCCATTAAGATTTCCTTCCTGAGGAGTGCCCAGCCTTCCTGGACTCCTCTGCCATTCAGAACCTCCTCCCAAGGGACTCTGCCAACCAATGTCTTGAACAGCTCAAAGTCAGCCCTCCGGAAGTCCAAGACAGCGGTTTTACTGGTCCCCTTCCTGACTTCGCCAAGAATAGAGAACTGAACCATTTCATGGTCACTCTGCCCAAGACAGCCCTCGACCACCACATCTCCCACCAGTCCGTCACTGTTTGTGAACAGAAGGTCTAGCGGGGCACCTCCAGCTGCGTCAGGAAGCTATCTTCCACGCTCTCCAGAAACCTTTTAGACTGCTTTCTCTGGGCTGTGTTGTGCTTCCAGGATATGTTTGGGAAGTTGAAGTCCCCCATGAGAACAAGCGCTGACGATTTCGCGGCTTCTGCCAGCTGCCTGTAGAACTCCTCATCTGTCTCCTCATCCTGGTTCGATAACAGACCCCCACCAGGATGCTTGCCTTGTTGGCCTTCCCTCTGATCTTAACCCATGGAGACTCGACCTTATCATTCCCAGCCTCAAGTTCCTCAACATCAAAACACTCTCTAATACAGAGAGCCACACCACCACCCCTTCTGTGCTGCCTGTCCCTTCTGAAGAGCCTATAGCCAGTCATTGCAGCACTCCAGTCATGAGAGCGGTCCCACCACGTTTCCGTGATGGCAACCAAGTCATAGCCTTCCTGCTGCACGATGGCTTCCAGCTCCTCTTGTTTGTTACCCATGCTGTGTGCATTAGTGTAGATGCACTTCAGTTGGGCCATTGCCTTCTTCCCCGGCTTTGCCATTGTTCCCCCCGGTACAGCTCCAACAAGCCTAATTTCAGCCCCATCCCCCTTCTTTCCTAGTTTAAAGCCCTCTCAATGAGCCCTGCCAGCTCCTGGGCTAGGATCCGTTTTCCCCTTAGAGATAGGGACCCGTCTGCGGTCACCAGGCTGGGTGCCAAGTAAAGCTCCCCATAGTCAAAAAAAGCAAAATTTCTGTGTTGGCACCAGCCTCTGAGCCACGTGTTAATTAGGTGGGCTTTCCGTGTCCTCTCGGTACCCCTCCCTGCCACTGCAGGGATAGATGAAAACACCACCTGTACTCCCGCTCCATCCACTAAACGTCCCAGTCCCCTAAAGTCCCGTTTGATAGCCTTCAGGCTTCTCTCTTCAATATCATCACTGCCAGCCTGGACTATCAAAAGAGGGTAGTAGTCAGAGGGGCGAACCAGGTTGGGAAGCTTTCTGGCAACATCCCTGACCCTGGCCCCAGGGAGGCAGCAGACTTCCCTACGGGTAGGGGCACGTTGACAAATAGGGCCCTCTGTTCCCCTGAGAAGGGAGTCGCCTACAACGATCACCCTTCTTTCTTTCTTGGTGGAGGCAGTCTTGAGGCGCGGAGTTGGCTTCCTCACCCTAGGCATCCTCCTGGGCAGACTTTCTACCTTGTCCTCACCCACCGGTCTCTCAAGCTCCAGGGCCTCAAATCTGTTATGTAAGGGCACCTGGGAAGGTGGGGACGGTGGGGGGGGGTGTTGCCTGCGAGGTCGAGCAGGGACCTGTCTCCATTCCTCCTCAACTCCTAGGTCGCCTCCCTCTGCCCGACAGCGACAGGGCAGGGGGTCCACCCCCATTTGGGGTGTCTCACCCCAGTACCTCTCCTTCAGGCCCTGCAGGGAGTCGCTCCACCAGTCTATCTCCCGCTCACACTCCCTGATAGCCCTCAACCTATCCACCTCCTCCCTGAGCTCTGACACCAGGCAGACCAGGTCATCCACCTGCTCGCACCTCACACACATGGAGCCTCTGCCTCCCTCAGATGGCAGCAACAGGCTCAGACACTCCCTGCACCCAGAGACCTGAACTGCCGCATTGTTGAGCAGGCGGTCAGTCCGGGTGGTTACAGACTTTCTAGAGAAAGCGCTCTGCCTGGTGTAGACCATTGCAGCCTAGCTAGCGGTCGACAGCCGTTAACGGTGTTGTGCTTACGGGCAGGGGGAACGTTCTGCCCTCTCCGCCCTCCCTGCACGAACTGCCGCGCGAACTGCCGCGCCCCGCCCTTCTGACGCGCCATGCACTGTTCACCGCCCTCCCTAGGGGCTGCTTTTGAACGGCCGGGGCAGGGGCGCTGCTGGCTCTGCCTACGCCTCGTCAACCTCCCTCGCGAGGGCTGCCGGGTCCTGGCGGCTCCCTCGAGCGGCCTCGATGTCGGAAAAAAAAGCGCTGCCTGTCCCGATCCCCCGCTCCGCTGCAGAACGCGCCTGCCCCGGAACCGATCGCCTCGGCAAGTCACAGGAGATGTTCAATGTTCACAGGAGATACTTGTTGGTTATCACACGAATAAGTAGTTAGTGATCTATATGTGTTTTTTTTGTTTCGTTTTGTTTTGTTTTGTTTTGTTTTTCCATGTTATATACACCTATAATTCCATAATTGCAAAACTTTAAAATGTTCCTTGAGATACCTATATGTGAGTAAACATTATGTGCTTAGTCCTGCTTCTTTTGAACATTGATCCTACCTTTCAAAGCATACAGCCGTAAGAATAATCTTGCTATTCTAAAAGAAAAAAAAATCTGTGAAATTAATAAATATATTAATACACTGTTGAAGCTTTATTCCCAAGTATGAATAAATTATGGACCTAACTACAAAGACACTCAACTTTCGGGTAAGTCTAGTTTTTACTAACACCGTCTACATTTTCTAAATGTATTAGATAGCTGGCAGCTATCTAAATGATTTTTTTTTCTTAATTTTTTCAAGAAATTCTACAACTAAGGATGACCACAGAAGTTTTACAATAGGAATCAAAATGTTAGACATGTTCTTTGTCTCACAATAGCTACAAAGATCAGTAACTACTCCACAAGATCAAACACAGTAACAGTGAAACTTGTGCATTTGTGAAACTCCTGTCATTGCTTCCAGAGTTGTTTCCTTTTTCCTTGCAAAAGCCTAGAAGAAGGCAGAAATTGTGTGCTGCCAAATGAGTAGTGATAAATCACAATATGAGAAACGTGCAGCAGCCTGGGGTCTGAAGTCCTGGATTTTGCCTGAAAAAGTAAAAATGCACTATCTGTCTCCTTTATGTATCTCCACTCTTCAGTCTTGGTAAAAAATAATCATCTCAAGGTTACAATTATGATTTCAAAACCTACAAATAATTTAGCAACATAGTATTTCTTCTCCTGATAATTGCTGTCCCATAGTTTTCTTGAGTAGTGAAGAGTATTTTTTCATTCTTTGTAAAAAGGGTAATTATTTTGAGGTATCTATCTCAATGCAATACAATTAGAGAGATAAGAGTAGTTTTGAATTCCAGTGTGCCAATGCTATTAATCCATCTCATTGCATGAATCAGAGAATCACAGAATGGCTGAGGCTGGAAGGGATGCTTGGAGGTCACCAAGCAGGGCCACTCACAGCAGGATGCCCAGGCCCATGTCCAGGTGGCTTTGGAAGATCTCCAAGGAGGGAGATCCACAGCCTCTCTGGGCAATCTGTTCCAGTGCTCCGTTATCCACATATAAAGAAGTGCTGCCTGGTGCTCAGAGGGAGCCTCCTGTGTGCCAGTTTGTGCCCATGGCCTCTTGTCCTGGCACTGGGCACCAGTGAACAGAGCCTGGCTCCATCCTCTTTGCTCCTCCCTTCAGGTATTTACAGACATTGAAGAGATCCCCCCTGAGCCTCCTCTTCTCCAGGCTGAGCAGTCCCAGCTCTCCCAGCCTCTCCTCATAGGAGAGGTGTTCATTCACCATCTCTGTGGCCCTTTGCTGGACCCTCCCCAGTATGTCCAGGTCTTTCTTGTACAGGGGGGCCCAGAACTTGACCCAGCACAGCAGGTGTGGCCTCACCAGCACTGAGCTTGGGGGAAGGATCACTTCTCTTGACCTGCTGGCAACACTCCTCCTAATGCAGCCCAGGATGCCATTAGCCTTCATGGCTGGGGCACATTGCTTTTCACCTGGTCCATTTTTACTAAGGTAAAAAGCACTTAAATCTTCCCTTCTCTAAGGTTATACTGAGGAAGTAAGGTGAGGTGAGGCAAACACTTCACCGCTTTCTTTTTCTCTTTGAAAACATAGGTTTTGAACATGCTAAAACACATAGAAAGGACAAGGAAGTGATGAGAAGGGCACACAGGGAAACGGATTTTTTGGTTGTGTCCTCAATTTTTCCAACTTTTTTTTTTTCCTGATGCAGTACAAGGTGTTAAAATAGAAGGCAAAGGTTATTTTAGGAGTAAATATAAGCCTGTATCAGTTCCAAGGCACTCTTTTCCTATTCCCCCAACTTAATTTTGAGCTCCTACTTTATAATAAGGGAGAGGTACAGAAGGCTGAGAATATACTTCTCATGAGGGAAACCCAGATTTAATTAAGTCTTATAGGAGCCCTACTCTCTAGTCAAATTTGAGTGAAATAGTTTCTCACATCATTATACCACTGTGCAACAATTTGCAGGGGTCGATTTTAATGACAGCAACTGAGAGACAGCAGCAGTGGGGACTGCTCTGGACCAGGCTGGCAAACGGATAATTTACATAGGGATGAATTACACGGGCAAGGATTGTCTCTGTTCTCCCAGACAGCGGTTCCCGAGGATTTTTGGACGGAGGAGCGCCGTCACCCCGTGTAAACGCTCACGAGGCTGGGCGGGAGCGGGCCGGGGGCCACCCCGGCGGGGGGTCCCGCTAGGCCGGCCTGGAACCGAGGCCCGGGGCGGCTCTCCCCCGCCGCTCCGTTACCGAGGAACGGCCTAACGGACGCCGCGGCCGGGGCGGCGGCGGGCGGCCGCTTCCCGCCCGCCCGGAGCCGTGAGTAGCGGGCTGCGGGCCCGGGGCTGGCGCCTGGCGGAGAGCCCGGCTTGGCGGCCGCTCAGACGGCGGGCCCCGGCCGCGCTGGGGGAGCTGGGGGGGCTCCCTAATTCCAACCCCCTGCCATGGGCAGGGACACCTCCCACCAGACCAGGTTGCCCAAAGCCCCATCCAGCCTGGCCTTGAACACCTCCAGGGATGGGGTATCCACAGCTTCTCTGGGCAACCTGTGCCAGTGCCTCACCACCCTCTGAGTGAAGAATTTCTTCCCAATGTCTAATCTAAACCCACCCTCTTTTAGTTTAAGACCATTCCCTCTTGTCCTATCACTATCTACCCAAGTAAAGAGTCCCTCTCCATCCTTTTTATAAGTCCCCTTTAAGTATTGAAAGGCCACAATGAGGTCTCCCCGGAGCCTTCTCCAGGCTGAACAGACCCAACTCTCTCAGCCTTTCTTTGTAGTAGAGGTGCTTCAGCCCTCTGATCAACTTCACGTCCCTCTGCACCCACTCTAACAGCCCCACATCTTTCTTGTGCTGGGGGCCCCAGACCTGGACACAGCACCCCAGGTGGGGCCTCACAAGGGCGGCACAGAGAATGGAGTCTCATTGTTTCACTCCATAGTAACACCGGAGTAGGCTTCAAAAAAAAAAAAATTGGGGTAGATTTTGAAAACAATATTTTGAAAAACTTATGGAAAGTAGGGGTGGCTGTTGCTACAATGATGCTAACTGGTCTCTAATTTCTGTTGGTCTTGCTATTTCTTTGGGAAAATAACTGATGAGGATTGGGGGAGTTTGTGAAAGGTTTAGTGGACTTGCCTTAGCTCACAAGGTTGTGAAATTTTGGTCACACTCCAGCTGTGGGAGCCTAGGTGAATATATTGAGGAAATATATATCAGAAATATTATAAAGCACTGTAGTCTTGGCTGTTGTGCTTCAGCAGAATATACCCCAAGCAGCAATTGTTTCTTGTAAGTTTTTCCATATTGGTCATATTGAGATGTATTTTGGAAGCTGAGGAGCTGGTCATGATCCCAAATGAAAAGCCAGTATCTATTTGTTTCAGTTATGGGTCTAATCTTGTTCTTTTATATTGTTGTTCTTGGAAAATTGAATACATTTGTTAACACAACGAAATGCTTTTTGAATACACTTCCAGGAATTTAGAGATCTACTAAGGTTTGGAGGTGTTTGGTCTGCAGTCCTTTAAGATTGCTCCTCATGGAGTTGCAACCTATCTTGTTAGTGAAATAGTAACAGTATTAAATAAAAAAAATCAATTGATTACAAAACTGATACGTGTTTCTTAAGCTTTCTTCCCTACTGAGGGGCTTTAATTTATTTTTTAAAATTTTTTAAATGTTCTCATCTTTTCAGTGCATATTGCCTATGTGAGATAATAGATATTGGAGTTTTATTCTGGTAAAGTATCTGACTCTAAGATCTATTTTTATGATGTAGATGTGATGGTCTGCATTTTACCTAGCTGTTTTGTAAGGAGCTTTTGGATGGAGTTCAATAAAAAGAGGGCATGGTAGCAGTAGCTCTGCTCTAGACAACTGTCTCAGGTTTGATAACTTACATGAAGGAGAGGTATGTCAGAAACTGTCAAGATGGAAGACAGAATTAGGGAAAGTTTCCACTATTGAGGGGTGATGCAAGAATGTTTATTTCAATTCGGACATGAAATGGAGAACTTTTCTATTCCTCTTTTAGTACTTGCTGCAGTTTTGGATGAAATTACCATTTGGAAGATTGTTATCCACACTAATATCCAAAGTTAATAGTGCAATAGCTGCCCCCAGATATTTTGTATCATGTCTTCAGAACCCATAGAAATTATAGTGAAATCAATCTAAATGACAATGAAATTATTTTTCCTAATATTTACAAGATGCCTACTGAAGCACTACACTTGATGTTAAAAGAGAGATTGGAGTAAGAATAGAAATGGAATGGTTAAAATGTTCATTATTTGTAAAGTGATAAAAATCTCATAATACAGAGGAGCCTGCTTATCCATTCCAGCTTTCTGTGGGATTCCCGATTTTGCATACTGTTTTGATCTTTATAGTAGTCGCAGCAGGAAGCTATTGGGATTAGGCAGTATGTAGGAAAAAAACGATTTTTAGCTGCTTTTGAATTCTGTATCTCAGAGTTGGACATAAGACATTTTGCAGAGTAATTCTAGTTTTCTATATCTTTTTCCTTCACAGTATAAGCAAGAAACAATAATGAAAACCAAGAAAATCTGGATCACTCAGACTTGCTATTTAACCTCCAAGGACTTGGCTATACAGAAAACTTGTGCTGTGAACTTTAGTGAGGTATATATAATGCATACAGTAATTCTACTACTACTGTGCTAGCTACGTACTTGAAAAAGGACTTTGTACTGGTGTAGTTCATTACTCCTATAAAGGAGAATAAAAACAAGGATTATGCTACTCTGTGCACATAGATAAGAAATGAAGCTCTCTATCAAAAAGTGGGTGTTTGCATGACATTTTACATTTACATTACATGATCTGTGTACATTATGTTAACTTTTATGTAGTTCAGAACAATTCTGTGGTGAAGAAATTTAGAGACAGAATGAATAAATCTAGCCAAAAAAAATGCTCTCCTGCACTCTTGTTGCTCAAATATGTAATAAAGCCTCATTAAACTTTTTTTTCCCTCCTTCATTTTACTGGGTGTTTTTAGCTTTGTCTGAAAGTTTAAGTTGAACTCCTGAATCATGGAGCACAAGCACTGCTTGAAGCTAATGGCCACATTTCTTGAATACAAAGTTTTATGGTTCAGGATATCCCACTCTTGGAAGGTAGACAGTGAGGAAGCATGAGATTGAGCAAGCAGCACTTCCAGTCAGCTTGGGGGTATTGATGATTTCTGAACTATCATTACTTTTTTTTTTTTTCGTACAAAACTTTGACTTGGAGTTGTCGACTTCTAAGGGCGTATTGCAGGACAAGTACAAGAAATGTGGCAGCATTGAATTGCATAGGTTACTCTTTAATGTTGAATGCTTACAGAAAGGCAGTCTGAAAATATATAATTAAAAATCTCTCTCTCTTAATTTTCTTTTTTAACAAGGTTTTCTATTACTTTTCCATTTTTTTAACAAGAGAGCATCAAGAATTAATTAGCTGCTAACATCTCAGCAGTGCCTCAAAACGCGTCTTGCACCAACTGAACAAAAGAATGTGTTTATAGTTACTCAGCTCTTGAATTGGAGTTTGGCAAGATCTTCTCTTCAAACTAGAAAACACACAGATGCAATTTCATATTATTTAGGAGTGTGTCGTGTTCCTTTTTTTTAAAATTTTAAATAGACTGTATGAGCTTGCCAAATTTTCCACTCATTTTGTTTCTCTAATCTTTGTGACTAAACTATTTATATAATATACATGGTGGCTAAAATTACTACTTAACCGGGAGCTCCTCTGAAACATGAAATAATAAAGTGCATACAACTTAATGGGAGATCAAATAAAGATGGATCACCATTTTAAAATGCTTATTAAAATGCTTTAAATCCTTTTTTTTTTTTTTTTTGAAACAGTATGGTATTGTCATGTTAGGCACAAGGCATATCTAACTCATGTCCCTGAGGAAGAAAGGAGGCACTCTGAGTAACAGGGACAGTAAGAGCTTGCCACATGATTCTTGCACAATTTGGACACAGTGCCTTGCTGGGAGGAGCTGCAAGCACTGGAGAGGACAGGATCATCTACAGTTTGAAATGATCTGGAGAAGTCAGGGAACAGGGTGTAAATAAAGAAGAACATGTACAAAGTAGTATGCTAAGTAGAAATAATGTGTATAAAGAGAAGAAATTACTAGGTAGGGTAGTGAAAGATCTACAGCTTACAGTGCTAAACACGAAAAACAGCATCATGCTGTTGTGACAGAACCAAGGGTTGTATCAGGATACAAAACCAAAAGCATTGTGCAATGCTTCCATTCTTCTTAGCACTGCTGAGGTATCAGCTGGAAGGCCACATCCTCTTTAGGATGCATCTGGGAAGATGTGGACCAGCTGCAGAGAATGTGGGGGAAGATAGTGGAAAAACAATACTAATCTTGGGGGCATGAGGGATTGGAAGAATTTGGTCTGTTTAAGGCAGAGAAAGGAAGAGAGAGCAGTTCTCAAATGTTAAAGAAATTGTTTACAAGATGAAGGTAATCCGTTATTTTCTATGTTCATAGAGATATGACATTACATTATACATTAGGAAAGCTGACTAACAGCAAAGATGGCTGAGTTTGGTTTAAGTTTGCCTGCACATTTGGTAGAAACTATCTCTAAAAGATTTTAAAATGGTTTTGACAAACATTTGTCAGAAATGGTTTGGATTTAGTTGAAACTGCCTTGGATCTTTCAATTCGTCCAGGCATTATTTTACAAATGGCATCTGTTTTCACATTCTGCTATGCTCCTGTCATTATTAGAGAGGAAATAAAGTTTCTGCTTAGTTTTACCCCTTCTGTTCTGCTGAGGAACTTGGTAACTGCTTAATTAAATACACAATTCTTTTTTTCGCTTTACAGATTCTCTGTCCTGTTTTGCTTTTATCATCCCATTCCAGTTTTAGCAGCATGTCTTTGTCAGTCTGTTTTCCTTTCAGATTTCTCATTTATTCTGTGTTATCTTTGAATCTTTTTAACGATTACCTTTCCATACTGTGTAATGTTTTCCAGCTTTGCCTTGCAAACACCTTCATTCCTGTGAATGCCTTATCTTACCCGCTTTACTTCAGCATGCCAGCATCCTTGTACTTTGTTCTTTCACTTGTTTTTTGTAATTTTTTGTCTTTTTCTTCCTGTCATTTTTTTTTTTAACATAAACAAAATGGTGTCTCTTTTTCTTTGTCCTATATCTACCTTACTTCTAAAATATCAATGTTTAAGATCCTTACAAAATACAGTTTGATGGAAAGATTATGAAATAAGTGAATACAGTCACTTTAGGTAGCCTCCACTTAAGGAGTGGGTTTTGGTATATCTAAGGAAACAAGGTGTATGCTGTCACTGTATATGGTCTGTCAGTGCCTGTCCTCTAGAAGCTTTTGAACATACTGTCCAATTTCATCCAGATTTGACAGATAGGTGGGAGTCTCAAAGTTCTTCCAAGTTTCATGGAAATTGGCAGCATTTTCATGAAAATTGGCATGAAAAGGGGGAAGAAAGACCCAAATTATTCCCTCGACTGTAAGAAAGAAGTTATAAAATAGCCCTTTACATGTTCTGTAGGGTAGCAGTCAGCTGAATAATCCACTGTGCTTTTGGTTAGCAAGCACGTCTGTAAAGCTCCCATACAGTCCTAGAACGTGTGCACGCCCAGAAGGGAATACCAAGGGAAGCTGTGCTGGTCAGGCTCTGTGTCGCTGGGAGGAACTGGGTTTCTCTGAAGGAATGTTGCACAAAAATACAGGGGAAACCAGGCCTTGTTATTGAGTCTAATGGTTATGGGAACTGCTGGCTATTTTGGGCTGTAAAATGTTTTTAGTGGCTTTTCTCTGTTCTTTGCAACATTAGAGAGCCCATTAGGCATTAAATAGTAACCATGTCTAAATACTAAAATGATTCATCTGTTGTTATTTCTGGCTTATCTTCATATTTTTTTTGGAGAACCTATTATATCCTTCCAAATTTGACTGGATCAGTTCCACCAGTCCCTTGACCCATTTATCTTTTAATGATCTTTTAAGATACCAGGGAGGTCTCAGGAGGCAAGGTAGACCAAAAACGATACTGTTGGTAGTTCAAGCTAGAAGCATGACAGCGTGTGCTAAAGAAATTCTTGGAGTTTTTCTTTGCATCCCTTTGTTGCAGTGCTGATAACTATAGATTCTTGTGCAGCATTTAACAGATTAAGAAAATGCTTTAAGTTTCCAAGAATTAAAGCTTTCGACTAGAGGTGATGTCTGTGTTTATTTTTAACTGAGATTTATTTGTCTGTTTATCTGTTCTGTATTGCCAAACTCTGAAATTCCAATGTTTGTATTTCTGAACATTGAAATGAAAGGTATTGATGGCAATGAACTTGGTGAGTATAAGGCAGCTCTGAAACAACTAATACAGAACAAAGTTATTGAGCAAACAAAGCTAGGAAGGGAAAAGGACAGAAGAGTTCTAGCGTTGAAGTAAAAACATACACGTCCAAATGTCCCGCTGTTCATCTGATTGGCAGGGTTGTGGTGTTTATTTATTTATGTATTTATTATCTTTTTTAGATGCTTATGATTCATTCTGGGAGCTGATAAGAAAGTGAAGAGGAGTTTGTAGCTAATTCACAGGCTGGTTGAATTGAGTTAATTTGTTCCTGCTGAATGCATGTTTTTTAATGCTGTTGAGACAATTACGCTGTTGTAAGACTAAGCGTCAGCATGCCTAGAGCGCCTTTTCCTTTCCTACTATTTCTTGAAACTAGAGAAACAAGCAAATTCATCCTTATTCAATGTGAACCTCATTGCAAGTGAAAAGAAATAAAATAAGTTTGTCACATGCTGTTTCTTTTTGTTGTTTGTTTTTCTGAAATTTCTGTAGCCATTTCTGAATGTTTGACTATGTATTATTATAAAATAGTATTTTGAATCTAATGACAACAACAGAACTGGCTTAATTATAAGTAAGTAAAAAGATAAGCACTACTTAATGGTTTGATAAAATGCAAGATCTGTAAATATTTGATCATTTTTTTTGTTGTTACTTCATTACTCTATTTTTAAAAAATGAAATTCGAAAGTGTCTACATATCTAATGCTCAGAATAGGAGATGTGATTTGTATGAACATATGCGGCAATTATGCCAAAACTAAATTTCCTCAGTTCTGTGGTTACTATGGTAACCAATATTCACTGTATTTCATTTAGACATATACAACAGAAGAAAATGCTAGGTTTAAAGTTTAATAATCTTTTCAAAAATATTGCGCTATAGTACATGATATTTTAATTATGGATATGGGGACGGATCAAATAACATGCTTAGTAGCATGAACGTTGGTAGTAATCATCTTTAAAACATATTTGGATGATTCTTCTGGTAATGGAATTTTGGATGCTTATTTCTAACAATTGAATTGAATTAGTTTTTTGCTTGAGCAGAGAGATTGTTCCTACAACTGTCAGGTCTCTCTGACCTTCCAGGAATAAGGAAGAGATAATAATTCTGTTGTTTCATTTCTGGCCTTAGAATGTGTGAGGAGGGACATTGAAATAACAAATTAGGTAGCACCTTTAGTCAAAGGAAGTTACGTTTTGTGAGAATCCATGTCACAGAATGTGAGAAGCTCTTAAGGCATTTATTTTCTCAATGCTGCTTGATAGGAGAGTAATTCCTCTTTTCTGATTCATGTCACAGAGGTGGAACTCAAGAATATATAATAACAAAGTGCATCATTCAAGACTGTGGCACAAAGCACCTGGATTTAATACCCTTACCTGTTAGAGATTTACAGTTGTTTTTCACCCTGTTTAATTGTCTGTTTTTTATTTTAGAGTTTATATTTACACTAAGGCCTATGGCAAAAGAATAGGGATTAAGTTCACTTACATTGCAGACTATCTAGTTGCAGTGAACCCCAAGAATAGTGGAATACTGGACAAAAATTTAAATTGATTTTTATACAGAACTATCAAAAGTATTTGGGTATTTATATGATAGTGGTAAAATCTCAGATACAGAATATTTAGTTTTGGACACCAGTAGAAGTTTGTGAGAGTACTTTATTGATTTTATGTCCCTGGCATATAGTGGCTAGTATAATGGACAACTTCTTCTCCAGAGATCTTGTTTCTATGAAAGAAATAATTCTGATTTTTGTTGTTGTTGTTGTTAGTGTTGGTTTATATTAGCCTGCCTACAAGATTCTGCATGAAGTCTTGTTTTCAAGTGTGAGACCTAGTTATCACTATAAAACATTTTGATGTTGCAAACTGCTATTTAAACAACACTGTGTACTATTTTGAAATATCCACACTAAATGTAGCTTGAGGGAATAATCCTAGGGATATTAATCATTTCTTGCATATTTTGAAGTAAACCTGGGATACATTTCAGTGATTAAAATGATTCACTGCATCGCTTGAGGACAGGCAGAAATTGTGCAAGAGGTCCTAGGACCCTAACACCAAATGATAAAATGCTGTATTTGCAGAAAGCGAGCACTCGGAGGTCAGGAAATGATAGGGTAAAATGAAGATTGTTCACGGAGTGTTAGCTCCTTTAAACTATGTATTAGTTCATAATTTTTATTTATGCTAACTGCATTTGGGGGAAGGAGGAAAAATTCCAACACAAATGGTATGGCCACAGTGAAGCTGGAATCAGCAAAAACATGTCAAAAAATTCTCCTGTAATTTGGCCATATCTGTTAGTCTTATGAGATAGATAATCTCAATTTGCCCATAGTTCGCTTAATGGTGAATGAGAGTTTTGGTGAAGAGGTAAGTATCGGAGTTGATGAGAGAAAGGTTCATATGGAATAGGCTATTTATGGAGTGTATTTATGAATATCCCCAGACTCTGCCTGGGGAATGGTTTTTATGATGAGAAATAGTAGTAGTAATTTATGTTACATGGACAGTAATTCTAACGTCTGGAGTCTAATCTCTTTCATAGAAAAACATTTGTCAAGAGTTTTACTTTTAACAGAATTGTTAGTTCCTCATCTTTCTACTTGAGATGTTGACATTAAACGTTTGATGTTAGCAGCTGACCAATTATTTCTATTAAAGTAAAATACCAAGGAAATAATTTAAATGTTGTATTTTTAATTTAGCTTTAGTCATATTTAATAATATATCTGACATATATTTTTAATAAGTTTATATACATACCTGATGAAACATTCACAATGCTTTTTTTATGAAGTAGTATACAATGGCTTTTGAAAGATATGCTCTAGGAGTATGGCTTAAAGTAGTGGTTATCTTTGGCAGAGTGAGAAAGTCAGTTTGAATGCTGTAAAATTATTTGTGCAGAATAACACTTCCTGGAGGTCGGAGGTACATATTACAGAATTACAGTGCCAACTCACTAGATTTGACTTACTGGTCTGGGTAGGATAGTATCAAAGAAATTTGTTCATTTGTATATTTATAACTACAGCTATGAACATACATAGTTTTTATATATATTGAGGCTAAGATTTTGAAAAGATACTAAATGAAGTAAGTGTTGACTAATTTTTTTTTCCAAGCCTCAGACTGACACAATACTTTTGTCATCAAGTATGGATTTGTACAATATATTTTTTTCAGTGGGTTGTCATGTACAGTGAAATGTCTTTTGTATTCTGTGTAACGTGAATGAGTCTGCATCAGGCAAATGATGTTCACACCTTGTTCTTAACACATGCTTGTATATCAGATAATAGTCTGTTTTGTACCTCCTTCCTGATGCATTGCTGGCCTTATAAGAAATGATGAAGTGAAACTGTTTCTTAGGCTTTTTTTTCTAGATTTCATTCTTTTGTATATATGGATTTTCTTCTCTTTTCTCCTTGCTCTAAAGCTATTCTGCCTGTAGATACTTATTTTCATTGACTCTCTGAGAGTTTAAGAATCTTTTGTATTCCTTGTTGGAGCTAGTGTGGCCCATCAGGTCTGACTGTTAGGATAAGCCAGTAGGAGACTATGGTATTGCTTTGCCGGGTCCAAGAAGCTTACATCCTGTCACACGTAGAGTTAAATATGCTTGCTTGCCAAGTTGGCATATTTCTTTAAGCAATGTTGAGACCCACTAATAATTGTTTAAGGCAATAATTGTTTCAGGAAATGGAAAAAGCTACTGTTTCGTATGCAAAATAGATTGTTTTGTTCTGTGTTATCTATCTGTTGAGTGGACAGTGGTTCAGTTGACAGGTTTATGGACTTCCACTGACAGTTTTGTAATGAAAATTCATCTCATAGGTTATCCACTCTACACATCTGTCCAGTTAGGGCTAATTTCCACTGTTGTGGGATTCAAAAAAAAGAAGTGTAATTTAAAAAGCTGGGCCACATACGTTGAAATCTGCCTGTCTTGTTTTTATTTATTTATTTATTTTATTACAATTTCATTACTTATATAGGTTCCACTGGGCAATTTGTAATTTCAACTGGTTAATTGCTGTCTTTCTCTTAGTAGAAAAAGTGAAAGCAGATTTGCTAACCTTTAAAGATACTATAGATACATATCACTGATAGAATAAATTTTGTGCTGATGAAAATAAGTGGTTAAAATGTGTATTTATGTATATATGTATTATTATTTTTCTAATTATTAGGCTGCAAAGTACTACCAGCAATAATGTTTGAAACACAGTTGATTTCCTGTTCTTCTAAGGACAGTGATGAGCCACCCCAAGGTATGTCAGATATGTCTTCTATAATACAGATTTCAAGTAATTTAAGGAAGGGCTTAGATTTAAGACATAAGTAAATATTTTATATTTCGTATTTTAATAGTGTGCAGTGCTAGTCCTCTTTCTTGGTTATCTGTCATGCTGCTCAAAATCCTTCCTAACAATTATGCATTTGTATACTTTGAGTGTCAGTCATTGGTGTCACTCAATCCTCTAATCATAGTTCAGTTTTTCTATCTGGAGAAAGCAAAATTAGCTGTATTTCATGTCATTTAGATTTAATTTTTTTAGATTGTAAAAAAATAGTGAATGGTTCCACTTTCTCACTGAGTTATATTTCTAACTTGTTTTTACAAATGGATTAGAAGACTTGTAAAAATGTTTGCATTTACCAGGGAAAACCAAAGTAAGAGAAAATCCTCTTTTTATGTTGTTTAAAAGCTTCAGATTTTTTTTAACTAAGTTATTGTTAGTTACATTAATGATGTAAAGAAAATAAATATTTTTACAACAATATTAATGTTCATTTAGTAAAACGTAAAAACAATAGCAGAAGAAACAACTAAGTGAAATTGAATTAATATTGATCTGGAAATCTGAACTTGTATGTTGTGCATCAGAGTATAAGAAAGATCCAAAGTCTATATATGCTTTGTTAGGACAGTAGGCATCCTGTGAAGGCTCTAGAAACAAGCAGAGTGAGATCCTGTGAGGTTGTTTCTGATACCATTTTCAGTGGGCTTCTTTTCAAACAAAATTTTGCAAACCATCTTTTCCATTCCAGTAAGCAGTTTGCCATAAGGTAAGGTTAGAAGGATGTTATGCTACCTACAGGCTTCTAGTCTTTTAGTCTGACACTTTTAATCAAGATACTAAGAGTTTATTCTTAAAAACAAAACAAAACAAAACAAACAAACAAAAAAAACCCATCTGCCCACAAACTGTATATGAAGGTTGTCTGTTAATCTATCTACTTTACTGTATAATCCATATTATTATTATTGTTATTTTTGGTTAATCTCCAAGGCCCCTTACAGCATTGTGTCTCCCTGAACATAATTAGGTTAATGTTCCATCTTTGTAGGACAACTGCTTATACTTTTTCATAGGTCTGGGTTTCATTGTCTTGTTCTGATTCCTGACACCTTTCATTAGTGATCTCTGCAGTCAGAGTACCATTCTGTATATTAATTAAATAGTTAACATTAATATTGTGACACAGTATAATTTAATTATGTCATTATAAGGCTAGCAGAGTTTAAGAAAATGTAGCTGTTAAATCTGCATGTTCTCATAACATACCATTTAGCTTTAATTTCCCAACACAAGAACTACTGTTTTGGAAGTTCATCCCTTCAAAAGGTTGAAGCAAACACTGGCTGGAAATAAGTATTGTATGCATAAGAGCAGCCTAAGCTTGCCTCTTCATGCCTTGAGACCTTTTCTGTTCTGCTCTGGGCTTTTTTTTAGTAGCTGACAGCTTTGCCTTTTTGGTTTCTGATATTATTTTTTCTGTTTGGACAAGATCTTCATTGGGGACTAGCCTAAAATCGTCAAACTCAATTAATTTGGGATTAATTATATGAAATTAATTATAGCAAACTGTATTCTGACCTTCACCCCTTTTATCATCTCATCTTTTTGAAATTATTCCTTCATATTCTTCATGCATTTTTGAGTCTCTCTCCTTGTATTTGAGATTGCATTGAAAAGGAACAATGTTTTCTGCATAAAGTGTGCATAGCAATGGATGCAGCTGTTACATTCTCTTAGTCAATGTCAAGACCAAGGTTTACAGAGTTCCAAATTAAAGGAAAAAAATAATGTATCAGAAAATCTGGTATCAACCTGCATGTAAAGTTTAGCAACCTTCTATATTCTCTTTCTTTCTCCAGATAAGAATGAGTGGACCACCGTAAGGCAACGTAGCTGTGCTTTTGTAAACACTCCATTACCATGTATTAATAAAGCTATTTATCACATTCAAGAGTTGGAAGTAAAGATGGAGAAATGTTTTCAACAGGTACAGTTATGGTTAAAAATGGCCAAGTCCTTTTTTATATAGCAAGTATATTTTAAGTAAGATTACTATGGTGATTTCTATAAAAAATGTTACTTCAGCTGATATGTATGGTCCAAAACAGTGTCCAGCAGGTTTTTTTTACTAGCCATGATATGTTATCTGCTTAACAGTTTAGGCAAATCAAACTATCTCACAGCATCTTAATATAATATATCAAATATATATTAGTAAATTCATATATGACAATTCAGAAGCACACAGAATCATGTTGTTTCGATGACGTAGATAGTCTGCAAAATATTTCTTGATCCTAATCTTGACTAGATACTCAAAGTGATCTCTGTGCCATTTTCTGTCACTTACAGTAAGAAATGTTCTTTCCTACACGGTACTTAAAAATTCCTTGATTACATATTCTTTACTCTTATGTTCAGAGCCGTGAATTAGAAAATACTATGGTTCTGTTTCTAGCAATATATGATGTTTTTATAGCCTATGTAGATTTTGTGTGAATAGAAACAAGAATAGGGGGGAACTACAGATGGGTAGGTAGGTGAAGAAAAATGCCATATATTCTGTTTTAAAGTATAGTAAAATCTTCCCATTAACTTCTTTGAGAACATGATTAGTATTATTTAAATAATTCACTTTACTGGAGGAGTGTTTTCCAAATGTTAATAAATTCTGTATATGTCTACACTGCAGTAAGAAGATCTGATTGCTACTTTTGCAGACAAGTTATATTTAAATAATTTAGCTCGAGTATCGACCATAGTGCCATCATAGCAGCACATCAGGAAAACTATCTTACATTAATCTTCCAAAAACATTGTTAAACATGCTGCAGGGAGATTTCTGCAACTGCAGCATAGATACTAGAGGAATCCAAGGAGTATGAACTATAGTAATATCTCAATTTACAGCATAGACTTAAGTAGTAAAGTTTATATTGTTTCATTCACCTGTACTTAAAATGATGAACAGTGAAATGATTTTAGTGTTATAATTTTGTCATCAATATACATGAATTAGATGGATAAACACTAGATGTTCATTCATATTAATGCATATGCAGTCTTATGCGTTTTCCACATCTCTTCTAACTTTGTGAGTATACTTAATACACAGAGCTTAAAAATAGTTTAAGACCTCTAGACAGTGACATCATTACAACTATAACTTAAGGTGAAAAAAGATGGGGTGACTTCAGTATCTGTATTTCATAAATGCTTATAAAAATCAAAATTAGGAATATTTACCGGAATGAATATACTGCTACAAATATAGAGAGCCTTGGACTTTACTAGGGTAAATATGAATTTATTTACATCTCTGCAAGTAAATTAAGTATCACCAGTAATGTGTCCGGTTGAAATGGAAAACCTCATATCCGTATTGTTAAATCGTCCCCTGCAAAACAGGTAAACAGTATGCACACTGCTTAGGGGACTGGTTTTTCACTCTTTCCAGTTCCTGAACTGTGCTTGGAAACTGGGAATGATTTGCAAATATGGTAATTGTAGCAATTGGGTTTTGTAACAATCTAATGATTTGGGTGGTAAAGTTGCTGGGCCCAAAGGGCCTGGCAGTTTTTTACTGTTCTAAACATAACCCTAATGAAGAAAAAGCATACAAAGTTCAGGCAGACACTCTCCAATAGTTTTGAGATTAAAAACAAAGTATCAAAGTTAAAAGAGTAGCAAGGGCATTAACAATATAAAGTGACTTAAAAAATTACATTACAAAATTAAGTAATACGTAACATGTATCTAAAAAAATTTGGTTTCATTACCAACCTTTTGAGATCATTATACATTTTTTAAAAATTCAAAAACTTCGTATTTATTTTAAGATGGTAAGAAACATACATCTGTATGTAAATTGATTAGATCTTGAATAAAAAATTCAGTGGCCTTTTTATTAGGAAACAGAAAAGGTATGTATTATCTGAGATGTATGATGGAGTTTTTGTTTTATTTTTGCAGTGTGACCATGTGTTTAAGGAGGAGAAAATGCCACGGTAAGAAATGTATACAAAACATGCAAAGAAACACACAAAATTATACAAAATGATGTATTTGTTTTAATGTCAGGTAATTATTTGATGAGAAGTTAGTCTGACTATAAAGTCTGCTCTGTGAACTATAGAGTTTACCAAGTTCTTCTGTTGCATAAAATGTATCTAAAGTATTCTTAGTACATGCAGGAGCTGGTTATTTCAGGAGCCCTAAAGTGTTTATGGAGTATTTCTTATATCCTTCCTATTCAGTGTTTAATTTTCGAAGTAATCTCATGTCTCAGGACCCACCTAAATGATGAATTTCTCTTGGTAAGAGTTGTTCAGTTATTGATACTTCTGAAATTGTGCCTCACCTCAGGTACTTAAATACAGCTCATTGCCCTTATTTTAAGCTCTCATTGCTTTAAGTTAGAAGATACCCAAAATAAAGCTGACTCTATGACTTTAAATTGTATTATTCATGATGCGGACTACTTTATAATGTAGTTCTCATTACAAAGATTAAAAAGAAGAGTTTGAAGAGGAGAAGGTATTGCCTGCACTCAGCTTGTTGTCCTGACTGTTTTGAGCAATGAACACTCTATTTCTCTGTATATTTTCACTCTGTCAGATGTGCCTACTGAGTTACTTTGTGTTCAGCCTACTTAACCTGTTCATTGAAATCCTGCTTCTGTATTTGATTTGAAATCTCTTTCATCACCTAGTCGAAGTTTTTCTATCGAATATCTTTCTGTTGTTGTTGTTGTTGTTCTCTTCCCAGTACTTTACATGCATTTTCTGTTGATCTAGGGAGGCTTCGGTTCTATTTCTTTTGGTCTGTTTTTGACATAAGGTTTTTGTCTGTTATTTCTTCATAGAAACACCAAGTGTCTGTGGAGTGCTTTCAAATCTGCACTTTCACATTATGCATGTACGTGTGATGTACCACAAAAACAGATTTCATTTTGTCTTAGGTGCATGTGACAAACCTGTATGTGCTCTTTAACCTGCACATGCGGGCATAAATGGGTGGTGGTTATCTTTCATCCTCTTTCTTCTAAACTCCAGTAGGCTAATGAGCCTCTTGAGGTCACATGAGAGCTGTGGTTCACTTGTGTTCTAATTTGTCTGTTTCGGTTATCTCTTTTCCTCTCTCACTTGCAGGTTAAATTTGTCCTGATCTCATTTTAACAATGCCCTCCTCTTTTCTGCTTTTGAGTCTCCCAGGATTTCAAAAGCTTGTCTGTTGGAAACTGATGAAGCCTTCATAGCTCTAAAAAATCTTTATTTTTTTTTCATTGTTGACCCTTCAGTGATGACTTACCTTAAACTGATAAAAGTGAAACTACATCTAACTTGCAGTGCAAAATATATCTGTGTCTGATAGTGACCCTCAATGCTTCTGCTGTTTAGAAGAGTTTGGAAAGTATATATTGCTCTGCCAAGTTCAGGGCTTGGTAAGAGTAACAACTTTTCCAGAACAGTTTCTCACAACAGTTTCAGATGTTAAGGAAATCTCTTTCTTGTATTTGTCTAAAGAAATGTGAGAAAAGCATTTATATGGGAATTGTACAATTAAGAATTCTTCTGTATGACTCGCAGTGTCTTTTAGCAATTATTCCCACTTAAACCAACGTTTAAATGTGTAAGACTGAAAAGATATACTTTTGACTTAGTGAAAGTAATATTTATGTAACAGTGTTAATTTAAATTCAGTCTAAAATTTTAGTGACAGTGGGTTTTATCCACAGGATAACAAAACAGGTCAGCGCTGAATCTAATGAAGATATCTGGTTGTCATTGGATTTTCAAGAAGCTAATGTGTCTTGTGAAGGTAAAATGTTTTACAGTACTCACTCAGTGGTTATAGTTACTTACCCTCATTTAATATATGCTTTACATTTAATAATAATTGTTAATTACTTGACATATCTTATGTAAGTGATGAGTGTGTCCTTTGAAATCTGTGTATTGTCTGTCAAGCTGAAAGACATACATTTAAAATGCTATATTAAGTACTATTAAATCATCCTGTTTGCAAGACAGTAATTTACATTTCTGTATTTAGATTCATACTGTATTGTAATGCACGTAGGAGTTGAACCGGTAAAACTAGTTGTGCTGGTTGCTGGAAAATCTAGATTATTTTTTTTTTCATTTAATTTCAGTAAAACAAAATCTGAACCAATGTTGCAGGGTTTTCATAATATACTCCTGAAACGGAGTTCTATTTTTTACAGTTTGTTTCTTTATTCAGATTATACTTTTTAAAGTTATTTTAAGTATTAGGGAGATTATGTGCATTTTTTAAGCCACACTACGACATTTTAATTACTGCTAGCCTGAGGCAATCCTGTCTGCAGTAAATTGTGTGATTGTTGATGCCAGCAAAGTCAAAAGTTCTTTCCAGTGAAAGTAGCTTAAGTAGTTATCCTTTTTTTTCAATGCTTACAGTTTTAATCAAAATAATTTAGGAGATTAATGATTATTGACTGTGGAATCTAAATGTAAAGGTCTTGAATTCTGTAGCTTATACAGATCAGGATAATGGAGGACGGCCTCAAAAAATCTTGTATGGAAACAAACAACTCAGGCATTCTTGATAGCCACATTTCACAGAATAAGATGGTGATGACCCATTTGTATTATGATTAAAAACAGTGTTGTTTGCTTTCGAGATATTACACTGAATATTCTCAGAACTCTGAAGACTTTGATACTTTCTGGGGAAAATAAAATAAAACAAAGCAAGTATTATTTAAAAATTGATATAATTATGAACTTGGATGATTACTGACCCAAGCAACAAGGCAAAAATGAAAATTTGGTACCATCTTTATTAATATACTTTTGTTTTACTCTGCATTTGACTTAAACCAAAGGAAAATACTATTGAACATACAAGTTTTATTTGCAACTAATTGTGCTTGCCTTGGCGCTAGCTTTCTATTGAGAATGCAGCTGGAATAAAGAGTGTATTTTTAAGGTTTCATAAGAAATAATTATAATGTATTTTTAAAAAGCAATGTAACTAATTGTGCTTACCGTGATACATGTGGACAGGCCAACTTTGTGTAGAGAACGAAGCTGGAATAAAAAGCATATGACTAAGCTTTCATTAAAAAAAATATTTTTAATGTATTTTTAAAGACAGCAAGACATTAACCTTGAAGCGTGAAACAGAAGCTTTGCTATTGGAAGTTACTGAGCTAATTAAGCGACTGGAGGCCGATCGTGAGGAGGCAGAAAAAGCTTTGGAGAGGGAGAGACAGCGAAGGAAAAAGCTTGGCATGGAAATAGATTGTATGTCACTTTGGAGGCTGCAGCAGCTCCCTGCAGCTGTGCAAAAAGGTATCAGTACTGAAACTAAGAATATTTGTTATTTTTCAGTAAGTACATTACCAAGAATAAGAATTATGACTATAGTTGTGTTTAGTGTAATAGAACTACAATACTTATGCTTCCGAATTAGGTATGCTTGAATATGTATCCATGGGAAAAAAAACATAATGTACATTAACAGAATAGTTAACATTGTTTGAGAAATAGCTTAAGAGTAAACAAGACACTTAAGATTATGAGAGATACTCAGCTTGTGGCAGGGAATGAGAAGTTTAAGCAGAATTACAAAATAATGCAATGTGCTAAAGTGTGTATTAAACCATAAATTTAAAAGATAGGTTTGTTTAGAAAAAAATTAAAATGTGATAAATTTGCATAAAGTATTTACATGAATGGTTTGATGTAACCATTGATAGATCTCCTTGAAATCCCAGATTCTAAAGACATTCTAAGGTATTCTGTGATTAACTGGCATCTACACAATAGAATTAAAAAAGAAAAGGAAAAAAAAGCAGCTACTTCGCAGCTGTTGTCTCCTGACTCACGAGTCATACTGGGAAACAAGTAGCATTTGAACCTAGACTTATAGCCTGTTGCCTGTGGGAAAACATATATCTAGAGGAAAATTATAAACATGCATTAGCATTATCAGTGCTGTATCATATGTCAAATGTCATTCATATTCATTGACAGTCAGATGCTGTGATCGAGGGTGGATTTGTCTTTCCAAATTCTCACTTAACTATTACAGCTTTTGTGTGTATGTGTTCTTAATATTGAAAAAAGGTGACAGCAGTCTTAAAATCACCTCTTTTTAGTTGTGATGACCTGTTCTTTTTAAGCTTACTATCTCTTTGCTCTTGAGACTTATTCTCTGATCTTTCTACTGTGTAGTAAGTACTGTGACCTCTTCTCTTTGACCATGTTTATTACTGTTTTTTATTAGAGAGCTGTGTATAGTTCTGGAACAACATTTCACCTTGCTTTTGAGTGCAAATATGATAAAAGTACTCTAAAGAATCTCACACAGCTATTTATCAAATCACATTAGGTGTTTGTAGGAAAAACAAAAATAATTTTGAGAGCTCTTAGTGGAATTACAGTTCAGTTCCTGAATAATTTAAACTTTTTACCAATAATGAGGCACTTGCTGGACTAGACCATTGTTAGGAACTATAAGCTACACCAAGGTTTGTTCTTCTCTTGTATGCCTTGTCAAACAGATATTCTGCCCAATTTAAGATGTTAAGAGAATCAAATACCTTCTTTCTTGGTGTTTAAAGAAACAAAACATGGCAACAAACAGTGTGTAAGTCACAGTGCAGTCTACGAGAGCCCTAATTACAGGTTTTAATGAATCCTTTTGAAAGTGAGTGTTAAGGAGAGCTTCAAATGACAGCTAACTCCTGGCCTCTGAGAGACTGTAAAGAAACTTAACTGCACAATACTCCAGAATAGCTGAGCAAAAGAAGAAAAGAAAAAACTGTCTTTGAAACCACAAAACAGCCTCTGTGAAAAATTATTACACTTCTGCCTTCTTTGGTTGACACTTTGGAGTTTCAGACCTGTATGGACACAAGCACCAGCCTCAGGTGTGTGTCAGACTTAATGATTTAAAGAAAATGAACACTAGAGGACATACTTAATGATTTCATATTCATGTTGTCAAAGTGAAGGAGTTTTCTATAGTGAGAGAAGAATGGACGTTCTGAAGAAGCTTATAGAAGTCAGTTTGATGCAGGATCCAACATAATTCATTTTCTACTTCATTTAGAGAGTCTTTTTCTAATAGAGATGCTGGTGATAGGGCAGTCAACAGATGGAAAAAAAAGATGACTGACTATCTTGGAGAACAGATTCCATGCACTGAATTCAGAAGATCCATTAATTATGATGAAACAAATGCTCAAGCAGTTGTTCTCGGAATACTCATTTACCTGTATGATTCAAGCTATTCAGTGCCAACAGAGAATGGCAAACTTTGTCAAACAAGATTTTTGATCTATGTAGTATACCTGAGTAATGTTGTAGTAGGCTAACCACCAAATTCTTGATTTTTGCTTGGGAAGAAGAGTATGTATGTCATCATGGTAGTGAACCCATGGGTTATGAAGGGGACCCTATGTGTTTCATTAGTAAAAGGTAAAGCTTCACAGCAGTGGAAATGGCTAGTGTGCCAAAGTATACCAAAAGATCATGTGGACAGGATGGTCCTCCCCTTTCATGCCCAAGGATAAGAAGGTACAATATTTGTAAAATCAGTAAATCAACATATTGTGGCTGGCAACCCACATACCTATTTGACCATTTTGACTACTTATTTTAACACACACACCCTTTTTTTCTAAATAGTTCATATTCCTGTCTTTCTTTCTACTCATATATATATATATTCACATACATATATATGTGTATATGTATAGTTTATATTCCTATAGTCAGGAAATAAGCAAGAACAACATCAAACCATCAAACTTCTCAGCTTTTTCTACAATATGGCACCATAATGTTTCAAGATACCATGCTTGTATATTGTCAGAGAGTAGTGGGTATCTTGGAGGCTGCCAAAACTGCCTTGGAACTATAGTATCTTTGTTTCTGATTTTAAGGCCCTTTTTTTAGATCCTTTACATTTGCAACACATCACATTATGTGAAGGTACTGCATGACTCTCTTAAGTCTTGCAGTCAACTATAAATCTCCCAATTCCTTTTTACAGAAGTGCCCCAGGTTATCCTGTAGCTGCTGTGGGAGTAGTTTATTATTTTTATATCCAGATGTCTAACAAAATATACCACAGCAGCAAACAATAGTAAGGACCTTAGAAAATAGGAAATGAGACTTTAATGCGTATTTTTTGGCTAGGAAATTATCTTCTGTTTTCATAATGAAAACTGTTGAGTTCTGACAAAATCTAGGTTCTTGAAGTTAGAGATGCAATGGTCAATGTGTCTTCACTCAACTGGTTTTCGTGTGATTGGTAACTATTTTAGCTCTAGAGCTTCATCTTCTCCTTTCAGTCTACAATGCTTTTCTTACACTGAGAGCAGTAGAGCAATATTTATAACTATTCCAAGAAAAAGACCTCAGAGAATGTCAGTCCAATCTTCCCAGTTGCGTTTTTGACTACTTTTTACTGTCTTGTTTAAGTAAGTCGTAGAAGAGGAAAATACAGGCTCTGAACCATCATGGTATTCCATTACATCTGTTTGTTACTATGCTGCTGAACTAAAGTTAGAGGTGGTGGGACACCAGTTAATATTCCCAGACACTAATTTGAAAAGCATAGCAGTGGTTTCTCTATAATCTTCTCATAGTTTTCAGAATGGTATCAGACGCCAAAAGAGATATGAAGATGGAGAGGAAAAGAAGTGGCATATAGTCAGTCCTAAGGTACTTACTCTGGTGCACATCATCCTGAGATTTTGACAAACACCTCCCTCACAATCCAGGATATGGTTATGGTGCAAGAGTCTTTCATAACTGTGTTTATTGATGGGTAAACACTGTGTGAAAATGAGTGCATAATGAAGGCAAGCCTGTGCTTGTTTAGTCGCAAACGTACTTTTTTTTTTTTTTTTCCTAGAAAGGCAAAATGTGAAATTGGACACATCCCTGAGAATATGTGAAAATAATTTTTTGTTTTATGTTTATTTTCTTATTTATTTATTTATTTTCGGCAATGGCTAACTCAGATTGGAAACAAGAAACATCTTAAGGTTTTACCAGTTTGCAGAGATTGTTTTTTTGTTTTTCTTTTTTAATCAGTTGCCTCTAAAGGGCAATTTATAACATCCTGAAAACAAAGGAAGAGATTGAATAAAGAACTAGAATTAAAATTCATTCATAGGGAGATTAGAAACTGCTTGCAGGAAAAAAGCCTGTGACAACTGAAAGGTCAAATTTATAGAAGCAAAAAAAGCTTCAAGAAGAGAAGGTTGATAATAGAGCTTCATTCTCCAGCACAGTATTTCAGGATTTGAACTGCAGAGATGTTACTTTCCAAGTCAACTGCAGTGATGCAAAAAGCAGTGTGTATATATATATATGTATATACACATATATATATATACATGTGTGATGCTATAAAGATCTATTACTCTTACATTGCTGTTTAGCATTCCCTGTAAATAATCATATAATAACAATATAAAAAAAAAGCAAAAGTTTGGAATAGTAGAATATACTGAACACATTGTAAATTATGTTAATATATGTAATGATACAGCGTATCTATTAAAACAAACAAAAAAGCAAAAAACAGCATGAAGTTTGGCTGTGAAGATTAACCAACTCTCCCCCTTGATTTATCAGTAGACTATGGCAGTATGATGTTGTGTCCTTGGAGTAAATTTGTCATTTTCAGGATTATAATATTTCACACTATTATCTATAAGACAAAAATTATGCTAAAACAGAATTGAGGATAAAGGGAGAAGACCCTAAGGGATGTTATAATTATCCCTAATCTAAGTATTACAAACCCAGGAGATTCTTCATTAAGAGTTTGCATGACCCATTCAGAGTAGGCACAGAATCCTGTTATATCTTCAGACTTCCTTTGATTTCCATTATTGCTAGCTCCTGCTGCCTTTTTGTACTGTAGCACATTCAACTAATTGCAGTGACATAACCCGTCTTCAGAACTGACCTTCTCTGAAATATAACAAAAATCCAGTGTAATACACATTTTATTCATCTTACTGTTAGGCGTCACTTAGTATGACACAGAAAAGCCACTTATTCATACAAAGTCCCTTTAACTTTTAGTGGCAATGAAATAATAAATTTGTAAATTTGTGATTTATGTCTTGTTAACACAGCAAATTTTATCCAATGTTAAGGGATTTCACTGGATATTCCATTTCTCAGAGCCAGAGAGCCGTTTTTTCTCTGTAAAATGTACCGCACTCTGTCAGATTTATAGCAGTTTACTCCTGCTATTTTCTGTTTTTATTTTTTTCTTTTTTTTTCCTTTTTTTTTCTTATCTGATAATCTTACTTTACTGTCCTTAGTTTCATACCAATACTTTTTCTCTATGTAGAACGTTAACTGCTGCAGGACTGTTATGACACAGTCTGTAATAAGCCTTTTTTTTTTCTGAGCAAGATAAAATACATGCTGTCATTCAGCAACCAATGATCTAGTTACATATTTTCTTGTAAGGACACTTAGGAAATTTATGCCAGAGTAGGAAAAGTAAATGCAATGAAGTGAATTAACACTGACACAATTCTGTGTGGCAACATGAATACGATCTATCTGATGGCTTCAAATGTGTATCTTTAGTCTAGCTTTTCTGAAGCCACATTTAATTCAGGAAGTGTCCCTGAACTGAAAACAGTTGGCATATTAAGATGATCTAGGATATATACTTGCCCTGTTCTTCTTCTGCATCCATGTATGTCCATTGCTGGTGACACAGAAGTTCAGTACAGCTGTTTTGTGTGATAACAGCCTCCTCAAGGTATAACTTAAGGCCAGATGTTTTAGTTTCCTTCGTAAACACAAAACCACTCCTCACTTTGAGAATTTACGTGAATGATGCAGTTAAATTATTAAGTATGAGTTTCAAAACAGTTCTACCGCTAATGCAGTATTTGGTGATGTCATTTGTAACCAATGTCCTCTGTTGGCCTTTAAAGTATTTTACAGCAAAATTTTGCAAGTCTTGTACTCGTTGTTATAACGACATATTTCCTAATCTCCCTAAGTATTCGTGGTTTCCCTCAGATACACATTTTTTTATGCTAATTATCTTTTTAACAGAATATGAAATGTGTGCTCAAGATACCTTGGAGCTACGATGGCATTTTGATTGTAAAAGCCGTCAGCTGCGACAGGTAGAAACCCAAATACTTAAGATAGAAACAGTCAACAGAAAGATTCAGGAGGATATAGACTTCATGAAGAAACACAGCCCTCTGCTGGAAGAAAAGCTAAATCTGGAGGGTGAAGCTGTGAAGGATGTATTGCTGGCTTATGAAAAGGTGAATACAAATCATGCAAAGACATTTCTATTAGGACCTTTCCACTAGATAAGTTTGTACCCTTTTAGAGAACAGCAGTATTTTGGCATTACTAGTCTGTTGTAAATTTTGTACACAAAGACTGAGAATTGTGTGCCTGTACCATTACATACAGAATCAGTGCAGACAGAATCCAGGGAGGATAATGCTGTTGGCCTTTAAATGCTTCATAAGCATACGTGGAATGTAATTCTAAATTAGTAAGTTGATTCAATGTAGATTTTTTTTTGGAAAGAAAGATAAATGTCATATATCTGATGTCTGCATAAATTCTTTTCAGGTTTCTCAGTCATCAAGTTTTGTTCCAGAATGTATAGGTGTTAGAAGTTGTAAAAGAAACTAAAATGTAATTATTTTCAAGTGCTGGTGTCTTTTTTTTTTTTTCCTAATTTATCTGTTGGTAGTATTTATTGATAACAATATTGATAATAATATCTTATTTGTTGATAATAAATGCCTACAGTACTTAATTTCAGACTGAATAATCAAAGTTTAGCAACGTTGTAGGTAGTTTAAAATTGGCATCTGAAAATGAGTGGTACTGTGTTACCTCAAGTATAAGTTTTAATACTAATTACTTTCGATATATGTTTTGTAGTTGCTTTTAATTGCAAGTTTAGAGATGAATCTCTTTCAAGATGCTGTATTTACACTCTAAAAATGTTTTATGCTTGTGGGTGACTCTTAATAAGAATTCTTGATCTAAATTTGTTTTATTTTTAAATTCGTATTTTAAGGAATCAAAAAGCATGTCAAAATACTTCCAAAATTAAAAAGAGTTAATGGCACATTATATAAATATGAGAATTGTTATAAAGTCCTTCTGATTCATTTCCTTTTTCTTAATATCAACAGGATGTGATCATGACACAGTGTGAGAATTACAGCTTGCAAATTCCTTTTTTCTATATTTTTGGAAATAATTTTCTGCACACCAAAATTTGCATGTCATTCTGACATGAAATAGCTGATAGTTCTATCACTGATATATTTTCAAAACACTAGGTAATTAAAAATCAGTTATTGTGGTTTTTATTTTGTATCCTTTTTTCTTGTCTTTGAATACATTTTATACAGTCAAAAAATTGAGGAGTTCTAAAGTACTACTCAGGAAACAGGATTAATATATATATATATGTAAAGACTGTTTTAAATTAATACTTCTTCAGTTTTTTTTTCCCAAAAAGTGACAATACACATCTTAAGAATATAGATTTTCTGTTCCTGTATCTCATTTGTATATTTCATTTCAAAAAAACCTCAAATTATTAAATGAAATATCTATGATTTTTATTGTACTCTAATTAATATGCTGTACATTCCTCATTTTTTTCTTTTTTTTTTTTTTAATTCCATGGTCTTAAAAAGCAGCTAATACTGAATTTTCTTTGCAATTAAACAATTAAAGCAATTTACTTTTGAATCTCTAGTTTTTAAAATCTGGAGAACTAGTTTGAGCAGATAAGTGCTAGATTATGATAAAGATTTTATATCGTGTTGTTTGTTGACATTTGTAATATTTTCAAAAGCAGAGACAATAGGCATGTGCATAGCTCAAAGTTGATAGGAACAATACTATTAATACTATTGAAAATTTTGTTCATTGTCTGCATTGTCTCAGGCCCCTCTTTTACACAGGTGACTGCAGGGCTTGTACATCCTCTAGGAGATACTTAGCTAATGATTCTGGCAGTGAAACCTCTATGGCTTCTTTCAACTTTCTTTCTTTCTGCTCCAGAGGTCACTATCTTCCCATGAAAGTAGCCACCAGTAGTTTCACAATAACTACTAAGTTTTGCAATAGAGCGAAAAGCCTCTTGATAACACTTCTTGACGTCATGCAATTTTACAATACACATTCTGTTGTCTTTACAGACCATGCAAAATTCATTGTTATGGCATCACAAAATACTGCTTCAAATTTAAGCTTCAATTTTAAGATTGCAAAAAATCATACAAATCTAGATTTTTTTTTTTAATATTATGTATTTTTGTATAACTTCTGTTGGAAAACTTATTTTATTTTATTTTGATGCTTAGGCATCAAAAATATATAGCGATGTTCATTCTGAGCTCATGGAAATACAAAAGACAATGAAGAGAATTGATGAAGAAGGAAAAAAGAAGATAAAATCTTTGTACAAGAAAATTAAATATGCTGGGATGCTACTGAGTCAATACAAGTAAGAGCTATTCAAATCGTGTTACACGCTTGTGTTAGTTTTTAATAGTAACAATGAAACTAGAAAGTTTGCATGTAGAAAACATTTTACATTTTGATTTTTGTAAAATTAAAGTTAATAGAATTATACATAAAATACGTGTTTGCTTTGTCTTAGTTTATATTAGCAAAATAAGGAAGGGATGATGTCCACAAATATACCCAAATGTAATGTTTCAAGAGGCTATATATTTTTGCCTTATTTAATGAATTATGAAATTTTATTCCCTTTCACAGATTTTTTGCTATCATTCCTATTGACTACACAAATTACTTGCATTGAACAGCAGCGCCTACCAAAATGTCATAGTACCATAGCTAATTTTGAACTTGCATGTTAAACAAAACAATTCTAGCCAAGTACTTTTTACCTTATCAAAATATAGTCTGTCTTTCTTTCTTTTTCTTTCTTTCTTTCTTTCTCTCTCTCTCTCTCTCTCTTTCTTTCCTTCTCTCTCTCTCTCTCTTTCTTTTTCTTTTTCTTTCTTTTTCTTTCTTTCTTTCTTTTTCTTTCTTTTCCTTCCTTCCTTCCTTCCTTCCTTCCTTCCTTCCTTCCTTCCTTCCTTCCTTTCTTTTCTTCCTTTTTTTTCCTTTTTTGTTTCCTTTTTTTCCTTTTTTTCCCCCCCAAACAAACATTAATGTAAATTCATTGGCTTGGAAGGTAGCTTCTGTAAGATGACATATGTTGTAGTCTCCTCACTGTCACCACTGATCAGGTTACTAACCCCTGATTTATCAAGTAGGACTATAGGGACACCAGTGGCTGGTTTCTGACAAGTAATCTCTTCTTTCAATAGCTTAAGAGTCAGGACCAGGAATATCTGTGCAAAAAACCAATACTAATCACTTTCATTTGCTAGGAAGTTTCACTCAAGTTTGCTCTTTATGCCTGTAACCGTAGTTGCTGATTTTATTTGGCAAAATAAAAAAAAAGTATCAAGTGACACAGTGGCTCTTTTTCACTTGAAATGAGGAAAGTGTACAGGTATAATTGAAAGGCATCAGTTAATTGTCAAGATAACCTTACTGGCAGTAACATTTTTCAATACCACCGCCACATGACAGCAACTGTTCTTCAAATATCAGGTATTTCAAAAACAGGGCATAGTAATTATGAACCATATACATCTTGTAGTAAGCCACCAATTTTGGTCCATCTTATTTTTTAATTCAGAACTACCTTGATTCCCTAGGAGTTCCTATGCCAGTTCCATAACTCAAGCTGTGCTGCGCACAACCTGAGTTTGAGTAAACCTGAGTTGGAACAGCACACACTATTTCAGTATTACAGACAGCTGATATTAGCAAGTGCTAGATGTACAGTTGTCCTGGTTTCAGGTAGGACAGAGTTAATTTTCCTCCTAGTAGCTGGCAGGGTGCTATGTTTTGGATTAGGATGAGAAGAGCGCTGATAACATGCTGATGTTTTAATTGTTGTAGAGCAATGCTTACACCAAGCCAAGGACTTTTCAGCTTCTCGCTCTGTCCTGCTAGCGAGCAGGCTGGGGGTGCAGCAGGAGCTGGGAGGGGACAGACCCAGGACAGCTGACCCAAACTGGCCAAAGGGGTATTCCATACCATCTGACGTCATGCTGAACAATATATAGGGGTGGCTAGCCGGGGTGGGGGGGCCGGCTGCTCGGGGATAGGCTGGGCATCGGTCAGCGGGTGGTGAGCAATTGCATTGTGCATCACTTATTTCGTACACATTATTACTATTAATACTATTATTATTATTATTGTTATTCTTTTCCCTGTCTTAATAAACTGTCTTTATCTCAACTCACAGACTTTTCTCTCCCCCATCCCGGAGAGGGAGGGGGGAGGGTGAGCGAACGGCTGTGTGGTGTTTGACTGCCAGCCGGGCTAAACCACAACAACAGTCATGGCTGTAAACCTGTCCTGCTCACTGATGCTTCATTCAAGGCAGCAAGATTAATGTTAATAGTTGAGAGACTTGCAAACTCATGTGTTCTTGGTAAACCTCATTTCACTAGTTGTAATTTCAGAAACAGAAGTGCTATCGGCAGGGAGTGTCCCATCTAACTCCCATTCCCCATTTCTTTCCAAGGCTTATTCTCATGAGAATTTGCTGTAGCGTTGGTCTCATTAATTTATATAAGCACAGTAAAGAAGCAAATATAGGGCTGACAGAATGAAGTGTCCACTTACAATATTTCTTCATTTTTAATGAAAAGAGGGTATCTTTACCTGAAGGCGTGTATATTATCTAAAGGTACACGTACCATCACAAGTTAATGCCATATCTCCTAAAATAATTGTCTCTTCAAATGTAAGACACTACTGTTGTCTTACTACAGGATGTTTGTTTCCATACACTGATCCATGCAGCTTCAGGAGGTGCACAAAACCAAAAAATACTCCCTGACCATTTTTAGAGGCGGGTTATGTTTATTGAACTAACAGTGGAGTTTAGACTGTTAAGTTCCTGGCAGTAGTGTTGACAGATGGGTCATCTGTGTCTGCTAGATTACTGGATGATTCTAGAAAGTTGTGTCAGTCTTTCCCTGTGTTTCCAAATATGACTGTGAGCTACAAGGACTAGTCTTTGTGCCAGCACAGATGTAATATATATAAGAGCTGTTACTTTTGCTCAGTGAAAGCCTCTTTGCAAATCGGATTCTCATCTGTATGTATCTAGGAATTTTATGCCACGTCAGCCTATCTTTGTTGAGAAGATATAAAACTCCAGAAATTGTTACTAGAACAAGCATACTTTGTGATTTTGTATGATTACAGGCCATCAGCAGCCTGACAGACTTCCTAAAAAGACAGAAAGCATGCAGTTAGTGTACAGCTATCTTTTAGACAAGATGATTGTAATTCCTCTGTTCTGTCTGTGAAATACCTTTTGTAGGCTTGTCTACCACGACTGAGCAGTTGCAAGAGTTTAGGGTACTGCCAGTGACCTTTTCATTTGATGTAACAAATAGGAGGAATTGGTATATTTTTTAACCTGTAAATAAAGTGTTGGAGTAGTATACAATGGAATAAACCAGGGCACACGGTAGAATTTGGTAGTAAGGTATTTTGGTACCCTCTGTGACGGGACCCACTCTTAAAGGAACATAAATAGGAGGTCACAACTGCTGTAACTGTTTCCTGTTGGGTTTAGATTTTCATGTCCTTTCTTTGTTCAAGAAATAATTGAAGCTGATACATGTGATTGTTTTACTTACTGTTTACAGTGCTTAGTAGGCCCTGGTAAAGAACTCCAAAAATAATGGGAGTTGTATTGCTTCCAGTTTCTTTAAATTCTAACATTTCAGAAATTTTATTTCAAAAATAATTGGTGTTCAGTAACTTGAAATGTCTCTTTCAGGCCCGCAAAAGGAGTACTTATTGCCTGCTTTAGAATTTTGCAAGTTTTTAAACCTGCAGCTCAAACACCAACTTTTGCAAAACAGAGCAATCTCACAGTGTATTTTGAGGTAGAGATCAACCTCAGGAAATCATTACGTTGCCTAATATGACTGGTGTTTTTGGTGTCTGCTATCCAGGGAAATCTGAGCTTGCCAGTCAGCTGGAACAGAGACCTTACTGACACATTCTGAGAAAGGAAGGTTATTTAAATGCAATCATTCTGTTTCTTTAAGAGAGATACCATATCACCGGGGATCTCTCGGTCATTGGCCGAACTACGTCAGAATTAAAGAAGGATCATAGCTCTTCCTGTCATATGTTTATATTTTAATATAGGAGCAGGAGGAATCCCAGATCACATGTATTTCCCTTAATGACATCACTACTCAAGAAATTGCAATTATAACACTCAGAAAGTGTCTGTGTACTTGTAATGAGATATACACTGTGTGTCATCAGTAAGGTCTAGTCAGTGCAAGATAAGAAAATGTATTTTTCTTTAAGATGAATAGTTTAGCTATTCAATGTTAGAGAAACAAGTCTCTCTATCTGACTTACTTGCTTCTTTTGTCAGCATGTTTGGTTTCTTTCCTTTTTTGACTCTGACCTTTACTGTGAATTTCTCACAGTAAAGCTCTTATCTTACTTGAGTTCAGGATAATTTTGACACTCTATTCTTTTCACCTTAATATTATTGGTATTTTATGCTAATTAAATTTTATTGTATTTCCTATCAGAATAAAAGGATTCACATATAACATGTTTATGTTTAGTTAACTAAAGCTTAATGTTTTTCATTTCAGAGTCTAGTTTGCAATCTGGAAAGAATAATAGAAAATCTGGAAAGAATATATGAAAATGAAAATCGTAGTCAGAATATTTTAATATACAAACCCTGAGGCGAGATTTCTGTAATATCAATACCTGTCAAAACTGGTGTAACTTCTGGAAATCATCATGTGATTCCCCAGTTAAAGTCACTATGTGTGTAAAAAGGAAGAAGTGTGTGAAGGGTAGGAGTCAATACTTATTTTTGATGGGTATGAGACTGTGAATGCAAGCTTCACAATGTCTTCACAATATTTGGAATTTTAATTTTAGCTTAGATATAGAGAGATGTTCTGATCACATGCTTATTAGCTTCTCTGTGAGTTCCAGTTGAGAGAAATAAGGCAGCAATGACCTTCATTCTATAACTGGTAAAGTTCATTGAAACCTCATATTGATTACAGGAAAGGTCAGATCCTAGGTAAGAGGTATTACTAAAAATGTAGTGTGATTTATTACCATGTATTCAGATACACTGCAAATCTGTTTATTGTTTCTTTTGTCTATTTAATGTTCTGTCAATGTTCTTGTCCAATTACTAGCTGCTGTCAAGAACTGTTAGCAGTGGTTATAGTGATCCATTGCTGAACATGATTTTATCATACAATATCAGAGCAAACAAGGCTACAAATATGTGACTTCACTTTTCATAAAATATATATATATATCCTCTGCGACTTTGGATTTTTGCTTTGTTCCTCCTTCCTATCTCTTTTCTAAAGAAACTTTCTCTATTTTCAGTGTGCTTTCAGACCTCTCCAGGATGTCTTCTGAGTCCCTTTCATTTCTGTGATATACTTTTCTGAAATGGGTTAAAAGCTAATGCAAACAGTATTCCAAATGAAGCCATATCAATGACTTTAAGAGGGATGTCTTGCTCTCATTTTTTATTCTAATGTTTTTCATCCCACTTCTTAATCTAACCCCTTAGCTTCTTTATATTTGTTAAATGTTGAGGAGAGCTTCAGAGTGTTTGTGGAAATGTATGCATGTCTTTCTTAATTTGAAATAATTAATTTAGAATTTTGAGGTGTATGGATTGTTCAGTCTCTCCGGTCTTACGCTTCTTTTGAGTTTGGACACTAAATGCTACATGCTGTTGTGCTCCCCAGTTTAGTTTGTCTTGATTTTTTTCTTAAGTTTCATAGCCCTTTTGGCCCTGCCTATTCTAAATCATGTTACATGCAGACTTTCAATTTTACTGCACCTTGCCCTTTCAGATCATTAGTAAATATACCAAAGCAGCAGATATGGGATGCTGAGATACCATGTTATTGACCTATTCTTTTTGTTCAGTTCTCTTTGGAATTCTCTCACTGCATCACAGCTGTTGGTTTATTCAGTAGTTTTAGGACAGCGTGGCCAGTTTTCAAGTTTTGTTTTGGTAGTCTTGGTGGAAATCAAGACTTTGAGTTTGTTTCATGTTCATGGAAAGAAATTGTGGTGTTTGTCTAGGTTGTCAGATAGTTACTGGTGAATTGTCACTTTTCAGTTTTCTTGTCACAAGCCTTTGTTCTGAGGAGAATTACCATTGCTTTACAGCAAAAAAAATCTCTGTCTGTTTGAAACAATCATAATGAAGTGAAATCCCTGTGATAATGGCAATAGGTAACTAATACCTGAACTTCATCATGTATTGATATGTTGATAGAAATACACCATGTATGTTTTCTGTTTCACATAGTTAAGGGATTTCCTATTTGTGCAACATGGCAATGATGAAGACTGTTGTGCATCTTGCAACCCGTCCTGTTTGTGATACCAGTGATTTTAGGAATATCAGCATTTATAAGAAAAAGTCAAGAATTTTTTTTTCTACCCTTCACTGAGGAAATTAATTTTTTTGTCTACTGTATTATTTTTCCAGCCATTTGCTAGACTTGTAATTAAAACCAGAATGCCAGAATTAATTAAAGAATGGCTTACATTCCAGAAGAAGCAGACCCTTCAGTTGCTGTCTAAGGAGGATTGGAATTGTATAGGTGTGAGAAAGACGAATTTCTGATGGCACAGACTTGAATGACTGCTCTTCAGTTGGTACCCTTTTCTTTATGTTCAATACCATAAGTGAGAGAACGATGAATACTGTATGAAACTCAAAATACTGAGGCTGGGGTACATGACACAGCACAGTCTGTTATTTTTCCACATATTCACTGTGGCTGATAATAGTGTATTTTTCCATGAGATTGTACTCAGAAAAGTTGTGGCTGATAGGCAGTATGAGAAGAAAATTACAGTCTGTCTGTTAAATGTCTGTCATCAGAATAATTCCAAGTATCATTTATATGTGTCTATCATGACTGGTGGGACCTGAAAGAGTAGAGGTGTTTGAAGTGTTAGGTTTCATGCTCGTGATATATATTCTGTGACCTTTGGAATGTGACTTTGCAGAGTAAGTCTTTATCACTGTATAGATATCTTGGAAGCAAATAAAGGAAGTGTATCAAGTAATCTTGTAGGAATGGCTCTTGAATTACTGACTGAAGTCCTGTCGTCATACTGTTTTATTTATTTTTTTTACTGTGTTTAGATATGCAACACATGTTCAAGGTTTTTTGGGGGGTTGTAATGCAGTAGATGTTTGTAAAATACAGCTACTGTTGGCCTTAGTTCTGCTGTGGTGGATTTATTTTGCCATTTAAGGCATGCTTGCTTAAGTCATGTTATTGGTTGAGTTAGTTCTCTGGGGAGCATGGGAGAGACTCTTCCTTCTGAAACAAAAATAGTGGAGAAACATCAGCAGTCATTGTAAAATTTTAACCTGATATCCCTCTATTTCTTTTGCCTTTCACCAAATCCATTCTCTTACAGAGCTGTAGCAAAAGACCTGTGCACAGCCTATAATGAGGCCTAACAGTGTCTCCTGGGAGTGTTTTCCCAACTACTGTTGTAGTTACTACTAACTCTTTCTGTAATTATGGGTAGTTTTCTTTCTGATAAAAGCAATGTGTGCTGATAAATCTGCTATTCAGAGCTGAATTAAGGTCTTTATCCCCTCCTTTGACCTTGTCTACTGTATGCAAGTTTCTTTTTGCATGAAGAACCGGCGTCTTACCTGCATGGTGGCACCAAAGATACTGGTTACAAGATGATACAGAAAAAAATTTTCCTCACAAATGACAATCGTCTACAAAATGACAGTAAACTAGTTTGATTAAGTGAAGATAGCTCTAAATTATATTTAGCCTCTAGTAGAAAAAGAAGTTGACTGCTATTTTGTTTAATAAATATGTTGAGGTATGATGCAAAGTCTTCTACTCAACTACACTGATACCTGTTTAGAGGTCCAATTGGAAGTTGCACTGTTGGCAAACTGTTTAAAGTATAAGTGAACTGGTAGCCTGATTAGTTTTGACTTCTGACTGAAATTGTGTGAACCTGCCAGGGTAGATATTTTGAAAGTCTCTCATGCATACCTGTTCAAGAAATGTAGTAGAGAATCAAAATAAATCTTTACTAATTCAGATCTGCTTTACATTTTCCTTTATAGAGAGGGACTACCTTGGAATATTTCCAAATAGATGGATTCACTTTCTGTGTATTTCTATTAGGAATGAGTTAAAGCATTCTGAATTTATTTGGACCGAATACTGTATGAAGTTAAAAGAAACAGAGGAGAAGATTATAAAGGATGAAAAACACCTTGAGGAGTTAGTGAAGCAAAAAGCAGAAATCCAGGAAGATGCAAAATGTTGGAACAGCAAAGTGAGTCTTGAATATTTATAAACAAGCAAGTAAATGAGTATCTTTTATTGAAAAGTACATGAATGCCTGAATATTTTTGTGTGTTTAAGAGTTACGGTCCTCTGTAAAAGTAAAAATACGAGTATTGATTTAAAAATAAAAAGTGGTAGAATTGTATAAAAATACCTTACTCATTCTTGTGTTGTGATATTAGTTTTCAGGGTTTTTTAGGAAAAGTGTCGTAGTCTTCTTATGTTGCTTTGAGTGACCTGTGTATTTTTAATTGTTGTATGCATATCTACCTAATATTGCTTATCTTCTTAAGTCATCTGGAAGTGTGTATATAGCAATACAACACGATTGTCTTCTTGAATTAGTAGATTTTTTTTGTCCTGAGTTGGCATATCATGCCCTTTTCTACAGCATGCAGAGTGATACCTTCTTTTACTTAAAATTCCTGTTTTCTCCTAGATTTGTTGGGCATTCCTTTTTTAATCTTGTGTTGCTGTACACAGCAGTTTAAAACATGAACTGGAGATCCTTATGATGCTTGACTAGGAGTTTTAAATTAATTTACAGCTCCGTGTCTGGAACCACTAGAGAAAAGGATGAATCAGGCCCAAAGCAATGTTTAGGTGCCTAAAACAGGACTTAGATTCACACAACAGAACTTGTCATTTTTTATACCTATGCGTACATGTACATACATGCAAATGTATAAAGAAAATAACACTAAAATAACAATAATTCTAAAAATAAATATTTGGAGTTTCCCTCAGTGGAGATATTCAAAAGTTGTTTGGCCACGGTCCCGGGCATCCTGCTCTAGGTGGCCCTTCTTGGGCTGAGATGTTCGACTAGATGACCTCCAGAGGTCCCTTCCAACCTTGAACATCCTGTGACTCTGTGAAATTCATTCTCTTGTGCATGCCCAGTACTAATGTGGTTTGTGCATCTAGATAGTGAGGTCCAGAATCTAAGTGGAGTGTATCCTGCATTCCCCAAGAGACTGAAACTGCTAAGCATGACCAAAAAAGGTAGAGATATACAGTCATATTAGACAGCCTTTGCTAGATATGTTCTTTCCTTTTTTTTCCAACGCTCAGCTGTATATTACAGTTTACTTACGGTTACTGGCACTAGCAATTGCTACTGATATGTAGAAAAATGCTGTTTTCGAATCTAACCAGTACTTGTTAGTAAACCTTTTTTTTATTCTCCTGGATTTTTTTTCCATCTTTTTTTTTTTTTCCCCTCGTCTGATACGTTTCTGTGGGTACCAATTGGGTATTAAAACCAAAACAAGGGAGAAGGTGAAATGCGCAACAGGGATAAGGTGGAGCATGGAACTGCTCCTTTTGGTGACCGCTTCTGGATCGATTAGTTTATGCTGAAGATGAGAGTTAGGCTTAGCACACAGCTGAGCTGTTATTGTCAGTTTCATTCAAAAACATGGCTAAATCTTTACAAGTTAATAAACCTTTAAAAGTAATAGAGGATTTTTAGAAAGCTCAAAGTGATTCTTCTGATCATCACGGAAATGTTTGTGGGAGAATGGAATTATTTTGGGAGTGATGAGAAAATACTTGGATTATTTTTAGCAAATTAAATGGTGTTTTAATTGGATCTAAATTGCAACATGCAAACTGTCACATACATCATTATTTTATTATCAAAAAACAAGTTTGAAGACATAATTGGTGATGTAATATTTCTCTGTCTTTTTTCTGTCTTTTTTCCCTTGTCTTGATTAATGCTTTTTTAATATTTATTTGACATACGATCTAGGAGGAGTGGTTTATTATTTAGGAAATGTTATGACTTTTAACAGTATAAGGACAAATCTGAGTATTATTTTTTCCATGTTACCAAGGTTTGTGATAAGACAGGCATCTGTATGTATCAAAACCACCTTTCTCTATCTATACGGGCATAGCTCTTCAAAGATGAGAAAAAAAGCCTCCTCATAAAATTAATCGTATATTTACCTACACCTCCGTTATTCTTTTTTCTTTATTGATGTCCAGCAATTCAACAACAATCTTTTTTTTTTTTTTTTTTTTTTTTTACCCTTTAACTAATGGAAGAGGATTTGGAATTTGAAACTTGGTTGGAGACTTAAGATGCGTTCATTTGGTAGCCTGCCATCAAAATATTTTTCCAGGCACTGAGGGGAACCAATGCCCTCCTAATACAGTAATGCATCAAAATTAATGCTCTCTTGTTGCCACTAGCAGCAGAAAGAGATTGGGCATTGAATAATATAGTAGAAATGTTTGAGGCAGACAATACGTTAACAAATTATAGTATCTTCATACCTGCTTCTTTATAATTCTGTGTATAACAAACAGAACCAACGGAAGTTAAGAGGTAGATGTATATAGGAAATCAGACTTAGGAAATTTTGGATGCTGATATATTTGCAAACCTGCTTTTAATGATCTGTACAGGGAACGTCTGGAAATGTTTTCAAGAAATAAAGGTTTATCCTGAGATACTTCTTGAGAAACAAAGGGATAGAAAAGAATCAGATGCTAAGTATTACTTGGTTGTAGTTGGTGTCCATGTGGCTCATATCTTTGTTGCATCAGTGCAAAGACATAATTTGATGCTAAAAGGCTTCTTAAGAAGTCTTAGGACTTCTTCATCTGAAGGTGTTACTGAATCTACAACAAATTATTTCAAATAAAAGTTAGAGAAAGAGGAGGAAGAGGTTTGTATCTGAGTCCCCTTTGAGTTGGTCTTCTGCCCTTAGTAAATTCTGAAGGACATTGTAAATCCTGTATAAGCAGGAGTCAGATGCTCTTAACAGTTAAAAGAAGCATTTTGTTCTAATTTGCTTTTGTAAAATTTGGTCTACTACTTTTTTTTTTTTCTTGCTACAGCAGGTACAAATAGTAGATTATTCCCTTTGTCACTATGACCACATTGCGTATGCCTGAAGATTTGTAATATCTCTGCTCTGCCATCCTTGCTCTAGACAAAATAAATTTGTTCAGTCTAATCTTACATCTTCTCAAAGACTTTGTTGCCTTATTCTGTTTCTAAGTCATTATATACACTGTATCTTATTTTGCAGAACTGCAAAGTAGCTGTCATTCAACAGATTCTTTTGGACCAACTTGAGAAATGTGAAAAAGGCATAAACTATTTCCTGTATCAAGTGCAAAGATTTAGTGACTTTAATAGTCAAGTTACATATACAGTTATTCCAGATCTTTACTTCTGTTTCCAAGAATGTTAACACTGTCTGGTCTTCTTACATAGATTTAAAAAAAAAAAAAAGTGTAAATTAAGTTTTCATGTTCTTTGCTATGTGGAGCAGTAAACCTACATCAAAATACTTGAAAGTAAACAACTGTGAAGGAGAGATTTTAGTAAGAATTTCCTTTCTTTTTCTCTGGAGTAAGATGAAAAATGGAGAAGGAATTAAGAAAAACTGACTCTGTAGTAATACCTTGTAATATAGTTAAAAAGAGGACAGATATGATAGAATCATAGAATCATAGAATCATTAAGGTTGGAAAAGGCTTCTAAGAAGATCATTTAGTTCAGCCATCCATGTACCACCAATATTGCCCACTAAACTGTGTCCCTAAGTACCTAATCTACCCTTTCCTTAAACACCTCCAGGGATGGTGGTGGCTCCACCACTTCCCTGAGCAACCCATTCCAATGCCTGACTGCTTTTTCTGAGAAGAAATGTCTCCTAATTTCCAACTTAAACCTCCCCTGGTGCAACTTGAGGCCATTCTCTCTAGTCCTGTCGCTGGTTATCTGCTAGAAGAGGCCGACCCCCATCTCCCCACACCTTCCTTTCAGGTATCTGTAGAGAGCCATAAGGTTTCCCCTGAGCCTCCTCTTCTCCAGACTAAACAACCCCAGCTCCCTCAACTGCACTTGTGTCCTTACGGCACTTGTGTTCCAGGCCCTTCACCAGCTTCGTAGCCCTTCTCTGGATATGCTCCAGGGCCTTGATGTTCTTCTTGTACTGAGGGGCCCAAAACTGAACACAGTACTCGAGGTGAGGCCTCACCAGAGCAGAGTACCGGGGAACAATCACCTCCCTGGTCCTGCTGGCTACACTATTCCTGATACAAGCCAGGATGCCGTTGGCCTTCTTGGCCACCTGGGCACACTGCCAGCTCATGTTCAGGTGAGCATCGACCAACACCCCCAGATCCTTTTCCTCTGCACAGCTTTCCAGCCACTCTCCCCAAAGCCTGTAGCAGTGCATGGGATTGTTGTGGCCAAAGTGCAGGACCCGGCACTTAGCCATGTTGAACCTCATCCCATTGGCCCCTGCCCATCGACCCATCCTGCCCAGGTCCCTCTGCAGGGCCTTCCTACCCTCTGACAGACCAACACTTCCCCCCAACTTGGTGTCATCTGCAAACTTACAGAGGGTGCACTCAATTTCCTCATCCAAATCATCAGTAAAGATATTAAAGAGGATGGGCCCCAACACCACTAATTGCCAGCTGGATTTAAATGCATAACTGGATATAACTCGGTATTTCACACATAGTGATAGAAAACTCAGAAGCAGTTATGCAATGAAAAAGAGATGTAACAACTGAACAGTATTCATAATGCTCAAATGCACAGTGACCTTTCCATATAGTGGTTTTATAAGTCTGTATTTGTTGTCTGTATTGACAACATACACCTTCATACCTTAGATCTCCTTTAGAAAGCCACATAGCACGTAAAAGATCAAGCAACAGTTCTGTGTTATGCTCCAGAAACTGCAATTAAGCATATTACTCTCATGGTCATCTTTCACAGATATCCCTAGTCAGGTCTTTCTAGATTTCTGCTTTTAATTTGTGAGAAGCTCACAGACTTGCCTTTTTTTTGCAAACTACCTAACCTGCTTAAGCGACAGACAAATGAAAAATGAATAAATTTAGGAGACGGAGGTCCTTATAAGTTTTTTGTTTGTTTGTTTGTTTTTGGGTTATGCTGTGTATTAAAAAGACTGCTTTATTTTTGAAAGTACTAGAAAAGTTGTGTTAGAAGGGATTTCAAGAGACTATCTAACATACCTTGCACAGTGTGGTAGTATTTAATGTCATTCTTGTCGAAATATTTGCTCTAAAAACATATGAAAAGGGGGAAAACATTTCTAAATCACCCTTTCTAAATACTAGCAATTTAAAAAGTGGGACATTTTGCTCATAATCTTTTTTTTTCCCCTGTAAATGTAACCAGTTTCTCTTTATTATTCCCCCAGTGCCCTGAAGTACAGTTGATTTCTGTATCTTTTTTAGAATATTTTACATATTAAAAGACATTGCTTTTTGATCTGCTTTTTCTAGATTGCTAAAGGTGCTTCTTTTCAGTCTTTCCAAATAGATCATGTTTTCTAATCCTAACCATTCTTCTTTCTCTGTGGACTTTCATAGTATATTTATATCTTAAATTACAGAGCCCTGAAATGTACATACTACTTCAGTTGAGGACTTGCTACACCTCAAGCTTTAATGAAGTAATTATTATTGATTTTTATAAATATTTAATAGATCTTTTTTGTCCTAGAGCATTATATGATTATTTTTGATTTAATCAACAAGTATTTGCAACTGTCTCTCTTGTAAAACTGGTCTTTCTACAGTTATTTTCTGTTTTGAATTTGTGTATCACATACTTCCTGATAGCAGCACTTTGTGTTTGTTTGGATTTAATTTCATCCTGTTGATTATGTACCAGTTTCTAGTTTATCGTATTCCAGTTAGACCCATATCTCTTTAGAGATTGTATAGGTAAGCTCTGTCAGGATAGCTATGTTACTTCAGTCTCTGCAGAGGAACGAGACAGGAAGAAAGCACAGTTCATTAAGCTCAGTGTGAGCAGGTATGCCTTTACCTACTTAAATCCACTTTAAATGTTTTCCTTATCCTGTAGATGCTTGGTTCCCTGACTTCCTCATTTTCCATTAGTTCTGTTGGTTGGTCCATCACTGAATCTCTGTATTAATCTCTGTATTAGTTCGATAGATATTTTGGGATATTAAGGAAAATCTTGAGGCTGAGAGGAATTAAAGGTATTCTGTTCAATTACACACCATATGTCATGTATGAATTAGCAGACTGTGAGTGTGTGCTTACTGATACCATGAAGTCTAAAGATTCTGCTTGGATACATAACAATGGGAATGTGCATATAAATATCTCCAGTTACTCTTTAATAGCCTTCCTTTTAAATTTTAATGTAAGATATATTGTTCATTTTTTACAAAGAAATGTAGGAGATGTTTGTATTACTTAATTACTTGTTTAAAATATATTCTAGGTAGAAGACATGAATAACAAAGTAGCTGCCCAAGCTGATGAGAGCATAAAAATATCAGATGCTTCTTCTGAAATGGTTAAAGCTATGGAAGAATTAGTAAGTTCTTTATTATTTTTATATATATTATTTTTGTGTACTTGCATTTTCTGTGTTGATCTGACTTATTTTGACTTGTGTTAAAGATGTTTTAATGTTTTAATGATCCTTAGAAATCCACCAGAGAAAGTGATCTACAGAATATAAAGCAAAAGCTTCTCAAAACTGATGAAGCACTGGATGCTTTGAAATGTGAAAATGAAGGACTTGAGGGAGAAAATGAAGAGCTTTTGCAAGAATTCAGAGATAGGTAATACTAACAATATAAACATAAACATAGAAAAGAAACATTATTTTTTCACTGAAAGCATGCCTATAAAACAGAACCTTGCTTTTATTTTAAGTCTGTCTATAACTAATATTTCAGTAATTTCAAGTCTCTTTAGGCTGAAATCTATCATTGAGATTTTTTGACCTTGACTTGAAAGAAAAAAAGCTTTTTTTTTTTTTTTTTCTGCCAAAGACTATATACATAGTTTGACAATTAAAATGAAACAAGGAAGATTCTGAATTCTCTTTGTTAGCAAAAAGCTCAGTCTTAAAAACATTTTGGCAAAGCTTTTATAGATTTTATTTGTATTTCTTTTTATTTATGATGTTTATAAAATAGAATCTGAAATACTACATTTCTCTACTTTCTTTGAGTTCTTGTTAGACATTATGCACATATTTTTTTAGCTCCTCAGTTTCTTGATTCCAAATAGCTGTACTTTAAACTATATTGTGCTTAATATTCCCAGTGCATTAATAACATAACCGAAAATAAAACCAATTTTCAGTTCCTACTTCATCTGGACACCAGGTGTATGCTGTTTTTAGGTATCTGACACATTGCTATTTATCCCCCTGGTAATTTTGAATCTTGTTATCTAGTTTCAGCAAAGTCAGCTGAAAAGAAAAATTCTTGAAAATAATTACATTCTCACAAGTTTTGTAAAAATTGATAACTGAGTTGAATACAGACATCCTGTCAGCATGAAAACATTCCTTACTAGACCCCGACAATTCTATACAAGAGATGTAGGAAAAAGGCGAGGCAGGGTATAAACACAAAGATGAAAGAGAGAAGGAGGTATGTGCACGTCCCTATTAATGCTCCCAAGTTGGAGCTCACACCTTACACAATCAAGCAAATCAACCATGGGACTCAAATGGGTATGAAACCAAGCTTCAGTAGAGTTCTGATATTCACAGAACTACTACTGGGATTGTAAGAACATTTTAGAATTAAAAGTTCGTTATGTACCTTTACAAATTTATTATTTTCAACTGCATTGACTAATCTTTTTTGAGCACTATCTTTTTCATATATAATTAATATTGTTGTGAGTGTGTCATGATTATTGTGTCCTTCCACATGTTCAGGAGTTCAAGAAATGCATGCTAAAGTTTGGATCACAGACCCAGACAGTGCATATTACAAGTTCCTAGTAATGAAGCTCTCCAGAAACTCAGTCTATTTATTTCTTCAATGGATGATCTGAAGACATTCTGAAGGGAAAATACCTTTCTAGACAGCTGTTTAGTTTAGTCCTAGGAACCAATGAGAGGAAGCTGACTATATTATTCAATTTTAAATATTTTTTAAAGAAAAGTGTTAATTCACATGAAAAAAAAAACACTTTTAAAATGTATCTTGCTGTAGTGGAAGAACATGATTCTTAGTCAGCCTAACACAATCCCCAATGTACATTGCTTTCCTATGATTAGTTAACTCTTAAAAGGATTTTCTGGAATGCTTTTTTATAGAACCCTTGCATATTCTCAATCCTACTTTCAAGACCAGTAACCTTGCATGAAAAGTGTTAATTCTTAGGGAAAAAAGAGTTGCTAATCCTTACTAAAATTTCAGAGAAGTTACATTCCCCTTATTCTACTGAATACAAGCACAACAGAAAGGAATAGTGTTGTTAGTATGGATTTTTATTTGGGTAATACAGAAATTGAAAATCTTCTTTTATCTTCTTGGAGTTCTTGGCTAAATAAGGTGTGTTTTAACTAAAGGCTATAAATAACTATAGTTCTCTTGGTTGTTTTGCCATTAAGTGTCATGAAGGAAATAGGATGTGTATTCTCAAAAACCTTTAAATTCTCTCATCTGCTATTAATCTCTTGCATTATATTGGAAATATTTTGCATGTCGGATCATTAGTGTGATAGTCTGAGCATTTTGTAGCCTCCCACAAACATTCTCAATATAATTGTGCTTTGTTTTTCACATTCCTTTCTGAATATACTGTGATTTTTGTATGTTCTTTTGCGTTAGGGTAGAATTGCTCCATTTTACGAAGTTGCTATCGAATTTCTGAAGAAATTAGGGAAGGTGTTTCTGTTAGTAAGGATCTTGTTTCATAGAGAAGATTAAACTTGTTGCTCATGAATTTGATGGGGACACTCTTTAATCCATTTCTGATGTGTTTGCTAATAGCTTTACCTAGATCCTTGGGAAGGTGATGGAGCAGCTAATCCTGGAAACCATTTTCCAGGCACATTTCACAAAGACAAGAACATCACAGAATCATCAAATCATTTAGGTTGGAAAAGATCTTAAAGAACAAGTCCAAACATCAACCAGACCTACCATGTCCTATCACTAAACCATGTCCCTTAATGCTATGTCTACATGTCTCTTGTATACCTCCAGGGCATCAGTAGTCAGAATATATTCACCAAAGGGAAGTCATGTTTGACAAACATGATAAACTATGATGAAACGACCAGCCTGGAGATGAGGGGAGAGCCATGGATATTGTCTTCCTAGACATCAGTAAGGCTCTTGACACTGCCTCTCATAATACTCCCATAGAAAAGCTGTTGATGTATGGGCTGGGTGGACAGACTGTGAGGTGAACTGAAAACTGGTTGAATAGCCAGGCACAGAGGGTGGTGATCAGTGGCATGAAGTCTAGCTGGACACCAGTAATAAGCAGTGTAGCTCAGGGGTCAGTACTGGGTCCAGTCCTGTTTAACATCTTCATTAGTGAGCTGGATGATGGGGCAGAGTTTACTGTCAGCAAGACTCCAGATGATACAAAACTGAGAGAACACACCACCAGAGGGTTGTGCTGCTATCTAGAGGGACATGGATAGTCTGGAGAAATGGTTTGACAGGAACATCATGAGGTTCAAGGGGAAGCTGAAAATTCTGCGCATGGGAAGGAACAACCCGAGGCACCAGAACATGCAGGGGGTCACCCAGCTGGAAAGCAGCTTTGCTGGTGAGGATTCCTGGTGGATGCTAAGTTCAACATGAACTAACAATGTCTCCTATGATCTTTGTCCTTCTCATAATTTCTTTGTGCTGTTTCTCTGTGCATTCCAGTATATTCATATTCAACCTTTATATTTTCAATAGGAAAAAGAAAGAGGGGGGATATGTGCTTGCCTTACCTCACTTTAATTGTTCTGTATAATCTTAGAGAAGGGAAGATTTAAGTAGCTTTTATCTTAGTAAAACTAGAGCAGGTAGAAGCCAATATGCCCAAGCCATGAAGAAGGCTAATGGCATCCTGAGCTGCGTTAGGAGTGTTGCCAGCAGGTTGAGGGAGGTAATCAATCCCCAAAGCTCAGTGCCAGTGAGGCCACACCTGGTGTGCTGGGTCCAGTTCTAGGCCCCCCAGTACAAGAAAGACCTGGACATACTGGGGAGAGACCAATGTACAGCCATGAAGATGAGGAAAGCACTGGAGAACCTCTCCTATGATGAAGGGCTGAGAGAGCTGGGGCTATTCAGCCTGAAGAAGAGAAGGCCCGTGGTGGATCTTGTTAAAGTATATGAATAAATGATGGGAAGGCGCAATGAGAACGTAGCCAGGCTCTTTTCAGTGCTGACCAGTGCCAAGACACAAGGCCATGGGCAAAAATGAAAACACAGCAGGTTCCCTCTGAATATCAGGAAACACTTTTTGACTGTGTGGGTAACTGAGTACTGGTACAGGTTGCCCAGAGAGGCTGTGAATCTCCCTCCTTGGAGATCTTCAAAAGCCACCTGGACATGGGCCTGGGCACCCTGCTTTGGGTGGCCCTGCCTGAGCAGGGAGTCAGAGCAGGTGATCTCCAGAGGTCACTTCCAACCTTAAGCATTCTGTGATTTTCTGATGAAGGTTAACAATATGGATGTGTAGGAAAACAATAAAAAATGGGTAGTTATAATTCTTTGATATGAATGAGCAATCAGGGCTTACACTCATGAATAAAGAAGGCTTAAAGTTTTGAGGAAGAGCTTCATGTGTTCAGCATCAAATAAAAGGGTGTAAAATACTGCTTTTGGTTTTGATTTTCAATTATTTTTGTTTTACAATTTGATACTGGGTTTTCCTTTTAGTTACCTTACTTTATAAAAGGTTATGTAAGATAATGTCTGTTTTATTTTAACAGTTCAAGAAAAAAGAAGACATATCAGTCAGAAGTCCAAACTGTCTGCAAACACATACAGAAGACTGAAGAACAAATAGAAAGACTAAATGAAGAGCTCTGTAAAACTGAACTGTCTTACAGTGAAAAAAAAGCAAAGTATGAGGAAATCCAAACAGAAATAACTGCAGAAAAAATCTCCTACAAGGTTGTGATTTCTTTTTTTTAATTTAAATTCATTTTTAGATTGGAAAAATAGAAAAAAAAATCTTTGTAACAGAGAATTATTGGGCAAGCAACCTAATATTAAGCAAATAATAATGTAAAATTTCTGGGTTTTACCATGTACTTTAAAACACTTGAAAATGTGGGAAATAATAGTCTCTGGAAAAGAAAATAAATTGGTTACTAAATGGTCATGGGTAATGATGGCTAAAAATTAAAGTTGACAAATATTAAAGACTACTAAGATTTTGTTAGTGATTCAACATGAATAATAACAAATAACCATATTATTCTTTTGTAACTACATGATTAGAAGGATTTTTAAGTCAATACAATTTTATTCGTTAGTAAATGCAAACATTGCAAATGAAAATATTTAATTATCATTTGGATGTCATTAGTTATCTAGAACTGAAATTGAAATTCATCCTTATGAAATTCATCCACAAGCCTTGACACGATTGTGAAGGCTTACAAGACTGAGAAGTGTTTTCTGTTTTTTCACATTACATAATTCCTAATAAATAACATTGTACATACCATAGTGTTATTGAAAAGTGTAAAATTCAGCATTCAGAAGTACAGAAAAGAAATAATCAGGGGAATTTTCAAGAGTCTTTTTATGCCAGGGTGTTTCATATATTCCTCATTAGCGTTCTACTGTATGTATAGTATAGATTGCCTGGAAGAAAAGACCGTAACAGTTTTATTTTCTCTAATAATTTTAAGATTTCCTAACTTTTAATCAGTAAAATTAAGGACATCATAGTATTTTCCAGTTTATAGTATGCATTGGCATACTAGGCACTCCACGTTTTTCCTGCCTTCCTCTTCACCTAAGTTCTTGCCAAAGGTAACAGGACATCCAAGTACCAGACTGTACTTCAAAAAAGAAAAGAGGAATTGTTGAATGTGATTTAAAACAGAATCAGTTAAAAGGCTTATAGAGCCAAAGTGAAAAAAATGTGAAACATAGTCTAGAGAACCTCAGAGCTGTTAAGGCCTTGCACTGTGCCAGGTTGTCTTCTCTTGGATTAAATGTATACTGCAGGCAATACCTGAATTTGCACCATGTAGTTTTGTCCTATAAATTGTCTTTTTGGTATATTATACTGTTCTGTGGCCATATGTTTTAATGCTAAATTTGCTCTGTGTTGTTTGTATATAAATTTCACAAGCACCATTTTCTCTACATTCTCAGTGCTGTGTGTTGAATTTTTTACATAATTGGATGTTCAACTGCACAGGCAGGGGAGTCTATTTTGCTTCTTCTTTCTTCTTATTTTATTTTTCTAATGGTTATTTAGGGAATGATAAAAATTAGTCTAAGAAATCAGCACTTTAGAAGGGTTTCAGGCAAAGCCCCTGTTTATTTGCTGCCCTGTGTCTTTTTTGTCTTAATTTGTCTTATCATTTGGCTATTATTTTCAGTTACATTTTTATTTTTTTTAAATCCATGATATTTTGTGATAAAGTCTTCAACAGCTTTGTCAAATGTTGTGTGATGAATTAATTTTTTTTCTTTTTTTTTTCTGCCTTGGATATCCTATCTGTGTAAGGCCGTGGTTCTTATTTTCAAAGAAGTAATGGTCAGTCATTGCATATTTACTTTCTACTTGTCACACATTACTTTTATTATTTTATTGCTCTTTTTCAGGCTGAAAACTCCTGATCCATTAACTTGTTTCATGAATGAAAACTGCCCCATATCTGTCATCATTCTATTTGCTCTGTACCTTTTCCAGTTCTATTATTATGGGGGAAGAAAGCAGGACTGGAACTGCATAGAATAAGTAGACACACAATGGCATATACAGTGGTATAAAGATGATCCCTGTTTTGTTGTCTTTCCTTTTATTAATAGTTCTTAACATTACATTTATTCTTTTAAATGCAGTGGAGAATTTTATTCACAGTGTCATGGAACCGTCTGTTTTACTTTCATGATTTTTTTCCTGTTTGATTACCAGCGACCTCAGAATCCAGTCTTATATATAAAAAAATAATACTCTGACCTAATGTACAAATCTACATTTACCTTCATTGAATTTTGTCTACTGTAAACAAAATCCAGATGGTTTTACTAAGTCATTCCGCAAAATAACCTATTTTCCTTATTGTGTCTGAATAAATTGGAAACCACAGGATCCTGCATGGATACTTGCAGGACCCAAGTGTAGCTCTGATACTGTGAAAACTGATGATTTATTTCTACTGTATGTCTTCTATCTTTGAATGCTTTATATAGTCATGTGAGGACTGATTTCTTATGGAGTCATTCATATAATACTTTATGAAATACCAGTTAGGAGTCCAAGTAGACAGTATCACCAGACGCTCTTTTCCACATACTTGTTACATCCTTCGGAAAATTGATGACTTTGTGGCACCACTTCCCAGTCATGCTGATTCCTCTCCTGCATTAAATTCTCCATTTATTTTTTCATAATAATACATGTTATCAGTTTGCCTATTAGGGCTTTAAATGTTTTATTTGATTTGGGATTTGGGCTATTTTTCCTATCATATTTTGAATGCTTCATGTTCAAATCTGTCTGTCAGTGCTTTTGATCACCTGTTGGTTTTATATTGTCTCTAGCAGCCTTCCTACTCAGATGTGTTTGGAAAAAGACTCGTTACTAGTTCTAATGTTCTTTGTAGGTTTTCTAAAAACTCTTAGTTGTGCAACATTATTTTTAGATTTAAATTGGCAAAGCTCAGGATCTTTTCTGTTTTCCTTCTTTTAGACATAATTTCAAATTTTGGAAGATACAGTCAGGCTGCTAATAGCTTCTCTTCTGTTTGGTGGTGTTTATTTTCTTTCCAATATTTCCAGAATGTTGTTCCTTAATGTCCCTTCTCAAGTCATAAATAGTGTTGGTATCCTGGGCAAGTAGTCAGTGAGAAATTTATCTCAATGTTATACATTTATGGTAAGAGAATTTCATTTTGTATGTGTTGTCATGACTTAACTTCTACATTAAGCCATTGCTAATGGTCCCATCTCCACTGATAAGATAGCTTTCCAGCACCACTCATGTAGATTCAGTACCCTTGTTGTTGAATACCTCCATTACTAACAGTTATAGAATGATCATTCTCTTATCAGCTTTAATGTTGCTATAGTTAGTCTCAGTTACTGTAACTTAGCAAAAGCACTGTGGTTATAATAATTTAAAAGCATACATATACACATGAAGACACACACAGGGAAGGTGGCCAGTTGCAAGAGTTAAATGCAAGCTAAAAGTTGCTAGTTTAGTGAGAATAGAGTGCACAGAAGCTAAGATACCTCTCTGTCTAAGAAACAGTTGAACAGTGATGAATTTTGAATATGGTCATATAAACAAAGGTGCAATTTATATTTATATAATTTGACTGCCTGGTCTCTGCTGATATTTTGTTAGACCAATCACCCCTTGGTGTGTCTGATAAAAGTGTCTGTCTGTAACCACCAGTTAATCTGTTTCCATGGGCTACTGAACAGACTGAAGAATATATTCACACAATTACCAAGTGTTATTATTAGTCATTTAAATGATGCTGGGTTTTGGAGCTACACTCCACCTAGTAGACTAAGTAGATTTAGATTGAGATAACCTATAAGCATATGTGAGGGGAAATGTAGGGCCATGGGTACAGGTTGTTGCTCAGAGTTTTCCGTGGAGCAAATGTATGAACTTTCATCTGGAGAAAAAAAGCTTCTACTCATTGATTACAGGATTTCCTTGCAATTGCGCTTTCCACATGAACACTGGTATCCCTGTCTTCAATACCCTTGAAGTTTCTAATAATCTTTGGGATTTGGGGTTTGAGAATAAATGGGGTTGTTTGTCACCTGCTTCTGTATTTTGCTATTTATGTGGCATCTAGGAAATGCTTATGACTTGCTTATGCAAGAACCTCCCTCTCTGAGTATAGATGGCATATGCACTTCTGTAATGCAGACACGGATGTGAATAAAACATCTTCAAGAAGTACATTTCAATAGATGTGATTGAGTCTGTTTCTTACTTCACTATTGGCCATGTTGCACCTAGTTTTGCTTAAGTAATCAGTTTTTCAGTCCCTTAATTCATTTAAAAAAGAAAACAGAAAGCCCTAATTAGAATTTGACTTAGATTGTAATCGGGTATAGTTATGATCGTCTGCTAATCTGACACATTAAACTAGAGGTTTTCAATGTGCAATCTATAATAATTTTCTATATAACTGTAATCCTAGAAGTGGTGTGAGTAGGATGCTCATATAAGAAAGGGCTAAAACATGTTCAGATTTTTAGTAGAAATTACAAAAAAAAAAAAAAAAAAAAGTTCCATCATATAAAATACAGAAGGCACTGAGATATTTTTAAATTTTAACATTCGATATTCAATAGCCATTTAGGTAAGCCAACTCATTCAGCTCCTTCACACATTTAATTATCTTAAGGTACCAAAATTAAATTACATTATTTTTATATTTATTCAAATTAAGAAAATATTGTTGCTTTTTGTATAGTATAATCTATATTTATTTACCTATTGTGCATGAGTTGGTGTTGTAATTTCCTTTTTTATATAATTTTATGATACTTGAGAGAAAATTTAAAAGTTGTAGTCATCCTTACTGTGATGTTAGTGTTAAATTTTCGTTGCTGTTGTCCATTAATTTGTTTTCTTATGTGTTGTATATGTTTTTGTTTTTTGTTTTTTGTTTTCAAGAATTTGGAGTGGAATCTTAAAAAAGAAATTCAAGATGAAAAAGAAGTTTGGAAAGTTATTCAGGTAAACATGACAGTAACTGGTTTACTTCAAATCTAAATTCTTCTGCATTCTTTTTACTTCCAACCATAAATTAGCTTAGAGTAACTTCTGATCAATTCAAATAGAAAGCTAATAGGTTTTGCTAAGTAACAATGTTTGCTGTTTTTTGTTTTCAGCTAGGAAAATTTTAATACTTATGAACACATGGAATATTTTAGTTTTAACCTAGTTATTCACAATAATTTCCAGTTCACTAGAAAAAGAAAAAAAAAAAACTTTCAGTACTAATATATATATGCAGCAACACTATAATTTGAATTTGTATGTCTTTCTTACTTCAGTTTCAAGTGCAATCAGACTCTTACTATACCTTATATTGACACACGCATATATAAAACAGGCTGCCTTAACACCATTTTATATTCTTCTGGTGTGAACTGCTGAATTCGCACAAAACATGCTTGTATTACTTTTTATTCTATGATCATAGAATCATAGAACTGTTTGAATTAGCAGGGACCTTAAAGATCCCCTAGTTCCAACTCCCCTGCCATGGGCCCGGATACCTCCTGCCAGACCAGGTTGCCCAAAGTCCCATCCAGCCTGGCCTCGAAAACCTCCAGGGATGGGGCATCCGCAGCTTCTCTTGGCAGCCTGTGCCACTGCCTCACCAATCTCATAGTAAAGAATTTATTTTTCTCTGGACTTCAGTGATGCTCTTCAACAATCCTCAGGCAAGTCTTGATACTCCTTCAGCTTTTCTGACTGAAATCCCAATAATGGCATTACCAAAAAGGATATTCCATCTATTTCCATCCTTTGGCAAATTGATTCCTTCAGGTGTCTCCTGTGAGAGCATGCATAATGGTCATATTAAATGTGTTGTAGTAACTATAAAGTCTTAAAGCCTTGAGAAAGACACAGAGTGGAAGCTCCAGGACTATTTTCTGAAGAAATCCTAAATTTCTGCATTGAGTGTCACCAGCAAGAGACAGAAGGCCTTAAGATGGGGTTATCAGAACCAAGCTCTAGTTTCTGTCAGATATCTGATAGTCTGAGAAACTTTCCTGAGCTCACTACATGATTCCCTATTATGCAAGAAGATGAAAATCAATGTTTCTTTCAAAGTTGCAATCCAGTAACACAGAGACCTTCATGATACAGACAAAAATTAGCAAAATGCCAACTGGCTGTTGGTATTGTCCTTGCCATTGGTGCGTCATGCTGACAAGAGAACAGAAAGCAGTATATTACCAATTACAGTTGGGTACCTCCTGCAAGGAGATGGGATACAGCGATAATGATCCTGCCAAACTTGAACCACCCTAAACAAGCTGAATCAAATCCCTTGCAAGCAGTACAAGAATTAAATTAAAGAATTAAAGGCCAAAGCTCATCTGGAGCTCAACCTGGCTACTGCCGTTAAAGACAACAAAAAATCCTTTTACAAATATATCAACGCGAAACGGAGGACTAAGGAGAATCTCCATCCTTTACTGGATGCGAGGGGAAACCTAGTTACTAAGGATGAGGAAAAGGCTGAGGTGCTTAATGCCGCCTTTGCCTCAGTCTTTAGCGGCAATACCAGTTGTTCTCTGGATACCCAGTGCCCTGAGCTGGTGGAAGGGGATGGGGAGCAGGATGTGGCCTTCGCTATTCATGAGGAAATGGTTGGCGACCTGCTAAGGAGCTTGGATGTGCGCAAGTCGATGGGGCCGGATGGGATGCACCCGAGGGTACTGAAAGAACTGGTGGAGGAGCTGGCCGAGCCGCTTTCCATCATTTATCGGCAGTCCTGGCTATCGGGGGAGGTCCCAGTTGACTGGCGGCTAGCCAATGTGACGCCCATCTATAAGAAGGGCCGGAGGGCAGACCCGGGGAACTATAGGCCTGTCAGTTTGACCTCAGTGCCAGGAAAGCTCATGGAGCAGATTATCTTGAGGGTCATCACGCGGCACTTGCAGGGCAAGCAGGCGATCAGGCCCAGTCAGCATGGGTTTATGAAAGGCAGGTCCTGCTTGACGAACCTGATCTCCTTCTGTGACAAAGTGACGCGCTTGGTGGATGAGGGAAGGGCTGTGGATGTGGTTTACCTTGACCTCAGTAAGGCTTTTGACACCGTTCCCCACAACATTCTCCTCAAGAAACTGGCTGCTCGTGGCTTGGACTGGCGTACGCTTCGCTGGGTTAGAAACTGGCTGGATAGCCGGGCCCAGAGAGTTGTGGTGAATGGAGTCAAATCTGGTTGGAGGCTGGTCACAAGTGGTGTCCCCCAGGGCTCGGTACTGGGGCCGGTCCTCTTTAATATCTTTATCGATGATCTGGATGAGGGCGTCCAGTGCACCCTCAGTAAGTTTGCAGATGACACCAAGCTAAGTGCGTGTGTCGATCTGCTCGAGGGCAGGAAGGCTCTGCAGGAGGATCTGGATAGGCTGGAGCGATGGGCTGAGGTCAACTGTATGAAGTTCAACAAGGCCAAGTGCCGGGTCCTGCACCTGGGGCACAACAACCCCAAGCAGAGCTACAGGCTGGGAGATGAGTGGCTGGAAGGCTGCTTGGCCGAGAAGGACCTGGGAGTATTGGTTGATAGTCGGCTGAATATGAGCCAGCAGTGTGCTCAGGTGGCCAAGAAGGCCAACAGCATCCTGGCCTGTATAAGAAGCAGTGTGGCCAGCAGGTCCAGGGAAGTGATTGTGCCCCTGTACTCGGCTCTGGTGAGGCCGCACCTTGAGTACTGTGTTCAGTTTTGGGCCCCTCGCTACAGGAAGGACATCGAGGTGCTCGAGCGAGTCCAGAGAAGGGCGACCAAGCTGGTGAGGGGTCTGGAGAACAAGTCTTACGAGGAGCAGCTGAGGGAGCTGGGCTTGTTCAGCCTGGAGCAGAGGAGGCTCAGGGGCAACCTTATCGCTCTCTACAGTTACCTTAAAGGAGGCTGTAGTGAGGTGGGGGTTGGTCTGTTCTCCCACGTGCCTGGTGACAGGACGAGGGGGAATGGGCGAAAGTTGCGACAGGGGAGTTTTAGGTTGGATGTTAGGAAGTACTTCTTTACCGAAAGGGTTATTAAGCATTGGAACGGGCTGCCCAGGGAGGTGGTGGAGTCACCATCCCTGGAGGTCTTTAAAAGACGTTTAGATGTAGAGCTTAGCGATATGGTTTAGTGGAGTACTTAGTGTTAGGTCGGAGGTTGGACTCGATGATCTTGAGGTCTCTTCCAACCTAGAAATCTGTGTCTGTGTCTGTGTCTGTGTCTATTTTACCAATTACAGTTGGGTACCTCCTGCAAGGAGATGGGATACAGCGATAATGATCCTGCCAAACTTGAACCACCCTAAACAAGCTGAATCAAATCCCTTGCAAGCAGTACAAGAATTGCCTTATTCTTAGTTAAACTTGATAGCAGCTAAGGAGCACAACTAGTCAATTTTTTCTTATCCAAGATCACTTTGATACTGGAAAAGATCTCCTGTGATGCATATTTAGCACAGCAGTAGATAGAATATCCTGAGAGCCTTTTCATAGTTGGTAAATGAATGCCACTGAGATCCATCTCTTCCTTCCTAAGAAAGAGACTTGTAATACTTCTGTGAAAAATATGTCTAGTATTAATATTCACACCCTCACTATTGTGAGATACAGTGTAATTTGGTTCCATTGATCCTTGCTGCTCATCCTGAAAAGAATATTCACATGCTGTGAGTGTTCTGATGTTGGATTTTGATCCACGTGTGTAGATTCTGATCTAAAGAACATAGCCAGAACTGTATGGGGGCATTGCAGTCCTTTATTGCAAGTCTTCTTAGCTCAGAGACTCTCTTTGCCTTCTTTTACAGTTGTTTCAGACAGGAGAGATGTAATCTGAGAGGTCTTGTAGGCTTTTCTTCTTTAGAAATGAACACTGAATTTACTGTGATGACCATAACTCCTTCTGAGACTTTTGTTTCCATTTTATTTGTTTGAGAGGTCTGATCCTTTTTTTATTTGCTTGTGTATATTTACAGTCACCATCTTTCTTCTGTTACAAGCCTGTTCTTTTCCATTTTGTGACTTCAAACTTTCAAGAGCTCAATAGCAGAATCTAGTATCTATGTCTTGCACTTCTAGAAAGACAGTCTCTAAGAGAGATTTTGCAGTTCCTGTTCATCCCTGACATTAGCAGGAAGTGCTGAATGCTTCTCTTCTAAGCCACGTGTTGCACAAGGTCTCTGCCATATGTACTTGTCTTTGATGTCCAACTTCCCTCTGATTCACAAGCTTTGCTTCAGAGAAGGCTGAAGGGAATGCTTCTGGGTCTGACTGTTGCAGCATGACAGGTTTGATTTGGTGCTTCCAAACATCTTTCTTACTTTTTTTTTGAATTAATAATTTTGATTGTTTGTTGGAATTAAAAATCTTCTTCTCTCTTGGTTCTTGCAAAGACCACTCAGTGGCAATTCTAGCCCACTTCTTTCCTTCTACAGATAGGAACAGAACACTTCCCTAATGGGAAATAAATTTGTTTCTCAGAACTGCTTTTGTCATTGCAGTCCATGTGTTTTCAGAATAAAGAGGTTCATCTTTAGAAATATCTTATAATTCTTTTAAGGAGATTTTTAAGTTCTTTTTCTCCTAAAATGATTTTTTCTATTTTTTTCAACTTCATTTTTCTGGGTTAGACGAACTTCATATCCTTGATCCCAAGCATATTTTTCTTACTCATAGGACAAAATTATGATGTGAAAGGCTGTTGAAGAAGCAAAAGCTATCATTAACTACTGACTGTACAAGTGCACAGCAGTTTAGATGAGGGTCTGTTCTAAGATAACTAGAAGGAATCCCCTAATGCCATCTGAGTGTAAAACACCAGAGCTCCTGAAATGCTAATGGTTTTCTGGGAAGCTTGTCCATTCCATCTACCAACCATGTTGTCATCTGGAACTTTATCCATAACTTCACCTAATGTAGTGCCATTCTATAGGAGTTCAGAAATTCTCCTGCATTTACTGCTTGAAACACTTCCAGTAAGGATAAATATGTTTGTAGACTATGATTTAAAACTAGAAGAAGGAGTTATTTACCACCTAACACAACACTTCAAAAAGATTAAGCCATGTATGGTCATTCCCAGCCTTCTTTTCAATAATCTTCCTGGCATCTTTCATTCTGGTTCTACAGATGAAAGGAAATCAAAATGGTACCAGTTTCATTCCACTTGTATATAATATAATGTTATATATGAATTACAAGTTCACTCAGTGCTAGACAGATAAATAATTATTTGAGTTCAAGTGATGGTGAATTTGGTGTATTAGAAATTGAAAATGTATGTAATGCCTGCCTGCACTTCCTGAAGAACATGTCTGCTGGTACATAACACTTCGCTTTCTTTCTCTTTCTTTATTTCCCTGGCAGGGAGAAAGTTGAGGTGAATGTAAGCTGGTTGTTGTATTTTGTATTTCCAAGCATTGAAGGGTGTTCGTTTATTTTGTCTTTTTTTTTCTCTTTTTCACTCTTCATTGTCATTCTCTCTCTCTCTCTCTCATTTTTTTTTTTTTTAAATCTAAGAACATGCGTATGGTGATCAAATTTCCCATTGGAAAAGATTTTTGCTCTTGGCATTAGTATTTGGAATTTTAATCCATCTTTTATGGAATTCTATTCTACTGTTTGGTTAAGTATTACTGTAATTTCATTGTCTGCGTCAGTGTAATATTTGCATTTCATAATATTCCTTGCTGATTCCTCTGCTGTATTTGTTTGACAGTTGTGCTGGCTATTCAAACTTTCCTATGCATATGATGACATAAAGGCCAACTTTTCCTTCATTCTGAAGACATTTCTAATCACCTTATGATGTATTTGTTAACTTATTTTTGTATATGCATTTTTTTGTCTATTTATAGTATTCACTTGACAATATGAATGTTCTTTCAGATTCAGATTTTTCATGTTTAACTTCTGCTTCTGATTTCATACTGAAAGCAAATTTTATATGTATTTTAATAAACAGGCCAGGATTAAAACAATATATGGTGAGCTAGAGGAAAAGAGAAAAGAGAAACTGAGGAAAAGAGAAGAAGATATGAAGACGATAGGAGAGAAAGAGAGAGAAGTAGCTGATCTAGAAACAAAGTTTAAAAGAAGTAAAAATTTATTTAAAGAAAACCATGAGGTAAAAGTGGTAAATTCTGGACCATTTGGTAGTGTAATTTAATTTGTGGTATTATTTATTAAAAACAAAAATAAATAAGAGGAAACTGACGTTCACAGGGACCATTAAAGATCGTTGAGTTCCAACCCCCCTGCCATGGGCAGGGACACCTCCCACCAGCCCAGGTTGCCCAAAGCCCCATCCAGCCTGGCCTTGAACACCTCCAGGGATGGAGCATCCACAGCTTCTCTTGGCAGCCTGTGCCAGTGCCTCACCACCCTCTGAGTGAAGAATTTACTCCTTATACCTCATCTAAATGTACCTTCTTTTCATTTTAAAACATTACCCCTATCACAACACTCCCTGATTAAAAAATCCCTCCCCGTCTTTCCTGTAGGACTCCTTTAGGTACCGGAAGGCCTCAAAAAGGTCTAGAGCCTTCTCTTCTCCAGGCTGAACACTCCCAGCTCTCTCAGTCTCTCTTTGTAGGAGAGGTGCTCCAGTCCTCTGATCATCCTTGTGGCCCTCCTCTGGACTTGTTCTAATACTTCCATGTCCTTTTTGTGCTGGGGGCCTCAGAGCTGAATGCAGCACTCCGGGTGGGGTCTCACAAGAACAGAGCAGAAGGGCAGAGTCACCTCCCTCAACCTGCTGGTCATGCCTCTTTTGATGCAGCCCAGGATATGGCTGGCTTTCTGGGCTGCAAAGTACATTGCCAGCTCATATGCAGATTTTTGTTCACCAATACCCTCAACTCCTTCTCTGCAGGGTTGTTATCAATCCACTCATTGCCCAGCCTCTATTCATGTCTGGGATTGTCCTGACTCAGGTTCAGGACCTTGAACTTGGCCTTGTTGAACTTAATTAGATTCACATGGACCCACCTCCCATAAAGCCTGTCCTGGTCCCTCTGGATGGCATGCCTTTCAAAAGGGGCAAAGGAAATAAGTGTTTTATGTACCTGAACCTGAAAATGCAATAATCAGTGTAAACAGATTTATTTCTGAAGTATCTGAAAGAGGAGGGCATTACTGTCAAAAAAAGAAAAAGCAAAATACCTTCATTTTTGTTTCAAAATCAACACTAAGCAAAACTAGCTATTGGTGGTTTTTGTCCAGAACTGAAGTTGGAGTTTTCTGTAATCCATATACATCTTCCATATCATTCACAATCAAGAAAGGTCAACATCTTTTGAACCTATTTAGTTTAGATACAGGATGTTTTATTTTGGGTCAAAGCCCAGACAGAAGAGTTTCTGCTGCTTCATCTATACGAAGCTGTTGCAACATCAGTCTGTAGGTTTATGGTTGAGTTATCTGACTCAAATAAGTAAATAGCTTGCTACTGGAGATCTCCAGTACTGGAGATTCTCCAGTACTGGAGATTCTCCAGTTTTTATTGTTATTCTATTTGCAGGTTTCTTGATACACTCTGCATGTAGCAATACTTCAATGCTTTTGGAGATGCAATGGAGAATTTTGAATAGTTTTAGTTCAAATAATGAATTATGTGATAGTTTATTTTTGATTCAGGTTTAATAAGTCAAATTGAAAAATTAAAAAAAAAAAAAAAAAGAAAAGAGAAGAAAAGAAAAAAGATTCCTCTAATAGTTAATAGTATTTTCAAAACAATGCATTAATGGCAGTGACTAATATTGTTAGCCCTTCCCCAACTGAACCTAAGTAGAAACAATGTGACAAAGATCACATCATTAGTTTCTTTGAAACCTAGAGAGGCGTGGTGTAAGTTATATATCATCGGCTATGGCTGTGTATTTGCTTCTGTGTTAAAAGCCTGGAAACAGAGTTTGCCCAAGCAGATTTGTATGTGAATGATGTGTGAAAGATACTGGTAATTTCAAGAAAGAACTTTCTCATTGATTAAAGGTTCAAAGTGTTTCAGAATGGAAATATTAATACTGATTTTAATGCTTATTATTATAGAAGAAATTGAATTTAAAACTTTTAATAATGTAACTATTATATGATTTATATAAGTATATATCATAATGTCAAATTGTCCTTATTACATGTATTAATAATTTCTATCATTTAATATTTGGTGCTCATAGTAATGATGCAAATGAAATTAATACAATAGACAAGAACTTCTGTTTTGTTTGAGGTACTAATTAATAACAGAATGGATTAATGAAAAAATATAGAAATGAGATATCCCAATCATTTATTTTCCTTCTTCTTCCTCTTCCCATTAGCTGTCTTTAGCTGTATTTTTCATGAGCTAATGATAATAAGTAGTAAACATTTCTTTCGTCCTTTATACAACTTCCATGGAAGCTATTCCAAATATGTGTTTTGATTACAGACCTTTATATGTAGCTTCCTGACAGAAGGAATGTAAAGACGCATGGGGAGAAGAGTAAGCAGTGATATTTTGCTGTGTGATGATAAACACTGATAAATATTGCAAAGCTGCAAAGATATTTTCTATTTTAGATGTGGATTTTTCATTCAAAGCGTACAGTAAATAAACATACAAATAAGCATACTGTGTTGATGGAAAAATAGGTTTTTAGGGGTAAGCAAAGATAAGCTTAAGTATGGTGACTGTTAAAGTATTTAACAACCAATGTATTATCTGAATTCTCTGGAATGAAAGACAATAATTTTTGAATACTAACACATCTCTTTGTGAATGTTCTCTCCAGAAGCTCTCCTATTTAGATCAGAGACTACGAGACCTAGATAAACAACAGGAGCAAACAGAAAAACAACTGGAGAAAAAAAGAACTATTCTGCTGAAACAATTAAAAGATATACAGGTGAATCATAAAGCTTTTGTGGCTTTTTTAAAATACATTTAATCTCAAAGGTTAGGCTGTCAGATTTCTACACAGTTGTTTTGGAGCTATATACATACATATAGTGTACATACTGTTTTCAGTTTCTTGCTTGTACTAACCTATGAGGTCCATAGCCTTGAGACAGGGTAAAGTACAAAGCAGAATTGATATTGGGGTCATTGAAAAGTCCTTTGCTTTCTTCATTTGCTACACTGGCTCAGATTGCTTGAGGGGCTTTGGAAACACAATGAAGAAAATCAATAAAGGACAAAAAGGATTCTAGTGTAATAGAAAGTGCCTGCTGATTGCATGTTTGCTCAGCAGATGGCATCTTTTTGTAAATGATGGTTTATATCTCCTGTATCAGATACTAAGCTGTATAATCCACTGAAGGGAATTACTGAATTTCATTACTGAACACTATGCTTTATATAAATATGGATATAAGAATTACAAGAAACAAGCATTTTGTTTCTAAGAGTCTGTTCATTTTTATTACACTTTCATTTGTATAAACTTAAGTTAGATATTGCAGTCTCAAAGATGAGTCATATAGATTTAAAAAAAAAAAAAAGCTTTCATGTTGTTCAGAATAGCTTTCATGAATCCAATAATTTCTATTGAAAAACTCTGAGAATTCCTATTTATGACAATCTTAAATTAAGGACTGAGGAATTCATCGATTCAATAGGTTTCTAAATTTGTCAGGGAAGACAGAATTTATACATCCCTTTCTGTTAAAGACTGTGCTCTAGCAAACTGCAGGTTAACCAAAGTATCTTAGATTATGTGGAAATGACTCATGAGTCAGCATACCAATATTCAGTAATTCTAGATTGTTTCTGAGTGGAGTTCTTTTCTATACTTTTTAAAATTAATTTTAAGGCTGCCTTTCCTAGTAACTGTAAATAACTGTATCCATTAGTTGCTTTAGCAATATCTGAGTTAGTGTTCTGCGTAAGTGGAATAAAATAATGTACAAAGCCTATCTTATGAGATCTCTGGTGTACTGAACTAGTAACAATACTTGGATACCTTAAATACTACATTCTTAGAGCCTGATGCATTTCCTTGATTGTAGCAATTGAAGTTTAATAAGAGGGGGGCTTTATAAAAGCGTCTGTCTTATTTTTAAGAATAAATTATATTTCTATCTGTGCAGGGGCCCGCTATATTATCCTGTAGTGTTATATTGTTTTTAAGGAAATTATTTAAAGATATATTCAGAGATTTTAATACTCTCTCAGGATTATGACATTGGCATGTTTAAAGCTTGTTCAGTGCTTGGCTTAAACGATTGTATGGAAGAAATGGCAATGATTCCGTAGTATTCATAGTACACGAGTAAGAAAGAGTCTCCAGCTTCCAACTGATCAAGCAATTCACTCAGTCCTTCATAGTTTATCTATCTTAGGACAAGATAAATCACACACTGGAGGCTGCTGCGTCTTACCATGGAATTTGAAGTGATTTAGTTTCTTATGCTGTCATTTAAATGTCTAAAAGCTAGATATCATGATAAGAGCATGTGAATTCTACCTCATAATACGCTGGTAGTCTAGTTCAGCAACTGAGAAGAATGATGAATGCTGTTCAATTGATAATGTCCGAGTGTCAAAGGACTCAGTCAGCTTATGCAGGATGCTGGACTGTTATCCACTACAGCAAACCCTAAAGAGTGGATGGATATTCAGTCCATCAATATTTAGATTACAGAATGTAGCATAACTCATTTTTGTTTGTTTGTTTTTTCTAAAACCTGATTGCAAGTTCTCTGTCTTCTGTAATAAGTAACAGAATGCACTGACTCAATGGCTAGTATAACCTATCCTTGGAAGCTTTTTCATTTCTTATCTTCTCAGTTAAAAAACTCAGTTAAAAAATCCTGAAATGAGTACAGGATGTCAAAGTGACAAAATTCATTTTCACTGGCAGTTTTGTTCTAACACAGACTTTTTTTTTTTAATAAAATAAAACAATTAAAAAAAAACAAACAACCTACTCATCATGACTTCTTTCTCTATATCTGACCCTCATAGCTCAATCATTTTGGATTTCATAATATGATTATGTTTAAGGCCCAGACAAGTAATCTGCTCTGACATTCTATATATCACAGGCTACCATATTTCTTCACCCCTGATGCTGAGCCTAAAACCAATATGATTTTCCTCAGAGGTTTGAGACTCTCTATGGGCGGTTCAGTTGCATAGGGATTTGCATTAATTACCATATCTTCATTTTCCTTCTAATGATTCTATGTTTCTGCATGAAACCTGAAATTTCCACCTAATCCTATACAGACGCATATTACAATTTAGAAAGTTGAGGCCTTACAAATATCATGTGTATGTGGTACCTCACACACTTCCATGCTTGTGCTCACATCTGTTACAAAAGCTTTGGTTACTGTTTTTTTTCAGCTACCTTTTAGGTATATCCTTACGAAGCACTTCATTTATAAGGAAAAAGATCATTAGACTATAGGCTACTGCTTCAGAAAAATGGTGTGGTAGCTAAAGAAGAAATTTTAAAAATATTGACCTTGATTTAAATACTGACATGTATTCTTTGTCTACTAAGTTGTGAGGTCTTAAAATTCTGTATTTATATGTGTACATATTTAAATTATCTCTATATGTGTGTATGTGGTATTTTCCTCCCTCTTTAACTCATTTACATAGCGGCATACCTCACATTAGTATGGGTTTCAAAATCTAATGCAGTAATACCACTTTAGAAGTATTGCCCAAATTGCAGACTCCCACCTATTTAATACTATAGTACCACTACAGTGCTTGCTATTTGCCTTTTTCATTCAAAAGAAGCTACAGTTTTGTTTACCAGATACTGTTGCTATTGAAAGTAGTGTTTGCTTCTGTCATGAATCTTTCTTTTTTTTTTTTTCTTTTTCTTTTTCATTTTATTCTAATTTTTTGGTCCTGTAACTATCAGTCACTTTTGGAATGAAACAAACAAACAAACAAACAAAACATTGCAATTTAATATCTCTTCTGCAGAATAGGAAGTTTAGTGAAAACAGTGTTTGTAATGTAATGTTTTTCAGCAGCTTAACGTCAGCATCTCTCTGAGAAGTTGTGTACTTGTAGAAGAAGATAGTAGGCAGGAGTTCAGAAGTCTTGTCCTCTGTGCTTCAGTCCTCCTCTGTATGGAGTACAGTGAAACTACATTATGAAAAAAAAAATGGTATCCAAAAGAACAAAGCTCTCTATTTAAGCAACCAAATGAGTAATGCCAGTTTTCAGAGTTAATGAGTAAATTACATTCTGCCTCAAGTCAGTAGCATCTAAAAATACATTTTTTCCTGAAAGTTCATTATTTTAGGTATCTGCCTAAAACACTTTTGTATTGTGTAAGCAATTTGATGGTCTAGCAATAAAAGTGGCCAGTTAAGACATTGACTCTGCATATGCTGAAATAAATAGGTCCAAACTTGGTCACATATGAAAATTTCTCCTTTTCACTGTCATTAAAGTTTTTCCTGTGCAAGCCAGTGCTTATTTGGAAAACTTTTATGAATAAGAGCAAAAACTAAAGAGGATGTGTATTTTATCAAGAAGGTGGCCTACAAACTTCCATACATACATATACAACATAGGCAACTGCAAAAACATAAGTGCTGTAATAATATTTATGGATTTTTAGATGCGTGACAAGTTGGAGGGCTACAACTGGATGTGCAAAATCGTGCCCTAACAGAAATGCAATTATTCCAGTTGCACTAAGTGTTTCAATTGCCCCTCTAGAAACAGTTCTGCTTCTTTAAGTATACAATTTCATGAACTGTTGTACATAATCATATGCTTAAACTGCAGTATTAGGAAGTCTAGCCCTGCTAGTTTACATGCTACATATTTTTTAATTCCAGGAAAAAAAATCATTTGTGTCCAGTAAAATTGCTGAAAACTCTCACACTGTGGAAAATTTAAAAAATGAACTTAAAGAACTTGCTGCATTATGGAACATGAAGCAAATACAGATGGAAAATACAGAAAAATCTTTTGTCGATTTACGGTAAGAACTACCTATTTCATGAACTTGTATAGGTAGTTTATTACTTTTAATAACTTTACTTATTACTATCAATACAGGTAGTTTTATTATTTTATAGCATTATTTCTAGGAAATATAATTCACTTTTCCTCAATAATTTGAAAGTATTTTTGTGGGATTACTGCTTCTAGATTCAAGGCATTTGTAGAAGTTATTCATGATACAATGTCTGCCTACCAAATTGAGTTTTGGGTATCAGAATTACTTCTGGAAATCTAATAATATTCATGGTCAGTTGCATCCTTAATTAATGGAGGATTCCTTGCATTCTGTGTTTTCTCTAGTTTAAGAAGTGTAGACCTATACTTACTGTGACTGATGAATACTGAAAATAGTCTCAGAGGTCTCTATCCAACTGATAATACAGACTACCTTCTAGGCCACTCAAGCCTTGGAGGGCCATATATGTTGATTGCACAGCAGGTTTACTCTTTAAGGAGAAAGATGAACCTGCTGAGCAATGTCAAAGAGAAAATAGCTTGGATTGTTGAGTTGTGCAAGATTGCTAAATAATAAAAAAGCAATCCTGATGTCATTATAATAAATCTCCCTGTCTGTCATCTCATTCACTTAATGTATTGTCAATGTTGAAAGATCTTTGAGAGATTATTGCATTAAATTCTTGGCTGGGGAAAAAAAAATTGTTTTTATAAGTACATTTTTATAGCTGTATATGTGGGACTGGATATGTTCTTTTTCAACTCTTGATTCAAACAGAATGATTTGGAGGCACTCAATGTGCAGTGGAACTTACTGAACTTACTTCAAGAACTGAAGGCATCCTTCCACAATTAAAATCTCTTTATGTTTTCCTCAGCTCTTCAGCCATTAGTTAGTTGTTTCATATCAATGAAATGCTGTATTTAGATTCACAGAAAGAAAAAGTGATAATGTCAAGAAAAAGTGATAATGAGAGGTTATTCCAGCAATTCTCTGCTTCTAAATAGCTATGAAGTCCAGCTCTCTTTCAAAAAGAAATTTTCTTTAAAATTCTCCAGCTTCTAGACCTAAAATAGACAGTAAAGAAAGTTTTATATTTTTCTTGAAAACCTGCTTTTTAGAGATCTCATCTAGTAGGAAGAGTGGTAAAGCAAAAAAAATGACCAAAAAAAAAACCAAACCACCACTCAATTACTTCTTTTTTTTTTTTTTTTTTCTTTTCTCTGTCACTCCCTGAATACAGAATGTGCAGCACACTGGACTTTCTCTGTAATGTGACTTGCTGAAACAGGGGACAGCAGGGAGGGGAGAGACTCTTTGTCAGGGAGTGTAGAGATAGGACAAGGGGTAATGGCTTTAAACTGTATGAGGGTAGGTTTAGATTAGACATTAGGAAGAAATTCTTCACTGTAAAGGTAATCAGACACTGGAACAGGTTGCCGAGAGAAGCTGTGGATGCCACATCCCTGGAGGTGTTCTAGGCCAAGCTGGATGGTGCTTTGGGCAACCTGATCTCGTGGGAGGTGTCCCTGCCCATGGCAAGGGGTTGGAACTGGGTGATCATTGAGGTTCCTTCCAACACAACCCCAAAATTCTATGATTCTATGATTTTTATGCCTTCCTATTGTCAGAACATTTAGCCTCTCTGGGCTTGAGGGGCAAAGGAGAAGAAGAGTTTAGCATTGTTGATTGTTTATTTTCTTGTTTATTATTTCTCATTAGTGAAGATTAATGGTAAAAATATTCAGAAGAAAATTTCCTTTCAGGCTAATCTATGTTATTCAGTTAATGTTTCCAATAATCTAACATATCGCATTGTATTTCATCAATCTGTCTTAAGAAAGTCTCTAGCCATTTACAGTTATATTTTGTGTTACACATGTAGTTCAAAAGTATGTATGCCTATCTATTTGAACTTTTTTCTTTTCGTAAGAATGCTGAATCCTGCCTTACTTGGTAGAAAAAGTGAGAATAAAGGAGTAATTGTTTCTACTTTTCCATTTTTTTTGGCATGTCATTAGGCTGATTCAAATGTGATCTGTTGGATAAACTTGAGATATAGAAGTCCCTACTTTTTCTGTCAGTCTTCATTGTTATCCTTTTACAGTTAACCTTCCTAGCATCTTTCTTTGAAGCATAACACTTCATTTACTATTGGTTACCAATAATGCAATAGAAAGACTAAATAATAGCTACTGGAGTGAAATAGAAACACTGGCACAATGTTTATAGAATAACAATAAGTTGAAATAAATACTTTTTTTTTTCCCACAATGAAATTGAGTACAAAACTGAAAAGGCTATTGCAAAATTTAGCCTAACAAGGAAAAAAAAAAAATTTAAATTAGCTAAAATTTAGCTAAACAAGGAAAATTGTGTTGCAGGTATCCCACCTAGAATGTGCTTTATACCAATGGCTTTGGAAAAAATTGTTTATGCACTCTTGGAAAAGATAAAGATATGTCTTCATGTCTGAAGTTAAGAATGAACATGAAATACATTCACACCTTTTATTTTTTTTTTTTTTAATCTCAATGAAGTATGTTGCTACTTATATTTTAAGGATGATGGACAAATCCTGTGAACTTAAGATTTGTGTTAGAAGCACACTTACTTATACTGGAACCCCTACCATTTATATGCATCAGTTCACATACTGTGTGCTTAATCCCAGTGAGAAGGAAATAAGGGTGGGAAGCAAGTTTAGGTGATGTGCTGGAGTTTAGGAAGGCTGGAAGGGTATTTCAGTGAAAAGGAACTCTAGGTAATTTCTACTGGATCACTTATTCAGCTCCTCTTCAGAGAGGTTTTTGTAGACACTGATTTAGAGGAGGCCTTAGATGCTCTAATTTTCTGCAAAGAGGGTTGTTTTGTTGCAGAAAGTCTCAGAAGAGACTGTGAGGAGGATCTTGTGACCTCCAGAATTTAGAACTAAATCCAAAACCCCTAAATACTTCTGTTGTTTCAAGCATCACGTAATTGGTAAGGATAACATATTATTTGTCCCAGCTGTTCCTAGCTTGACAGCATAAATGGCTCCTGAGAAGTAAGCATAAGTTTTATGTGATAGATCTTTCTCTTTTTTTCAGACTGTTAGATTTGTTTTAAAATTAGAAAATGTATTATTTTAGTGTTAAAATAATTCTAAAGTAACACAACAAAGCCTGAATATTGGAAAAAATTGGCTTAAATTTGTCTATTGAGATTTCTCTTTTGTGTGCGCATTGTGATACAATCTTTATGCAGCCAAGAGTTACATTGCTGAAAAGGTTTAGGTTATGTTGCAGAAAAACAATTAAAAATATATATATATTTTAAATACTCTCTTGTCTAAAAGTAACAGAAGAACACATCCTGGGAGAACAGAATTTTAGTAATTACTGGAAACCTGTAAAAAATGCTTAATTTTACTTATTTCATTCCTACAGATTAAAGAAACAATACTAGGTAAGGACAGAAACATAAAAGAAATATACAGATGATATGAAGCTCCCCTTTCCAGTCTCAACAAGTAATAAAAATACTGGTTACCCAATATGTCACTGGTCATGAGCTCGTTCTGGATCTCAGAATCTCGTTATTCCAGAAGATATGGGAGTGAACCAGTCTATTCTCCAGAAAGTTACTTTTAGAAATGCAAGCTGTTCTTGAAAATTGAGGGAGTTACGTATCGCAATAGACTCATTGGATAAGGAGACCCACTGATAAGTAGAGTGTCCTTAAGTGGTATTTGCAATCATGATAAGCTCCATCTTACATCTCTGTTTTTTGTTTGTTTGTTTTACAAGGTAACATTATTTGTGAGAAGACCACCTATTTTATCTATTATAAAATTAAACATTAGGCCTATAAAGACTAAAAAAGTGTAGCATAATCTTTATTACTTCATGGAATTTATTTTTTTCTTTCAAAGGAAAAATTTAAGTGATGTGAAGTTTAAGCAGCAAAATGTGCAGATATTATTTAATCATCTACAAGATGAGCTAGCAGAATATGAAAAAAGGTTAAAGCGTGAAGAAAAAACATATGGAGAGTTGCTACAGACTAGAAAGAAAGATCTGAAGGATTCTGCAGTGAGTATTGTCAGAGCTGGCTTTCTTTATGTGAGAAATGAAGCAACTATTTGGTTAGTTCTGGCTCTTTTAATATGTAAGAAGATACTATTTTTATCAAAAGTTTGAAAATATTTCCAGTGAAATGAATTGCTATTTTCCATAGTAGACTTTTATATTTCTGTGAATAAATAAATTATTTTAGGAGAATTATGTGCTTTGGCACATTTAATTTTTCATTAATGTTTAGGATTATTGTATGCTTTCTCTCCCCTATTTTTTTTCCCCTTTGATTTGTAGTTACCTCTGTGAAGGACAAGGATAAAAAAAAGTCATTGCTTCTGCTGACTTGAAAATCTTCTCCTTTTCACCAAGTGCTCAATAACAAATAAAATCTCAGATAACTTTGATTAAGATCAGCATCAATAAGTTCCCATTCCTTTTTAATCACTTCCTTGCAAGAATATTGCTCAGTGCATGCAATTGTCTTGATAGTGTAGCAGCCCAACTTTGGTCTTTTGGATAAAGCTGTTTCTGAACTGTCAGGAGCTACTACATAATAGGTCTCTTATCTAGATCTTAGATGCTGCAGTTGGTACTAGGAAGATGGGAGCCACACCCTATGTAGATATTAACGAGGAATAAGAGCCATTTGAAACAGAAATATTAAATACAGAGGAGTAATAACCATCTGAGAAATCAGATGCAATACAATTCTTCACATTGTTTTCTGCATTGGTTTCATATTTACTGTTTTCCCAAGAACATGGAAAAATGCCTAGATTTTTGCATGTAGTTTTCTTCATTTTTACATGAAAATAGAAATTAAAAGCTTTGTCTTCTGTGAAGATATTCCAAGGTTAATATTTTTGCAATTGTATCTGTTTTAAAAATAATTTAAATATTCACTTTTCATCTTGTATTCTTTACTTTCATGCCCAGTTTGTACTTTTCTCAGTTAATTTAGAGTAGATTAGGTAAATTAAGCTACTCAATTACATTCTCTTTACTATTCACTTTTACTTCCTATCTCTAGTGTATTAACAGGGCTACTGTGCAATGCTGAAATTACAAAACCTGTGGGGAAGTGAGAATATATTTTAGAAAATTATGTAAGCATCTACATTCTTGACTCTTTGAGTTATTGTCAATGGTGCTAGATGATGCAAAGTGTTCTACAGTGATATCAAATCTAAGTTCTTCTTTCATACTAGTAGTGAAAACTTTTAGAATGATTTTTATTTTGTCTCAGCACTGCATCACATATAGTTCTGTTGCAAATGTATTTCACTTTATTTCTCAAAATCTATACTGCTCAGGGTATGAAAGAAAGGGAAATAGCAACAATGAGATCTTGTCTTTTTTTTTTTTTAATAGAGATTGCTATTTTATTACTTTTCACTGGTATATCAGTCCTGTCAGAATACCATAACTGTCTCCTGTCTTGTGTTAAATTAATTCTAAGGTCAAAATTACCTGCCGGTATGTTGACTTGCTCATCTTCACCTTAACTTCAAAAATCTCTGTAAGGATTGCTTGGAGAGGTAGATTTCTTATCTCCTTCTCCAGAACACCAAGATTTGTTTTTCCTAATGTTTTCTGTTTCATCCTGTCTCCTCTCTGCTCCCACTTTCCCTTGACACTAAGTTATGGAGAGCTCTTAACAGTATTTCTTTATTAAAGTAATGTTGGGGTAATGAGATTATGCCAAGTTTTTGGTGGTTAAATGTAAGTAATATTTTGCTGCATGCTTGAAAGCCTGTTTTTAGTTTTTACTGGAATACATTGCTGGTCTCTGTGATAACATCTCTCCATTTAGGCCTGCAGCCGAAATGGAGGCACACACTGTTACCCTTTGGCTATTTACTTTGTTATTACCGCATCATTTTAATGTCATTCTTCATTATTTTTATATGAAATGCAGATAAAAGCATTTATTCACAACTTCTATAAAACCCAACCCCACTAATCCATTTAAAAATGTTTAGAAGTATTAAGAAATTTAAAAAGTATAATTCCTATATGTTTATATTACATTAGAAATCTCTTTCTCTCTCTCCCTCCTCACATTTAGTTCATTTACTCTCACTTTCTTGCTAGTCATGAAACTAAACTGGAAGCAATAACACCAGCAAAGCCAAATATTCCTTCAGTACCTTATGGACAATCAAAAAATTTCAGCAGGGACTTCAGTGTTTACTACCCAATGGAAATGGGCAAAAGGCCTAGTACCAGTGGGTGGCAAGTTTGATAAGACATTGGAACTAGCATTTATAGGCAATTCAATTTGAATCCCAGTAAATTCAGGCAGGCTCTTCAGGGAGGCTAGCTATGATTTGTAAAATTTGGACCATTTCTTTAGAAGGATGGCTACTGTGGCTATCTTGAGATGGTCACTTGGACAGCTTTCAGAAGTTTTTGCTGTAGGTAAAAAGTCAAATCTTCTAAGCTGCTAGAAAAAGCCTACTACCTAGCCTATATTAAAGATATATTTTCTTACTTAATGGGTTGAATGAAAAAGCATTTCAATTCTGATTTTTGAATAAAACTATTTCTATATAAGTTCCAACTTCAGATAATGTGGTACAATGATTTTACGGCTTTCTTAGTCTGGAGATGTAAGCTGGTTTGCTGAAGTAGTAAAGGAGCATACGTCCTAGTTCGTTTTTCACAGGCTTTGTGTCTCTGGGTCTGAATCTAGGTGAGGCCATTCAATCCCCTGCTTGTGGGTGATGCAGTTAGACAAGGCTATGCCTATTTCTAAGGTGAGGTATGGGAGGTTGAAAAAACAGTTCTCGCAGGATTAGCCCCCACAAGGGGAATACAAACAAACAAACAACACCAAAAAAGCAATACCCCGACTTCTGGAATACAGTATATAGAAGGCAGGTTCAAGAGTTTCTGACGTAGGGCATCTAGGAACACTAGTCAGATATAGTACTGAATGAGAATTGCCTGTCCTGATAGGACAAAAATTATAATACTTTGCTCCAAGTGTCATGAAGTGCAAAAACTGAAAGGAGATGTTTTCTAAATAGGCTATGAATATATATGGTAACATCGTATGTTTTCAAAGGCAAGGTGAAAACAAAACCCCAAGCAACTCAACATAAACTGTATCATTTAATCTGGGAGAATTGCTGTTAGATATTTTGGCTGATTCAGGAAAAGATCTAATACAGAAAACAAACTTTTGACTCTGCAAATTGAAAGTTGATTATTAGTAGTTCCTTCTACTTAGGGAGAGATGCAGATGTAAGTGTCAATCCAAAATGTTAGAGGTACACAGCTGATCATACAGTTTCAAGCTTGGAATTATCAATCATCTTGCTTATAATAAGATAATAATCAAGATAATAATTAATCTAATAAGCTTACTTAATCTAATAAGCAAGTTAATAATCAATTATCTTGCTTATAAGATGGACGAGTATGAGCCCTCACACCTTATACAAATGAGAATGATACAGTAAGGAATGGAAAGACTAGTAAGACTGAAAAACCCAGTCTGAGATCTATGCAAAGGTCCAATTTAATGTCCTTTTTGTGCTTACTTAGATTTTGTGAAGGTGAGTAAAAGCCGGTGAGGGAGAACAAGAGGAAAGAAAAACTTCTTGCCAAGAAAAGGGTTTGAATGGCTTGACGAAAAGGGGATAGACAGTGACATCTTTCTTTGAGCACGAGGCTTCTTTCTTCTGGAGACTAGATGGTACTGTTAAATCCATAAAAACAATCTCTTATGAAGAGACAAACTGGCCAGAAACTAGGTGAGAAATTTGATGAGAAAGCTAGAGACCCTTGTCATTACTGTGAAGGAAAATAGAGTTGAAGAATGGTCCTGCTAAGGGAGAAGATGCATAAGAAACTAGTGGCCCTAGCACAGATCCTGACAAAGAAAGAAATTTTGTGAGGAGACTCCTGTGGTGCACTGAGGGACGGAAGCAGTCTTTTCATGACCAGGACTAAATAGGATGAGAAGCTGAAGAATCTGTGTGCCTGGTTCTTGTAGCAACCCACATTGTGTGGTTTGGCTGGAGAGCTGAGTCACTGCTTTTGCAGACCTCCTAGACTTTGTCTTATCACAGGAGAGAGTGCTGCCAAGTGATAGGACTATGACACATGAATGTAACAAATGTCACAGCTAAACACAAGGTGTGACTTTTGTTTAACTGATGTGCATGCTACTAAATGTGGTGAAATTTACATGTATAATGATGAAGTTATACCTTACAGGCATATTTTATCACTGTGCTATTTGTAACTACTCTCATAGCATCTCATTACCTTATGTTCTACAGAGAGAGTACGGTCCCCAAACTATCATATTGCCATTTGGTTCAGTGCTGATATGTGCGGTATTAAACGCACAGATAAGAATTCTTTGACATAACAATTCATAATGAGTATTGGATCACGTTCAGAATGATTATGTTGTGCCTTGTTTTCTTAACCTGAAAACAAGCCTGCTTGTTCTTATTTTCTGCTGCTAATGTGATTATTGTACTTGCAATTAAAGTAACTGTAAAAATGATTACCGTGGTTTTTGAAGATTGAGCAAGACATTTTGAATGACCAAAACTCATTTGAAATGTGAAAATTTGTCCTTATTAGTATTTGCTATTGTATACATGATGAAATGCAGGTGTACAAATCTTGAAATTCAGACATCTACCTATGCAGACTTATACTTTTGATAAATGCATTAAATTTTGTTATCCAAAGCATTAACAGAAATCCTGATACTTTGAATTTCTTTTGGCTTTGAAATAGTAGTAGTATCAGAACTTCCTGTTTCTATTAATTAACATTAGTTTTCTGCAAAAATACCCCTACCACCCAATAACATTTCTAGAATTTCTACGAATTTACTTAACTGATGGATGATACTAGAAATAAGAAGATGATGGTAAATAGATATATCTTTATCACTGTACCTTAACATTGGACCAGCTTTAGAAATGTTTCATCTTAAACTGAAAGTGAATTTCTCAGATATATAAAAGGGCACTTTGAAATTCTTTTACTGGAATGACAATGTTTTCTCCTTTGCCACAATGCAGAAAGCTTAATGATAAGGGAATATACTTTTTTTTTTTAATACCTCAAATTTTACAGATGTTAAGTTTTTAATTAGTTATTCTTTTTTTTTTTTTTTTTAATTTAGTCTGCAAATGTTTGATCAGAATGTTTTGACCCTAACTTTAATGCTTTTCATTTTAAAACAAATCAGCATGCACATATTCCTATGAGCACTTTATTTTTTATAGAAAAGCACCTTCCATCTGAGAAATAATATATCAGAAAATCCATGACCAGTTCTAACAGCCAGTCATGATATGTTGTTTCATCAGGTATTGATAGTATTACTAATGAAATAATCTACAAAATGGCATATTTCAGAAGGGATTGTTACAGAAATATGGTAATATGCTGTTGGAAGTTGAATTAAGAAATAGAGAAAAACAAAGTTAGATCCAAAGGGCAGTTTACCATCATAGTATTAGATAAAATCCACTATGTGTCTTTTGTCATTTACTATTCATCTATTTAGGTCATGTTTTCTTCTAGTCATTGTTTTCAGTCTTGCTGCATTAATACCTTTATATTAGTTTCCATCTCTTACTTTCAAAAATACTGTTAATCAATATTAATGTTACTGAAGTGCTTTGTTACAGCATATCCATGTAAACGTAAGAGTTACATTTGAAGATTTATGACGAGTTTTTGTTGTTGTTGTTGTTTTGTTTTTTGTTTTTTGTTTTGTTTGTTTTTAACACCTAGAGAGCCATTGCTCCCTTTAGGCTATTCTATGGGGAGAGGATAAGGACAATAAATAGTCTGGCTATAAAATTGTCTTTAATTAGTTGACTCAGTGGCTTCCAACAGTGTGCTACACTGGTATGAGGGACTCCCATGTTACAAGACAGACTTCTGAATCTTACTCCATGCTCCTGGGTAGGCTTACCGTATCAACTTACATACTGTCCTGTGGGAAGTGCTAGCAGTATTACCCAAATAACCATCCCACTGAT